>NC_051184.2:136577437-136885983 GCF_013339695.2 Rhipicephalus sanguineus
CATTGCAGGTAACATCTAAAATTAAATTACGTGTTAAATTGTGAATACAACTAATGTAGCTTTCTTCAGGCTGCTCACAATGGGACGATTATATAATGTCAGAAATTCAGTTCGCTAAATGACTATTGTGTACTGCCAAATTGTGATCATTAGTTTCAATGATTCTGGTTGGCTAAAAAAGGAAATACTCCTCACCAAAGCAGCACAGGCCGTATGGGGAAAGTGGAATTGCTAAGACTTACAAGGCATCAATCTTGAACCACATGCCATCGCAATAAAGCACGCAAGCTTTAGCAACTTTCGGCACCCAGAATCGTGGAAGCTACTGACCGCAATTCAGCAATACACAATAAGCATTCGGTGAAACTGATGTTTGATTAATAATATCTGGGGTTTAACGTCCCAAAACCACGATATGATTATGAGAGACGCCGTAGTGGAGGGGTCCGGAAATTCCGACCACCTGGGGTTCTTTAAAGTGCACATAAATGTAAGTACACGGGCCTCAACATTTTTGCCTCCATCGAAAATGAAGCCACCGCGGCCGGGATTCGATCCCGCGAAACTGATGTTTGAAGTTGTATAATTGTTCCAATGCGCACAGCTTGAAAAAAGGCAGTCTAGATCTGTTGTGTGCTCACATAAATACATTGTCTAATTTTACGTTTGAGCAGCAACACATGCATGACTTACGCATGCGTACCGAGAAGTATCCATATCTTTATTGAGTTTTCACCAATAAATAAAATATTCATATGCTGCACATACCACAGACCCCTTTAACATCTGTATAGTATGCCTAGAGAATTTACTATATCCGATAGACTGTCAGCCTTGTCATCATCAGAAAATATCATGAGAGGTGGTGCTACAAACTGTGTTTTGTAATGTTCGTACACGTAAAGGTATTTAGCGAAGTTTTGACGCCAAAGTGGGGCGACACGCATACAATTCTTAATAAGCAGAACAAAATCATTAAAGGCAAATATGGTGGAAACAAGCAGAATCAAATAAATTGTGCTGGAACGCATGCCCAATGCTCAACCTAGTGCTTCCACAGTTCAGATACGGTTATTCAGCCACACATAGACAAGGATTCGTTCGACTGCAGTTCAAGTTTAACTAACGGCTCAACAGGCACGGGTGCCGGCCGCATAAGGCAACCTATCGGTACCTATGCTGCGGGTGAATTAAAACGTCGGTCGGAATTTAACGAAACTGGCTGTATTAACACCTAAGCGTAAGTGCAAGCGCGCGCATTAACACGAATATCACGGTAAATACGCCCCTTTGCGGATGCATACACATGCACACGTTTGGTCACACGCAAGGAAAACACGTCTCTGATAGTAGTCACATAACGATCTTGTAGCTGGTAAAAAGAGGACGCGCAGCATATGAAACTTTCTTAGACACGTTCACTTTTTAAGCGCTCAAAACGAAAAAGGACGGGGTAAAAAGACAACGCGGACACCACGTCATTCTTTTCCGACCTTGTTCGTTTTGTGCGCTAGAAAATTCACCATGAATTAGCAACATACACAAGCGTACGCGCTTTAGACACGGTCGACGCTTACACACAGGCGCCGTCCCCGCCCTACCGTTATTAGACCAAAATAGTGATGCATCGCGAGCAGGGCCCTGCCTTCCAACACCACTGCCAACAGAGGAGAGCGCCAACACAACCCTGTTCAAATACACCGCCGAAACACAGTCGCGCATGCGCACACCTGCTTTATACTTCAAACAAAAAAAAAGTTCGCCTGCACTTAACATCACACAACTTTGGCTTGATCCTGACGAAATGATACACACCAACAGGCTCGCTACGTTAACAAAAGCTCATTTATCGTCTACTAGTCAAGAAAAACATCGTTATTATCCCGCTCACGGTGTTAACAAAGCGCTGACAGCAGCAACGTTCACGTACCTGTTTTTGTTCGGCGGCGGCTCAGCGATATGAAGCAGCAGGTCTTCGCTTGAGACTTCGTAGTAAGCAGCACTGGCAGAACCCACAACACGAGCACAGAGCGCAAGCACCATTCACACAAGAGAAAATTCAACTTCAATCTCGGCCCTTTGGGAAGCGGCATGGTTGCGACGAGCAACAAACAAGCAAAGGAGGCTTCAGTCCTGCAGACGTCAACGGGTCCGCATTCGTGCATCATTATTTTTTAATCCCAGCTAAAAATATTCATCCCTGCTCGTAAATACTTAAAAAAACATTTATGTAAATACAAAGTTATTTTATGCGTACAATGTCTCGAGTTTTGCAAAAATAAAGAAAAATTAGAATGTAAGCGCGTGAAATTTGAAATGTCTGGTGCAGCTACTGGGAACGTTATTTTGAACAAGTGAGTATGTTGGGCTTATGAACCAAGCGGCAACAAACCCGTCCTCCCTTACCAATCCGCGCACTCCAAACTTGTAAAGAGAGCAATTGCCAGACCATGCTTCCTTAGCGCCCACCAAAAGTCCTGTCCGCACAAAGGTGATGCCAGCTTCACTAACAAGGTGAGCCGCCTTAGGCGCTCTGGGTATCCGTCGAACCTCTTGGTTTCGGTCGCAGAAGGCCAGCAAAAAAAGAAAACGAGTGCTGCCGCAAGCAGGGACCACCGGCGTACGCTGGTGATACCCTATGTGCACGCCATTTCGCACAATCTGTGAAAGATAGGCCGGAAAGCCGGTGTCTCCTTTGTGTTCTCGGCACCAGTGCGATTTTCGACCTGTGCAAAAATGTGAACGGCGCAAAGAGGCATACGCAGTCGTGTGAAATCAAGCACCGCAACCCCTACGTCGCATGCACACAAGAGGTGATCTACAAGATCCTTCTCACATGTAACAAGGTTAACATTGTTCAGACGGGCAGGTGCATAAACACACGGCTAACGGAACACAACCGCCACTTAGCAGCAAAAGATTCTGGACATTTGGCCTTCCATTGTAGGGATTGTGGCTGGGCTCCCACTTTAACAGGTACGGAGATTGTGCGCAAGGAACGCAAGAAGGATACTAGAGAGGTAATCGAGGCCATGGAAATTGACAAATGGAAATGAAATGGAAATGAAAGATAAGTGTATCAGTTGCCCTTCGGTTGCGTTCTCTGAAAAAGCGCGCCGATACTTTGGTCTGTAACCACGTACTATGTGCCAAACTTTTTATCAGAACCACGTGTTTCCTTTTTTTTTGTTTTTTGTTGTTGTTGTGATAACGGGTCAAAGGGGAGTTGCTGCACACCCACGCTGCAACATCATCAATTTCCGGTAAGCATGTGAATGCAAGGGGGAGTGGCTTACACCCACGCTGGCACGTCATGAATTTACGGGAAGCATATGAGTGCGAAAGGGGAGTGGCTGCACAACCTCGCTGGCACTTCGTGAATTTACGGGGAGCATGTGAATGCGAAAGGGGAGTGGCTACACACCCACGCTGGCACATCATCAATTTTTGGGAAACATACGAATACGAAAGGGGAACGGCTATACACCCACGCTGGCACATCGTGAATTTACGGAACGCATTTGAATGCGAAAGGGCAGCGGCTATAAACCCTCGCCGGCACATCATATATTTATGATATATTTATGGGAAGCATGTGAATGAGAGAGCGGAATGGCCATACACCCACGCTGGCACATCATGAATTTACGGGATGCATTTGAATGGGAAAATGGTGTGGCTATACACCCACGCCGGCACGTCGTGGGTGTATAGTTATATTCACAGCACCGCATATTCACAGCACCGCAATTATATTCACAGCACCGCACTGTAAAGTGCACTTAGTCCGCCAGAACGGCGCAGCGTCCTTTTTGTTTATTACGAGGCTGGGCGACGGCCTCATGCTCACCGAGGATGAAGCCAGATTGACTGACAGCAGCTTTGTAGACTAGACTACGTAGGCCACACACGCCCAGGTCGTCTACGAATACAAGCGCCATTCACTGATGTTGGCCTACGTAGCACTATCCAGGCCTACCAGCTTCGACGGCCTATACCTCACCAACGCGAAGGGTGACTTCAGGTTCCGACATGTCGCCGGCTCTATCGACAGACAATTTGTCGACGAAATGACCGAGGCATCCACGATTTCCAACAGCGCAACTATACCTCATACTTCACTACACTCGGACATCTCGTCACCGCGATCACGACCGGATCCAAAAAATTACACCATCTCCCGCTAAAGGGGACCATGAGGCGATGCGAAGCCGGAGCATTTGCACGATCGCGTTCCGTTGGCGTTCGTTGGGCATGCTACCGACCTCGCGTCGTGGAACGCGAAGAGGGACGCTATGCGCGTCGTATCTTCCATCTAGCCTGGCCGTTAATTCTCACAGGGCGAGCGGGGAGCGCGGTCGACAGGCGGGCGAGAGGGGGGCAGCGTAGGAGAGGAGAGAGAAGGGGAGAGGACGCGCATGCGCTCGAGCTCATCGCGGCGTTGCGCAGGAGAGAATTTCGGCATGTCTAGCCCGCGTTTCAGAGGAAGAGTGGAAAGGGGGAGGGGAGAGGGGTATAGGAGAGGGAGAGGGGAGAGGGAAATGGAAAGGGGAAGTGGAGAGGGAAAGTGAAGAGGGTATGCACATGCGCAGTAAGGGTGGTCACGCCGCACACCACCGGATTGAGCTCGGCCTTAAGGTACTTCGCATCTAATAAGTCATGACCAGCTGTTGGTGCTCACTGACGACGGTGATTATGACCTTGTTCAAGAACTGTGAGGAACCTCTTCTACACATGCACATGGGTTCGTGAAACGTGCATACGTTCTCCATCATAAGGACAAGCATTACATATCAGCTTACTGCTTCTGGTGTTGGTAACACCCACAAGGTCGTTGGCAGCGTTACCCAACTGTAAACAACTGGTTATGTAACACATATGCGGCTCTCCAACGTATATGTGTGCGTATAAAATTGATACAAATCTTGAGCGTCAGTTTGTAACGCCTCGCTCAGTAAAAAAATTACGCCACAGTCACCTGCTCGCCGCATGCTTTGCATAACATCGACTCTCACGGTAGGTGGGATCTGTAGATTTTTTTTCGGCATGACGTTCTTATTTACAACTGATACCTATATTTCTATTAACGAATTATGTTGAATAATAAATTATGTCAAATTGAAACTGCGGATCCTCTCCCATGGCAATTGTTAAATATGCGTACATTGTAACTGCTAGCTGCAATACAGCTAAAGTGCACCTCCTTTTAATAAATACGTATTAAGGATGAGTAACCAAAACGGGCGCTAATTTTTAGCTGCCAGCAAGGTTTTTCAGCAACAGCAACGTATTTAGCAAGGGCCGCTGAAACCGAAGGTTTAGTTAAAGTAGAAGTGTACTTTTTTAGTGCAAATTGTAGAATAAAAGCTGGCAAAATGAGTGGTATCAATTTTACCGCGGATTTGTATGGTACGATACTCTTAAAAATCAGGATAGTACCATAGAACAGTCATGAAAGTTGTAACACGTAGGTTTTGCAATTTCGTCCTAAGGACTGTGGAAAGTGTGGTTAGTTACTGCCTGATGCCGACGGCGTCCTTGGTAACGACCGCACTACAAAATGCCGTGATTACCCGTCGCCCATCTTCGAAGCCCTGGAGGCTGGCCTGTAATTTGCTCGGCATAGCCCAATCGGCAAAAAGAAAAGAAAAAAGAAACGAACCTCAAACTGAAAAAAAAATCCAGATCGAATTCGCCATGTTTATTTTTTTTTATTTCTTGAGCCCCTAATCAAGAGATGGGCGTTCGGCATTGCCTTAGGCCACGGGCGTGAACAAACTGAACTTCTTCCCGTCTTATATTACTGCAAAGCAAACGCCGTGGTTCCCGCAAGTCCGAAGCTGTGTGTACGTTCGTACAAATGGAAATGAACGTTTTTTTGCTGTTGTTACGTGTAATTGTAGGTGAATGACCATCGACAGATTGGCGCAACCACCTGGATGATCTCAAATGAAGGTAAGCAGGCTGTAAATAGACCAAAGGAACCTTAAAAACAGTTACAGAGGGCGAACGAAAATGCAAAAATTTCCTCAGTTCACCGCACACTTATGAAGACGGAACAAGAAGGGGGACACACACATGCGCCTGTTCGTCTAACGCGGTCTTCATAAGTCTGCGCTATGCTCTCAGGACGTGCTGAACCAGCGCGGCCAGAGGTCAACCCTTGCAAAAATTTCGTTTTTTCGAGGAAGAAATTAAGAACCAAACAATTCAGCAGATCCCAAGTCTTGTGGGAATTCGTTTAATGCGAAGCAGTCAGCGAGTGGTATTATGCTGGAATTCTTGGCTTTTAGCCAAGTGTTATCAGGTGGATCCCCGTGTGTTTGTAAGTGCAATGCTTGCGTGCACATCGTAGGCTTACCAGGGACGTCGACAACACCAGCGTTTGAAGGGTAACTTGTAGTCTAACCTAACGTGATGACTCACGTTAGAGCACATACGTCAGTATTATACGAAGTGCACTTTACGGTGCGATGATGTGAATATCATAGGTAAATTTCATTAGCGTATTCTTCCGCCGTCGAGCAACGCTTGAATATAGCTTGAATCATTGGAACACAAATGTAAGGTTTATAAGACATGTTGGGTTCGGGCCGTCTGGCCATGGCCGTGAGGCAGCGGCTCATGTCAAAACTCAGAAAATAACGTTTATTAGAAAGACTAACTTGAAACCGTTAAGCGCACAATGCATTCTACAGACTCACAGCTACCAGTTTTGTCCGTCGCAGCGCCTGGCGCACACCGCACGCACGTCGTCGCCGAGTCCCCCGCACCGTGTCCGCTGCAGCTTTTGTAGGTTATATGTGGGCCGCGCGCACACCCGCTGCGCAGCACGCGTCAATATCGTCTGGTGGTGCGCAGTTCCCACAGACTGCTATATTAACGGAGCCAGCACTGGAACCACACGCGTTCACTTGACATGACGCCTGTATCGTAGCCTAGGAGCAAATATGTAGCGTGTATAGACCGGATGGATGGATGCTATGAGCGTCCCCTTTATAACGGGGCGGTGACATGTCTGCCACCAGGCTCGAAGGCGAAAAAAAGAAAGAAAAAAAAAATAAACTTCCTTGTTTCATGTTGTCCTAATGCCTTATCTACATTGATTAAATCTACGTTATTATACCAAAAAATATAAATTCACGGTCCATCTCTCTGCCTCTTAAGGCAGAATGACCTTTTTTTTTTCCCAGTTATTTATTTTTGTACTTTATCTCTACTTTTCTGCCACCAATACTCTAACCGTCTCTTACTTATTTCTATCGCGGACGTGTTCAGCTTTCCATTGTTGTCCCTAAAACCCAAGGCTTCATGTAGACTCGTGCCCACACGTATACCTGGGTGAATATCGCCACATTCAATCAGTACATGTTCCATCGTTTCCTTAGTTCCCCCGCAGCATGTACATTGTTCTTCTTCGTTACTGAATTTCGCTTTATAACAACGCGTTCTAAGGCAGCCCGACCTTGCTTCAAACAGTAAAGCGCTTCCCCTTGAATTATCATAAAACCTTTCCCTCCTTATTTCGTTTTTTCCTTTTCGGTAGTTACTCAGAGCCGGCTTCTTTTCCATCGCTGTCATCCAATAAGTCCTCTCCGCCTCTCTGACCTTCCGCTTAATGCTCCTTGTTGTCATATCGCCCGCACTGCCAGCCGTATATTTACTGGTGAGCCTCCTAGTTCTTTTTCTCCACTGCGTGTCAACGCTTTTTCTATACAAATACCTGAAAACCTTCTCTGCCCATCTACTCTCCTTCATTTTCCTCAGCCTCTCTTCGAATCTCATTTTGCTCTGCGCTTCCCTCACTTCAAAGCCTGTCCATCCCATATCACCCTTTACCGCCTCATTTGTCGTCTTCCCGTGAGCGCCCAACGCGAGGCGGCCCACCGTCCTTTGATTTACATCCATTCCTGATTGCACCTCTGACTTCATGCACACCACTGAGTTCCCAAATGTAAGCCCCGGAACCATCACACCCTTCCACAGCCCTCGAAGCACCTCGTACCTATTGTATCCCCATAAAGCTCTGTGCTTCATAATTGCAGCATTCCTCTTTCCCTTTGCTACCGATGCTTTCTCTTGTACTTCCATATATCTATCCCCCTCATTTACCCATACTCCGAGGTACTTGTACTCGCTTACCCTCGGTATTTTTTGGCCCTGTATTAAGACCGTATGGTCTCCGTGATCATTGAATACCATCAATCCACATTTTGTTGCACTAAATCCTAGTCCTAGAGCCTCACACTCCCTTCCGCATATATCTGCCAGTCGCTGTATATCATCTTGACTGTCCGCAAATAAGACAATATCATCAGCATAAAATAGACCAGGAAGCTTCTGCTCAACCATCGCTCCGACCTGTTTGTGTGACAAATTAAATCCAATGTTGCTACCTTCTAGCGCTTTTTCCATCCTCGCCATGTACAGCATGAATAACAGCGGGGACAGAGGGCATCCCTGTCTCAGCCCCTTGCTAATTTCAACGCTGTCCTTGCCACTTATTCCTTCCCATTCTATACAAACTGTATTTTCTCGGTATATTTCCTTCAAAAGCTGTACACAGTCGTCACCTATGCCCACTTCCTTCAATATATCCCACAAAATTTCCTGATTAACGTTGTCATACGCCCCGGTGATATCTAGATAAGCTACGTATAAGGGCCTGTTTTCTATTTTAGATATTTCTATACACTGGGTAAGAACAAACAGATTATCGTCTAACCGCCTGTCGATTCGAAATCCATTCTGAAGTTCTCCCAAAATATCATTTTGTTCTACCCACGCTTCTATTTTTAATTTTACTGCCTGCATCGCCAACCTGTATAGCACCGATGTAATTGTTAGCGGTCTATACGAGCGAATGTTATCCTTTTCTCCCTTGCCTTTATAGATTAAGTTCATTCTACTTTTTCGCCAACTGTCTGGTATTTCCCTCTTCTGCAAGCACTTTTCTACGGCTTTCAGCAGTGCTTCTTTAGTGTTATGTCCGAGTTCGTTAATGAGGCTGACGGGAACCCCATCTAAGCCCGGAGTAGTGCGCTTAGGAATTTTTCCTTCGGCCTTCTTCCAATTGAAATTCTCTAGTACTACATCTTCGTCGGTTGCACTCCTTTGCGTACTTTTACTCACCGGGGGAATCCCCTGGGGGACCTTTTTAAACGAATCGGCTGTTATCTTTCGGATGTAACCTAGCGCTTCATATCCTTCCAATTTATTTCCTCCTTCATCTACCATATGCTGTTGCATTGTGACAGACTTCCTACCCAGCGCTTTTAGGTGGCTCCAAAATATCCTAGGCGCGGCCTTCTTCTTTTCGCGAATCTCTGTCATCCAGCGTTCACTTTCACCTTTAATTTTTGCCTCGACTAATTTCTGCACAATGGATTTTTGCTCTAAATATATTTCCCATATTTGGTTGACTTCGTCCTGTGGTCGCTTCTCCTTTTTTGCCTGTCTGTGCTCCCGTGATGCCTGACGTCGCATCTCGATTGCTTCCCGGATTTCTTTGTTCCACCAACTTTTTGGCTTTTTCTTTCCTTTCCAACAAATAGTTTTCTTCTCTATTTCCATTTCTTTCGTGATTACATGTAGCAGCTCACTATACTTCCAGTCTTTGCCTGGTAGTTCGTCTACTTTTTCCTCGACTCTTGCGGCTATATTTGTTATTTGTTTGTTATTTAGATACGAGCTGCCAAACTTTGATTCTGTGTTCTTATTTTCAGTTTTATATCCCATTTGTAATATTATGCGTTTATGATCACTACCCAAGCTGTTAATGCCTTCTTCGTCTATTCTCATCTCTCTAAGTTTGTCATATATTCCTTCTGTCATGAGACAGTAATCAATGCTCGATTGCCTGTTTCTGACTTCCCACGTGATCTGCCCCTCACACTTAGGCCCCACGTTAACTATCTCAAGACTATGTTGCTCGCAGAGATCTAGCAATAACTTGCCATTGGTGTCTGAATATCCGTCAAGGTCATGAATGTGAGCGTTCATGTCCCCTAGAAGGATTATCTCGGCATCATGACCAAATTCTTTAATATCGGTGCTTATGCATTTCACTATCTCCAGATTCTTTTCTCTGCAGTTATTCCCTGTCCACAAGTAAGCTACACCTAGCCACGTTTTCTTTCCACCTACTGTGCCCGAAACCCACATGTGCTCTGAACACGTTTGTTTCACTCTCTCCCATTTTGTTCTGCTATGAATTAGCATTCCAACCCCCCCACCTCTCCTTTCTGATGTGATCCTGTTACATCCTTCCCAAACATAATTTTCAATATGTGGTGGCTCTTCCAAGTCTCTAAGGTGTGTTTCTGTAACCGCATAAACACCTATCTGTTCCTTGTTTAACTGTTCCTCAATCTCTAACCATTTTGCCTTTTTTCTGCCACCCTGCATGTTAATGTAACTAATTGCAACACGCGCCTTCTCCCTTCTTTTACCTTTTCTCTGTTTTTTCGCTATACTACCTGTCAAAGAGTCCCCCTGGTTGTTTTCCTCATTACAAGCTACCATGGGCACCGAAGGGCCCGCGTGCCCCCCAAAAAAGCTACTGCGCGTCCTGCAAGACGCCAACCCACCTCATGGCCAAGCCTCCTGTCGAAGTGTATTCCGTCTCTTCGAAAACCACCCCACCTGTGCACCTCTCTGTTTATTTCCACTACCTCGATGCCTTTCTCTCTACTCATCTGCCATATCTCTTTGTTTGCGTCGACAACCGCTCTTTGCAGGTTGCCGTCACGCACCGGTACCTCCGGTATTGTGCATACCACTATCTGCACCTGAGGGGAAATGGCGCGCATGTCATCGACACCTTTCGCCAATGTGGTCGCTAGTTCGGCTGATTCGTTACTCAAGACGTCGTTTAGACCTCCCGCGATTATCACGAGGTTACGTCCATTAGACTTAGTTGCGAGTTTTGCGTTAGCTTGTTTCATCACTGATCCCAGCCTATGGCCCGGGAACTTCCCTATTAAAACTCGTTTGTCGCCTCTCACCCTTTCCTTGACTGCTTCTGCGCATGTAGCTAAATTCGAGTCCCCGGCGATTATCACGTGATCCGACTTTTCTGCTGGACTGTCCCGCACCTGGCCACTGCACCTGTTACTAGCGCGTGCTACTGCTGTTGTTTTGTCCCCTCCCGTTCCCAAGACTACTTCGCGGAAGGTGGGTCCTGTGACCCTTGCACCTGTCTTTTCCAAACCTGTTTCCCACTTCGCGCCTACCACTGTGGGGGTCGATGCCCCATTGTTCCCGCTGCCGCTTGCTTCCTTGTTCCCCGTGGCTACCTTTGCTGGCATGTCTACCATTGCTAATCCCTCCTCGGCTGACTTAAGCCTTTCCGCCATAGCCATCGTTTTTTCCCGTTCTGTCGCCACCGCTTTCTCCAGCTCGGAGATTCTCACCATGAGCTCATTCTGGGCGGCCATCATTATTTCCATCTTCGCCTCTAACTCGCATTGCTTACACTTGGCGTCAGCTCTCTCTGTCGTCTCATCCTCACAAACCTCTATTTTCCGCCCCATTCCGCATCCTGAACACTTTACGGTCTTTTTGACCATGGCTATAGATTGTTCGCGCGGCGGATTAGATACACTTAAAGCCAAATGATATCACAAAACTCCGCTGATACTCCGCAAGTATGTTACACTTCAAAGCACCCGTGCACCTTTCAGCCACGTGGTGGCCGAACAAACAAATATTAAAAAAAAAAAACACCCGAAGCGACTGTCACACCACTTTGTACCAACAGTACAAAGTTGTAAGCTCTATTAAGCTGCAATCTAGTGGCTTAACTAAAAAAACAAGCTCGAATCATGCAAAAAAAAAATCCACTTATCTGACGCTGTCATTCTGTCATTCCGGAGCCCACGAAAAACACGTCCGTCCTCTAGCAGTACCACCACCACCGACCAATGCAAAATCTGCTGCCATCTAGCGGCCGCCGTGCCCAATTCCGCCATGTTGAAGGCTAAGCGCGCTCCGCATATGTACACACGGAGCGTACGTACCAGCGTGTGGCGGCTGATACGTTCGGTAATGCCGTCATATTTTCGTGTGCCGTGTTGCTCAGGTTGAGGAAATTGGCGTGCTGAAAAAAGGTTTATAAGAAACAAACCTCCATGCTGTTAGATTTCCTCCACGGCCGACGAGAATCAGCAGATCGTTCCGTGACTCTCGTTGCTGCTTACGACTAACGCTGTGTTTACGTTCACCGTTATTAATAGATGCGCTGTGTGACAGCATCGGCACTAATCAGAGAACATTATTTCGTGTCATGCCGGAACGAGACAGTCTTCGTGCCGTGTGCTTGCAGGCGCAGACAAACCGGCTTCGTTTACGTGCTTCAAAGCTGCATCGCGGCTACTCGCGCATGCCTGTACAGCTGTTGACAACATTACTTTGTTTATTACATTGCGAAAACAACATCATGGTAGACAGGTTGCTCGTGCGCATCTTCGGTTCTCAGCGAACGGACCAATTGTGCTAGAGGGTCCTCTTGATAGTTTGTTTTCGATTGTGGAGTTTTAATAAGGTCACGTTTGTCGGGTTGCATTGCGCGCGTACTGCTTCCTATATATGCGTATTTTCGAAGCATTTCATGTGCTATCACTGCCAAATTCAGAGGCGCGGTCCGTTCCTGACCGCGCCTCTCCCCCCTCCCCCCCCTTACTTTTTTCTTTATTTATTCTCCAAGAAGAGCACATATCAAGTTCTCCCAAATGCTGATCCCCCTTTGGACAAATCCTGTATCAACCCCCGTGTGCTATGAAATGTCAACGTAGCCAGAAATTTTATCCGGGGCAGAGGTTTCAACTAAAATGTTTATATATGTTCGTGCGTCCGTTTGTATGTGTGCGAAACAGAAAATTTTCGGGGGGCGGGGTGTTGATACCCCCCCCCCCCTCTCTGCCCCCCGAGCCCCTTGGCTACGCCCCTGCAGCAGATGCTTCAAGTGTGTGGGACTTCTGGCATGAAACTGAAAAAAATGCCGTTCCGGGAAATACGTTACATTCGACCGTGAGTGCGCTACCGTTGGTTACGCGCTGAGGGGGTTTCACAAGTGTTCAGTCGGCGACGCGAAACTGTCTTGCTGGAATGAGTTGAAATTGAGAGGCGCCTGTAAGCCCCGAAGGCAACGACGTGAACGCGAATATTCTTGGCGTATTGTGTTATTTACGAGCACATGCCGGGAGGATATTCAATAAAATACCAGCTAATCGGCACCTACTTCTTGGAGCAACAAAAACTTTCGATATTCACTTTTCACGTGCATGAGATACGGAAATATTAATCCTGCCGTAATTCTATAAGTAACATACGTCGGAGACTACAGCAGTGAAATATTTTTTTCATTTCAAAAATAAAAAAAGAGGTCAACATTTTATTTAAAATTAGGTGCACAATACATCAGGTCGACGTAAACACGCTTTGGAATGGGTCAACAGCACTTACTACCGTCGCTGTGCCTAGCCGTGTCGTGCACTAAAGCCTTTTCCTAACCATCCTACACTGCACGCATGATATATCGATAGTTATTAGCGTTTTATGCACTACACTGAACACAGACAGACAAAATTTATAACCTATACTCTGTTCCAGAAGTTCCGTGGAGCACTGTGGAAGCTACAGGCCTTCTCAACCAATCAGGAGGGCGAGCACATCTAAGTGTATCCTTCCGCGCCCTGTCGTCTGCTAGCGGCGAGCGCTGCAGCGAAAGCGGCAAGAGCGTCTCGGGACACTGTGCAACTGCGCAGTGAGATGAGCTGTAATTGTGAAAGCGGTTAAATATTCTCCTCGGCACCGTAAAAGCCGCGTCTTCGAGATACTTGCACGATATCGCACAGGAGAACCAGGCGCCGCCATTTTGACTAAGGAGTGACCAAATCTGCCACCGCGGACTAATCACAACCCAAGACTAGGTCCTCCGCGGCGCTGTGGACGCTCGGGCTGTGCGGACTACTCATAAAAGTTTAGACAGTGTCGTACCATTCCTTCGTACTTTATAAGTAAAAGCATAACACATACGAGCCAGGACAGCGTTATTTCTTTCGTCATTTGCATGTTATAACACGTACAAGCAAGAACTCTTTCTTCAGTATCATGGAGCCACAAAAATTGTTTTATACAGAAAATGCGACAAAGTCGTCATACGAATCACAGCTACAACACGCAGAGAAGCCTTCAAGTAAAAATCCTCCGACGAGACCGCTTGCAAAAGTCATGAGGAAAAACAACGGGCTACGTATATGGGGCACTACATCTCGCTTCGCAACAACCTGCGCTCGAGGGTCGTGTAGCCTTGACTCTGCTGCACGGAACTTCTGGAACAGAGTATACACTCTTAACTTTGTAACTCTTACTATCCGTGCACAAAATCATGTTTATCCCATACTTTGTAACGGATAACTTAGCAAGATACATTGTAACTCATACATATATAAGGTACATTGTAACGGTTACAGATATCAGTTACATTGTAACCCTTATAATTGTTGATATTATATAGGTTACGCTGTAGCCTTGCATTTTTTAAAATTAAATGTAACCTATAAAAAGGTGTTTTTAAGGGTTACGTCAGCTATTGATATCTTTTAGTTTTGATTGCACTCTATTTACACCGGGTGTTTCAAGAAATCTGCCGAAAATTCTCAAAAATCCCGGAAATGCGATGTTTGCTGGCTGCCTTGAGAAGTGCTTGCGCTGTAGCGGCAGGCATCTTAAGATTGTTAAAGACCCCACTTAGGAGTGAAAACAAAAATTAAACTAATTAACTCTTTCACTGGTGAAGCTAGGTGGTTGTATCAAAGGAGTGAAATGAGGTTTTACATGCTAAGAACCCATGCCAGCTTTGATATATAGAAAAAGCAGCCTGTAGTAATTATTGTGTCGTAGTGAAATTCAACCAAATTCAATGGATGCCACCTTTGAAAGCCGTGGAACTTGGTTGCATGTCACTACGACAAAAAATTACTAGAGGCAGATTTTTCTATACTTCAAAGCTGGGATGGGTTCTTTGCATAAAGAACTTCAATTCACCCCTTTGACAGAACCACTTAACTTCACTAATTAAAAAGTTAATTAATTTAACTCTTTAATTGCAGTCCCAAATGGTCTTTAACAATCTTAAGACGCCTGCCGCTACAGCGCAAGCAATTATCAAGGCAGCCAGCAAATATCGCATTTTCGCGATTTTTGAGAATTTTCGGCACATTTCTTGAAACACCTGGTATAGCCAACCTTAGGTTCACTGTAAAGAGATTTACAATGGTACTGTCACTTCTGGCAATTGTTCTCACAGAAGGCTGTGATGCCAAAATTTGGAGTCTGATAAAATCACTTCGCCTATATTTCGATGCATTTGAACAAGTCATTGAAGAGTGGATGACGTTTTCTCGCACTGCTGCTTTACCCGTATATGGCTTCACTTTCAGTCCCATTACTCAATCTTCTACACAGATTCTCTCATGAGAACCGAGAAGTCGACAAATCACACTACTGACCAAATTTGTGGGCAATATTTCTAGACATGAGACATCGTCTAAATGTTGAAAACTGGCTGTGAAACAGAGTGCTATCAAAACAAAAAAGTGTCCATATAAGTAGCTAAAGTATCCTGAAAAATCAACGCACTCTTTTGAATACTGTCTGGGCTTCCCCACTCACATAAATCAGCTGCAGTTTTTTCACACATATCTACTGCCGCTCACTCGGGTATTCCTTCGACATTGGCGTAGCTGGTAGAGGAGGAGGGTTGGTGGTTCTAACCCTCAAAAGTTCTCAATTTCGCATGCACGCGTACATTCGCAAACATACACGACTACACGCAGTGACGAGAAACGGTTGTAGCAGCTATATTTTGTATTTATTTTAGGCTGGCTGGTATTAGAACACGTGAGTTCAATCGCACTGCAAAGCTCTCCGGGCAATGCCTCGGATATCAATGGCATTTGAAATTAACTTGAAGGCAATTCCATTAGTGAACTTCCTAACTATGTCTGAACTTTTCAAACAAGGCATTCCTTTACACATTTATTGAATTTTCTCAAAAAAGCACTGTCAGGTACGAAATTCTTTGTTTAAACATCTCTTCTTTGCAAGATGTAACATCTAAAACAGGGTGACACGTCGAGTAGTGTCAGAGCCCTACAGCTATGAAAGACACAAAAGATGTCACAAACACAGCTACATAAAGTAATGCAGCTGCATTACTACATAAACACAGATAGCAGAGAAAAGAGCTGCAGCTTAAATTACATTTTTCTGCTTTAGAAAGGCCAAAAAACATTTCAGGCGTCGACAAACCACACTTTTTGGTGGCCTATCTCCTGGCAATGCAATTGTCTGCACAAGAGCAAGCATCTGGGGATATGCAAATGGATACTGTAAGTTCTTTATATAATACACCAAAAGACAAAAAATAAGTGCCCGCGGTAATCCAGATGTGGAGACAGAGATGACTTCGGCTTGGCTGCCAGCAAAAACGCAGAATTTGTCAGGAGTGCAGTAAATGTGAGGCGCTGATATTTGAAGTTCATCACCAGGCAATTCCGTCTACAAAAAGAAATTACAGACGACATAAACTACTAGCCAAAGTTTGTTGGTGGTGCAGAGTATGGTATGCATTAGAGCTGTGCACGGGCCGTATTTCCGAGCCCGAGCCCGGCCCGGGCCCGCTGACTTTGTCGAAGGCCCGCCCGAGCCCGACGGCAAAGCACTGCGAGCCCGCCCGGCCCGGCCCGACGTACGAAAACACAATCCCGGGCCCGGCCCGGTCCGGCATTTTAAAGGTTCGCTGCGAAAACAAAAGATCGTTTTCCGGTAATTTCGCATTTTATTAGGCATATCGAATATGATCAAGCGACACGCGACGAACAGTCTCTATTACACATATTACAAATTACAAGTAGACGGCCTCATGCCAGCAACAATGGAGTTCGCTCGCCACAGCCGTCACGTCTATGGGGTACGCCCATGCAAGCGTCAGCTTGCACGAAAGCGATCTACGTCGGGTCGCTCGTCGCTGTCGCGTGCATTTTCACTCATATGGGATTTGGCCTTAAATCTAACGCGAACAGTAGCGTGGCGCCGTCACTAGCTTAGGTGGTGTTACTTCTCTGTTTGTCGGAGTGCAACAGAGGCAGTGCTTTACCTGCTCCCTTTTTGTTTAAAGTGGCGAATGGTAAGGAAAAGCGGTAAAGGGCGGTCGCGGAAAAGGCGCTGTATGTGTGCTGGAAAACAATTCCCGCACATTCTATATATTTCGGGCTTGAGTCGGGCTTTGCACCGGGCCCGAGCCCGGCCCGATAAAACTCCAAGTAGCCCGAGCCCGGCCCGGGCCCGAGGTGAAAATACGTCGGCCCGCCCGACCCGGCCCACGGGCCGGGTCGGGCTCGGGCTTTCGGGCTACCCGGAGCCTGTGCACACCTCTAGTATGCATGCGCTTGCCCACAGAATAAAATGAAGATATGTGCCAATAAGGGCAAAATGAGAACAGCGAGCTAATAATGCTGGCACTAGCGAACCATATATTCAGTGTTACAACATACCACAAGTGGGAGTGTTGTGGTGTAAGATACAAAAATTTTAAACAGGTTTTTCAGAGGCACAAGGAATCCTTTTTGCGTATCTACGAGAGGGCTCAAGCCGCAAAATATTAGTGTTGAAGAGGGTGTCCACGTACCTCATTTCTCAGACTGTGCCCAACGTTGCCTTGTATGTGCTACATAACATCCACCAGTGTACAGACCCGTTCTTTCATTTAAGAGAAACCCTTTACCACATCATTCAGTTCGCTGTAGAGTCTTGCTATGTTAGCATTGAACCGAAGTTCCAGCTCGATGCACAACTGCAACAAAGCAATTTAGGACATTGAGAACCATCACTCCTATGAAAACCGGCTTAAATTAATGTTAGGCGTATTAAAAATCAGCTGTACAGATGTTAAGACTAATGTTCATTAAGTTTATCAGCTGATTCGCTGAAAACTATTCGACATTGGTCGCCATTAAAGCTGACATTTGTTATAGTGGCTCATTTTTAATGGAAATCTTTTGCAGATTTGATTAAAAAATTCGTCGAATTTCCAGACCGCGGTGCCGGCGATGCCGCAACTGCAGAGCACACCGGGTGCGCCGGAAGGTGCTGCGGCATGCCGGAACTTACCTCGACGTGATCTGAATGATGGTGCGCCACGCAAGAACCTCGCCGCGTGAAAAACAGTGTGTCATCTGAGGAGAGCAAGCCGATTGATGGTCCATCGCGCGTGATGTGCAGTGCTTGTCGCATTCTTTGTGATCTTACAGTGATCATGATAACGCTGCCAGCGTTCCCCTCAACGCTACAGCTCACGTCATGCCAAGCAGTGTTGTTGCGGGTCGCGGATCGCACATGACAAAGACAGCGATGAGCGTCAAAGCTAAAATTACAAAGAAGGCGACAAGCATCGCACATCACACGCGAAGGACCGTTGCTGGGCTCGCTCCCCTCAAATGACACGCCGTCTTTCCCGCGGCGAAGTCCTCACGCGGCGCGCCATCATGAAATTACGTAAAGGGAAGATTCGGTGTGACGCAGTACACGGACCGCCCTTCCGACGCACCCGGTGCACTTAGTTTCGGTATCGCCGGCACAGTGGTTTGAAAATTCGACGATGGATCTCTTGAACTACACCAAATATTTTCGATTTTTTGGCTAAATCTCACAGATTCTTTTTTTTGTAAAGCCCGCCTGTAAAGTGAAACTAAATGCTCAGAGAGCGCCACTGGCATCCGTCAGTTACGCTCAGTGAAGGGGCGGATTCAAATTATCCCATCAAAACATGGCCCACAGCTAAAAAAATAAAACATAAGGTTTTTGTAATTTGCCAATCAATAGGTGCTGTTCAGCGCTTGCTTAAAATTTACAACAATCAGGTTGCTAGCGATGCCCGGAGCGTCACATCACAGGTTCTTTTTCGTTAATTACTCGGGGAACTGAAACCAGCCTCTAGAAAGAATACTCGGCACGAAAGGCGTTACGCTTGCCTAGTACAGCGGATACTGTAAAACTAAAACACAGGAAACATCTATTCTACTTATATATGTAACTACTTATTTTAAGCAATGCTGGCTTTAGGTATTCAGAGATTACTAAAGGTACCGGCCTGTCCGCAGTTCTCCAGCCCATTAGAGACAGCATTTCCAGCCGCAGGTGCTCCCATAGACCCTGTAAAAAACTCAAATTATTAGTAGCGAAGCTCCTTAGGCCGGCACCCCGCCGTCGCCGTTGAAGACAAACAGTCAAACAAACAAACAAAGAAACTGTAGCGAAGCTTATTGGAACTCTGAAGTGGGTCGTCCTCTCCGGCCCCTTCTAGTGGGTTGCCCTCTTCGGACAGAGCGCAGCTCGCGCAGAGTCGGCCCCGCCTTGACTGTCGCTGTCGTTCATCTTCGCCTAGTGTCCGCCAATAAACATCTTTATAATTTGGTGGAGAGTGCTGTGCCCTTCAAACAACTACGGTCAGCATTCAATGCCCTTGGAGCTTCGATCCCGTGCCGTGCCCTCTACCATGACTCAAGATGCCGCCCAGCAAACGCCTCCCCCTGCACCGACATCCTGTCCCGGTGTACCCCGCATCCGCGACCCTCCTGTTTTCACCGGCGCGGATGGCACCGACGTCGAGGACTGGCTCGCGATTTACGAGCGTGTCAGCGTACCCAATAAATGGGACGAGGCAGGAAAACTGAGCAACCTGGCTTTCTACCTCGCGGGTGTCGCAAGCCTATGGTACAACAACCACGCATCCGATTTCGCTACGTGGTCCGCTTTCAAGAGCGCCATCGTCGACGTGTTTGGCCGCCCTGCGGTTCGTAAGCTGCAAGCTGAACAGCGCTTACGGGAACGAGCCCAGCAGTCCGGCGAGTCTTTCACGAGTTACATTGAAGACGTCCTGGACTTGTGAAAGAAAGTCAACGCGACCATGTCTGAAGCTGAGAAGATCCAGAACGTCATGAAAGGCATCGACGACGATGCCTTCACCATGCTACTCGCCAAAAACCCTTGCACTATAGCTGAAGTCATCACACTGTGCCAAAGCTACGAGGAGCTGCGCCGGCAGCGGCTGATGACGCGTCGACCTCCATCACGCGACGCCAATCTCGCTGGCATGTCGGCTATTCCGGACCACTCAGTCTAGCTCGCCGAAATCAAGTCCTTCGTGCGCGAGGAGATTGCACGCCATTTCTCTCTACTGGCCTTCGCTCACCCGCAGCCTGTTGAACAGCCGTCGACCCCACTGCTGCCTCCCCTACGCCGGGCTATTGAGCATGAAATCGTGGCGGTCATGCCGGAATACCACCAAACCCCTCGGGCGACTGCGCCACTCAGTTACGCGCAAGTTGTAGCCAGGCCGCCCCCAGCGATCCCTGTGGTTCCCCCTCTTACGCCGGAGCCGTCGCCAGGCCTCAGGCCTTCGAAGAGGGTGTGCCGGCTGCATACGCCGACGTCATCTATACACCACGACTGCAGCCCACCATGCAGTCATACCAGCAGGCACCCCGTCCCTCGCGTCGTGCGACATGGATGGGACCTAGCCCGGCAAGCCGATGGCGCACTTCCGACAACCGACCTATTGCACCGGTCTCTCCGACACCGCTGCACTCCTTTCCCCCTCTGACCGCGTTTTCACCAGGAAAGGTTTGTTGGTGCCATTTGCGACCGTGCAAGTCACTCAGGGCGACACCGATATTTTCGTTACGAACCCATCCCCGTACATTGTTACGTTGGTGCGAGGGGAATGTCTCGGCCGAGCGGAAGCCCTCGAAGACGCACAAGTTATGGACGCACCGGGTGACACGCACTGTGCCAGCTCCCGTACGCTCAGTGCTGTTTCCACATCTGACTCGTCACCCGCTGATGTATTT
This sequence comes from Rhipicephalus sanguineus, assembly GCF_013339695.2. Lineage (NCBI taxonomy): Eukaryota > Metazoa > Arthropoda > Arachnida > Ixodida > Ixodidae > Rhipicephalus > Rhipicephalus sanguineus. Next base: position 136,598,350 of record NC_051184.2, read on the forward strand.
GCTTCCTCAATTGCTGACAACCTTACGTCGGTCAAGCGTTCCCAGCTTCTCTGCCTGTTGAAAGAATTTCGTTCTTCGTTCGATGTCGCGCAAAGTTCTCTCGGCCGCACGTCTGCTGTCACGCATCACATCGACACTGGCGCCCAACCACCACTGCGGAAACGTCCATATCGCGTATCTCCAGCAGAGCGTCGTGTAATTAACGAGCAAGTCGAAGACATGCTTCGCCGCGATGTTATTCGACCCCCAAACAGCCCGTGGGCGTCTCCTGTCGTTCTCGTTGCGAAGAAGGACGGCTCTGTGCGGTTCTGCGTGGACTACCGCCGACTCAATAAGATCACCCGTAAGGACGCTTATCCCCTCCCTCGAATAGACGACGCCATTGACAGCCTGCAAGGAGCAGAATTCTTTTCGTCGCTCGATTTGCGCTCAGGGTACTGGCAAGTCCCCATGGGTGATGACGCTCGACCGAAGACAGCGTTTGTCACACCCGACGGCTTGTACGAATTCAACGTCATGCCGTTTGGGCTGTGTAATGCGCCCGCGACCTTTGAGCGCATGATGGATACCGTTCTGCGCAACTTGAAATGGCACACGTGCCTGTGCTACCTCGACGACGTTGTCGTTTTCGCCCCGGACTTCTCCACGCATCTTCAACGCCTGCGACTTGTTTTGACGCGTTTGAGCGACGCCGGGCTACAACTGAACCTAAAGAAGTGCCGATTTGCAGCACGGCAGCTGACAATACTAGGCTACGTCGTGTCCAATGAAGCAATTCTCCCCGATCCAGCGAAGCTTCGGGCCGTGACAGAGTATCCCAAACCTACGTCCGTCAAAGAACTGCGCAGTTTTGTAGGACTGTGCTCGTACTTTCGACGCTTCATACGAAACTTCGCGACTATCACATCGTCGCTGACAAAGCTCCTTAGCAGCAACGGGCCTCTCAATACGTGGTCATCAGAGTGCGACGCCGCGTTCGCGAAGCTCCGTCGTTTGTTGACGTCTCCTCAGATACTACGCCACTACGACCCTATGGCCCCTACAGAGGTACACACGGACGCCAGCGGTGTTGGCCTCGGCGCTGTCCTTGCACAGCGCGAACCTGGGTTCCCGGAATATGTCGTGGCATATGCAAGTCGCACGCTTACTAAAGCCGAGACCAATTACACCGTCACGGAGAAAGAATGCCTGGCAATCATTTGGGCCCTTACGAAGTTCCGACCTTATTTGTATGGTCGCCCGTTTGATGTCGTCACCGACCATCATGCGCTGTGCTGGTTGTCGTCATTGAAAGATCCCTCAGGCCGTCTCGCCCGTTGGGCACTTCGCCTGCATGACTACGACATCCGCGTACTGTACCGCAACGGACGCCAGCATGCTGACGCCGACGCCCTGTCGCGCTCTCCCTTGCCTGACGACAATGCCCACAGCTCAGTGGCTCCCCTTGCCGTTTCTTCCATCGACATTCAGACAATCGCTACTGAACAGCGCAAGGATCGCTGGATTGCCTCACTGATGGACTTGCTGACTGATCTATCGGCAACACCATTTACTCGCGCGTTGCGTCGTCAAGCCCACCATTTCGCTGTTCGCGACGACCTCCTCCACCGACGCAATTACAGCGGCGACGGCCGCCAGTAGCTACTAGTAATACCCCGAAGTCTGCGTTCTGACATATGCGAATCGTTCCACGCTGATCCGCAGTGTGCGCATTCTGGGGTATCGAAAACTTACCACCGCATCCGCCAACGGTGCTTTTGGCGAGGGATATACCGCTACGTGCAGAAGTTCGTTCGCTCCTGCATCGATTGTCAGCGCCGCAAATCTTCAACGCACCTGTCGCCGGCAGGTCTGCAACCTCTACCTTGCCCTGACCGGCCGTTTGGGCGTATTGGCATCGATTTGTATGGACCACTTCCTCTGACGTCTGCTGCTAACCGCTGGGCCATCGTCGCTGTAGACCACCTCACGCGATACGCCGAAACTGCCGCCCTCCCAGCGGCTACAGCGCGCGATGTGGCCTCCTTCCTGCTCCACCGATTCATGCTACGTCATGGTCCACCTCAGGAGCTACTCAGCGATCGAGGCCGTGTCTTCTTGTCGGAAGTCGTCGAAGCCATTCTAAAAGAGTGCAACGTTGTTCACCGCAAAACTACTGCTTACCACCCGCAGACGAATGGCCTCACCGAACGCTTTAACCGTACGCTCGGCGACATGCTCTCCATGTACGTAGCCGCCGATCACACCAACTGGGATCCCATTCTGCCCTTCGTCACCTACGCCTACAATACAGCCGCTCAGAGCACCACTGGTTTTTCTCCCTTTTTCTTATTGTATGGCAGGCACCCCTCGCACACAACGACACAATCCTTCCATACAAGCCGGATCAGTCTGAGTGTGCACCGATTTCTGCTACCGCCCGACTTGCTGAAGAATGTCGCGAACTTGCCGAGACCTTCACTACGCATGACCAAGAGCGGCAGAGGAGCATTAGCGGTGACAGAATCACTTCTGAGCCGACGTTCTTCCCTGGAGCGCTCGTATGGCTCTCGATCCCTACCACTGCACCTGGCCTCTCTTCAAAACTACTGCCCAAATACGAAGGCCCCTACCGTGTTGTTGAACGCACATCCCCTGCAAACTATCTGATCGAACCAATCGATCCATCCTCGGACATGCGCCGTCGAGGGCGCGACATTGTAAACGTGGAGCGCCTCAAGGCGTACCATGACCCGCTCATTGTGACAAGTTGTTAGGTCGCCAGGCGGCTCCCTTTTCGCACCCGGAGTAATTGTAGCGAAGCTCATTGGAACTCTGAAGTGGGTCGTCCTCTCCGGCCCCTTCTAGTGAGTTGCCCTCTTCGGACAGAGCGCAGCTCGCGCAGAGCCGGCCCCGCCTTGACTGTCGCTGTCGTTCATCTTGGCCTAGTGTCCGCCAATAAACATCTTTATAAAACAAACAAATAAACAAACAAACAAACAGTGTTGAAAACAAACGTCATAGACAAACAGTGCACCGTAGGCTTCTCTAAGTGCTTGCAAAGGAGCACATGTTGCTGACACTATTACACTGTTGCCGTCACAAAAGCTCGAAAAACAGAACACATTGAGAATACCTGCAAACAATGCCAAATGCGGTTATAATGTAACAAACGTCATGACAAGGGCACTGCCGAAGCTGGCGACAAACACAAAGCCGGAGTGGCCAAAGCAAACGCATAAAGCGCCAAAGAGCCGGCGAAAGCCTGGCCAGGCATCGTTCGCGACGAATTCCCTCATTGGGCACAGCTGAAGCCTCATTTTCTTTCCTGGCAGCCGCTAAACCTCGACAGGTGCGGGCGAGAACACTTTCGCACAAAAAAGTTTATCTATACCGAAAACAGAGAAAACAGAACAATGAAAAAGAACCACTTACCAAGTTTGTCTAATCTTCCATGCTATCCGGGGCAATGATCACAGTATAGTCACGCCGTACGTTAGCTGAAGCGAGCACAGTGTGGCGTTCACAGTCACAACCCACTTCTTTGCAGCGGCCGCGCGCTATTCCCATGAAGTCCACGTTCAACGCTGACATGTTCGGAAGCGCGTCCAACGGGAATAATGGTATAAATTTGGCACGAAGCCGGCGAAGCGAGGTAACACACACGGCCAACACCATGCACCGATGCACGTAACGCCTTCCCGACACGCAGCGCTGCAACAAGAATACATGTAGAGATACCATAGAAACACGGCCGCTGCTTCTGCCCCGAAGCATGATTCAAGCTTTCGGATCCGTCTACTCGCACTTAAACAAAACCACGTCCATTGTGAGTAAAATAAAACGAAAGTTTGTGACCAGAGTTCGCTGTTAGCAGGAGTTTTGCTGCATTGAAAACTATCATTTTTTATTGAAGCGTGGCGAAAGAGATCATTGTTGCTTCAGACCGCTGTCTATTTCATCAATCCACAAGTCTCATCGGCAATGGAGCGGCAGTATGTGGCTTTTCGGTGTACCAACACCGCGCTGGCGAGAATTGGCGCGTTGGGCCACCAGTGTCAATATACAATATAGCAACGAATGACGTATTGCAGATGTTTTTTTGTGTCCATTTTATGTCATTCCAGTTTGTTCAAACGCTTGCTCGCGCCGTAACCGAGTTTGTTCGAATAATGGATATTTTTAGCCGAGTGTGGCTTACGCTCAGCCCCGTAGAGTTACTGTATATACAGTTACTCAATTTCAGTGGGCCGAACAGCCGGTTCCGAGCTTGCTTGGGGTTGAGGCGCGGTGTGTGGAAATCCTATACATAGTTTTCATGTGACGTCACAGATAGGTTCTCTGCGCTATGTACCTCTAGATGGCTGCCACCGTGACTTTTATCTCATTAGAGAGTGTCAGTGTAGGGGACGACGCCCTGTCGTTCTGCCCCTGTGTTATTTTGTGCTCTCCCGCTTTCTTCTCTTCGCCAGCTGCGTCAAGGGAAACACAAATGAACGCTAGAGGGCTCCGGCATTAATGTAATGTCACGGTTTCTCACTCCACGCCTTTTACACGGCATTTCAACCAGGTTGTACTCCAAGATGGCTAACAAAGTGAGGTCAATGAAAACTGCGATGCGGTCGAAGTGAGGCACACGAAGTGAGGCACACGATGCGGCTGTGAGGCACACGTTCCCTTCGAAGCGTCCTTGCAGGATGCAGACCACGTTCGACAGGGACGCCGATGAGCATCCGTTACGTCACTATAACGTCCCCACCACGTCACACAACATCACGGTACGTGATAACGTCATTACGTCATCGCTTAGTACAAAGTGAGCCGATCATGGAGGTGGTGCAGAAGCAGGGAAGGTGCAGAAAGCTTGCAATGTATCCCGTCCTGGAGGCAGTCCAAAACCACAATAAGTGCATAAAACTTTCGCAGGTGGACGGGGGAGAATGAATATATTGACGGAGAAGAAAAAGGTGGCTTTCGCCTTCTCATACGGATATACAAGGGCATATATGTGAGAAGAACGCTGATTTTGTGATACTCGAGAAGTCGGTTATTGCAAGTCTTGCAATATTCGTCGTTATTGTCGCACAACATTTGCCTGCGGGCTAGTTCCGGTATGGCATCCTGCTTATTCCATGAGTGAGGCGCCTTGAGGCATAATTTGTAACTCAGTAATGTGCACGTTCTTATTAGGCAGACTAACCCTGCGGGCACGAAAGCAACTTCGCCTGCACTTTGCTCATGTGTAATTTGCGAACTTCCACTCCATTAGTTAGGTCTCCTTGGAATCTCGGTTATAAGTTACCAAAAAAGTGTATGCGTTACACATGGGTTACAATATATAAGTTACATGCCGGGGTAACGGATAAACTTCCGAGGTAACCGATAAACGCATCCATTCGCAGTTTATTTCGGCAATGTAACCGATAGAACGAGACGAAATAATGAAAACATCAAAAATACGAACGATGTAACTGTTATTTTATCCGTTACTCACATTTATCGGTATATTTATACGTTACCGCGGTAAGAGTGTAGTGCAAAGCTTCATTCTCAACGACGGCACGCCTCTACAGGTGACTCGGTGACAAACTTGTACCTTCTGCTCGTTGTGAGGCAGTTCTTTACAAGTAATAGCTGTCAGGGTAATCACTAGGTAACGGTAACGTGTACAGGCCCTTACACACTCGTCTGACGTTTTTATGCCCCTATTTCTTACAATCAAAGCAGATGCAAGCAAGAAGTTGTAGCAGCGACAGCAATAGGATTCGGACACAAGCCTCCAACATGGCGCCAAATCGGTAGCTTCGTCAAAGCTCCGACAGATGGCAGCAATTTTGCATAAGGTCTATTGCTTTGTTACAAAATTAGATAGCCTGCACCACAAAAACAATTGACGTTGCACCGACATTACGACCGCATATTGCGTTCTTCCAAAGCAGTTTCCAGACCTGGCGTGGCTTTATGGTAGAATGCCTGACTGCCACGAAGAATGCTTCACTTCGATTTCTGCTTGGATCCTGTTATTGTGAGAGCAATTATATGGACACTCTCGGCTGGTTTTTGCCGTCGGCGTCGCCGTCATGCCCCGTATATGTATATGTGGTGGAGAGTGCTGTACCGTCACCACAACTTCGGTCTCCATGCGACGCCCCTGGAGCTTCGATCCCGTACCGTGCCATCTACCATGCCGCAAGACGCCGCTCAGCAAACGCCGCCCCATGCTCCGACCGCTTGTCCCGGTGTCCCTCGTATCCACGACACCCCAGTCTTCACTGGCGCAGATGGGACCGACGTGGAGGACTAGCTCGCGATCAATGAACGCGTGAGTGTCCCCAATAATTGGGACGAGGCAGGAAATTTGACCAACTTGGTTTTCTACCTCGCGGGTGTGGCCGGCCTGTGGTACAACAACCACGCATCCGATTTTACGACGTGGTCCGACTTCAAGACCGCCATTATCAACGTCTTTGGCCACCCTGCCGTTCGTAAGCTGCAGGCCGAACAGCGTTTGTGAGAACGAGCTCAGCAGGCCGGCGAAACCTTTACCAGCTACATTGAAGCCATCCTCGATTTGTGTAAGAAAGCCGACGCCACCATGTCGTAATCTGACAAGGTGAGGCACATTATGAAAGGCATCGACGACGACGCCTTCACGATGCTGCTCGCCAAAAACCCGAGCACAGTGGCCGAGGTCATAACGCTCTGCCAGAGCTACGAGGAGCTGCGCCGGCAGCGGTGACCCGTCGCTCTCCATCCCGCGACGCCGAGCTCGCTGGCTTGTCGACCTTATCTGACCACCCCGCCTTGCTCGCAGAGGTGAAGTCATTCGTGCGCGTGGAAATCGCGCGCCAGTTCTCTCTGCTGGACTTTGCTCAACCTCAGTACGTTCAACAGTCGTCAACCACTCTTCTCCCTCCCCTCCGTCGAGCGAATGAACAGGAAATCGCGGAGGTCATGCCCGAGTACCACCAGCACCATCCGGCTCCGGCAACACTGAGTTACGCCCAAGTTGTCGCCAGGACGTCACCAGTTATACCTACGGCAGCCCCACACAGTTACGCCGAAGCCGCCGCTAGACATCCGTCCTTCGAAGCGGCTGTGCCGGCTACCTACGCCGACGTCATTCAGAGGCCACGACCGCAGCCCACGATGCAGTCATATCAGTCGCCACCCCGTCAATCACGTCCTGCGCCATGGGCGGGCTTTGCTCCAGCAAACCAATGGCGCACACCTGACAACCGCCCCATATGCATCGCATGCGGTTACGCCGGCCACGTGGCGCGTTATTGCAATCGCGTCCAGCCGCCTCAAGTCGTGTCGCCCGCCACCAGCCAGTCAAACCGCACATTTGACGCCCCACCTACGCCTCTGTCACCGACGTCACGCCAAGCTGCGTCTACTCGGCGCTCTCCGTCTCCGCGACGTCGCTCACTGTCGCCGATGCGCCCACGTCCGGTCGCACGCGAACAGAAAAGATAGTCGTCGCAGTCCACGAGGCAAGGGCTGCGACGCTATCGAACTGCGAAAGCCCTCAGCGAAGCCCATCGAACGTGATAGACGTGTTTGTCGACGGTGTTCCTGCATCTGCCCTTGTCGACACTGGAGCCGCCGTATCCGTTATGGACCAAAAATTGAGCCGATTACTACGAAAAGTGAGGACGCCACTATCTGGGATGTCTTTCCGTACAGCCAGCTCCCAGAGTATTCATCCTACAGCAATATGCACAGCTCGCGTCGTCATTCAGGACGTTCTGTACGACGCCGAGTTCATTACAATTGCTGCATGCTCTCACGACGTCATCCTGGGATGGGATTTTCTCGCCCGCCACGAAGCCGTAATTCATTGCGCACCAGCCGAAATCGAACTCTCCCCGTTCTCAGATTTGACGCCGGCAGACACTTCATCGGTATCGAGCAAGATCCTCGTCAAAGACGATAGCAATGTACCTCCAAACTCGTCGACGATTGTGTCAGTCGACTGCGCCGGTCTCTCCGGCACTATTGCACTCATTTCGCCATCTGACCACGTTTGCACAAGGAAAGGCTTGCTGATACATTTCGCGACCGTCCAAGTCACTCAGGGCAGCACTGCTATTTTTGTTAACAACCCATCTCCATTCATTGTTACGTTGGTGCGAGGGGAATGTCTCGGAAGAGTGGAACCCGTCTAAGACGCCAAGTTATGGACGCACCCGATGACACGCCCTGCCCCGGTTCCCGCACGCTGAGTGCTGTTTCCACGTCCGATTCGTCACCTACTGATGTGTTTAGGTCCTCCATTGCTGACAACCTCTCATCGGTCCAGCGTTCCCAACTTCTGCGCCTGCTGGAAGAATTTCGTTCTTCTTTCGATGTCGGGCAAACTTCTCTCGGTCGCACTTCCGCTGTTACGCATCGCATCGACACTGGCGCCCAACCACCACTGCGGCAACGTCCATATCAAGTGTCTCCCGCAGAACGTCGGGTCATTAATGAGCAAGTCGACGATATGCTTCGACGCGACGTTATTCGGCCCTCGGACAGCCCATGGGCGTCTCCCGTTGTTCTCGTTGCGAAGAAGGACGGTTCCGTGCGGTTCTGTGTGGACTACCGACGGCTTAACAAGATCACTCGCAAGGATGTTTATCCGCTGCCGCGAATCGATGACGCGATTGACGGCCTGCAAGGAGCCGAATTCTTTTCATCTCTTCATTTGCGCTGGGGCAAGTACCCGTGGCGGATGACGCTCGACAGAAGACTGCCTTTGTGACGCTCGACGGCTTGTACAAGTTCAACGTCATGCCGTTTGGTCTGTGTAATGCGCCGGCGACCTTCGAGCGCATTATGGACACCTTTCTGCGCAACTTTAAATGGCACACGTGCTTGTGTTACCTGGACGACGTCGTGGTTTTCGCTCAGGACTTCTCCACGCATCTCCAACGTCTGCGGCATGTTTTGACGCGTTTGCGCAACGCCGGCCTCCAACTGAATCTGAAGAAGTGCCGATTTGCAGCACGCCATTTGAGAATCCTCGGCTACGTCGTGTCCAAGGACGGAATCCTTCCCGATCCGGCCAAGCTTCGGGCCGTGCCCGAATTTCCCAAACCTACGTTCGTCAAAGAACTGCGCAGTTTCGTCGGACTGTGTTCGTACTTTCGACACTTCATACGAAACTTTGCCGCCATCATATCGCCGCTGACGAAGCTCCTTGGAAGCAACAGACCCCTAAATTCGTGGTCGTCCGAGTGTGACAACGCGTTCGCAAAGCTCCGTCGTTTGTTGAAGTCTCCTCCCATACTAGGCCACTACGATCCTACGGCCTCAACGGAGGTACACACGGACGCCAGTGGTGTAGGCCTCGGCGCTGTCCTTGCGCAGCGCAAACCAGGGTTCCCCGAATATGTCGTGGCATACGCAAGCCGTACGCTTACAAGGGCCGAGACCAATTACACAGTCACGGAAAAAGAGTGCCTGGCGATCATCTGGGCCCTTACAAAGTTTCGACCTTATTTGTATTGTCACCATTTGATGTCGTCACCGACCATCATGCACTATGCTGGCTGTCGTCGTTGAAGGATCCCTCAGGCCGTCTCGCCCTCTGGGCGCTTCGCATGCAAGACTACGACATCCGCGTGCCGTACCACAACGGACGCCAGCATGCTGACGCCGACACCTTCTCGCGCTCTCCCTTGCCTGACGACAATGCCCCCTCCTCAGTATCTCACATAGCTGTTGCTTCAATCGACGTTCACACCATCGCTACCGAACAGCGCAAGGATAAATGAATCACCTCGCTGATCGACTTGCTCACTGATCCGTCGGCAGCACCATCCTCTCGCGCGTTGCGTTGTCAAGCCCACCATTTCGCCATTCGTGACGACCTACTGCACCGACGCAATTACAACGCGGACGGCCGCCAGTGGCTACTAGTGATACCCCGCAGTCTGCTTTCTGAAATATGCAAGGCCTTCCACTCTGAGCCGCAATGCGCGCACTCTGGGGTATCCAAAACTTACCACCGCATCCGCCAACGGTACTTTTGGCGAGGGATATACCGCTACGTGCAGAAGTTCGTTCGCTCCTGCATCGATTGTCAGCGCCGCAAAACTTCAACGCACCTGTCGCCGGCAGGTCTGCAACCTCTACCTTGCCCTGACCGGCCGTTTGGGCGTATTGGCATCGATTTGTATGGACCACTTCCTCTGACGTCTGCTGGTAACCGCTGGGCCATCGTCGCTGTAGACCACCTCACGCGATACGCCGAAACTGCCGCCCTCCCAGCGGCTACAGCGCGCGATGTGGCCTCCTTCCTGCTCCACCGATTCATGCTACGTCATGGTCCACCTCAGGAGCTACTCAGCGATCGAGGCCGTGTCTTCTTGTCGGAAGTCGTCGAAGCCATTCTAAAAGAGTGCAACGTTGTTCACCGCAAAACTACTGCTTACCACCCGCAGACGAATGGCCTCACCGAACGCTTTAACCGTACGCTCGGCGACATGCTCTCCATGTACGTAGCCGCCGATCACACCAACTGGGATCCCATTCTGCCCTTCGTCACCTACGCCTACAATACAGCCGCTCAGAGCACCACTGGTTTTTCTCCCTTTTTCTTATTATATGGCAGGCACCCCTCGCACACAATCGACACAATCCTTCCATACAAGCCGGATCAGTCTGAGTGTGCACCGATTTCTGCTACCGCCCGACTTGCTGAAGAATGTCGCGAACTTGCCGAGACCTTCACTACGCATGACCAAGAGCGGCAGAGGAGCATTAGCGGTGACAGAATCACTTCTGAGCCGACGTTCTTCCCTGGAGCGCTCGTATGGCTCTCGATCCCTACCACTGCACCTGGCGTCTCTTCAAAACTACTGCCCAAATACGAAGGCCCCTACCGTGTTGTTGAACGCACATCCCCTGCAAACTATCTGATCGAACCAATCGATCCATCCTCGGACATGCGCCGTCGAGGGCGCGACATTGTAAACGTGGAGCGCCTCAAGGCGTACCATGACCCGCTCATTGTGACAAGTTGTTAGGTCGCCAGGCGGCTCCCTTTTCGCACCCGGAGTAATTGTAGCGAAGCTCATTGGAACTCTGAAGTGGGTCGTCCTCTCCGGCCCCTTCTAGTGAGTTGCCCTCTTCGCACAGAGCGCAGCTCGCGCAGAGCCGGCCCCGCCTTGACTGTCGCTGTCGTTCATCTTGGCCTAGTGTCCGCCAATAAACATCTTTATAAAACAAACAAACAAACAAACAAACAAACAGTGTTGAAAACAAACGTCATAGACAAACAGTGCACCGTAGGCTTCTCTAAGTGCTTGCAAAGGAGCACATGTTGCTGACACTATTACACTGTTGCCGTCACAAAAGCTCGAAAAACAGAACACATTGAGAATACCGGCAAACAATGCCAAATGCGGTTATAATGTCAACAAACGTCATGACAAGGGCACTGCCGAAGCTGGCGACAAACACAAAGCCGGAGTGGCCAAAGCAAACGCATAAAGCGCCAAAGAGCCGGCGAAAGCCTGGCCAGGCATCGTTAGCGACGAATTCCCTCATTGGGCACAGCTGAAGCCTCATTTTCTTTCCTGGCAGCCGCTAAACCTCGACAGGTGCGGGCGAGAACACTTTCGCACAAAAAAAGTTTATCTAAACCGAAAACAGAGAAAACAGAACAATGAAAAAGAACCACTTACCAAGTTTGTCTAATCTTCCATGCTATCCGGGGCAATGATCACAGTATAGTCACGCCGTACGTTAGCTGAAGCGAGCACAGTGTGGCGTTCACAGTCACAACCCACTTCTTTGCAGCGGCCGCGCGCTATTCCCATGAAGTCCACGTTCAACGCTGACATGTTCGGAAGCGCGTCCAACGGGAATAATGGTATAAATTTGGCACGAAGCCGGCGAAGCGAGGTAACACACACGGCCAACACCATGCACCGATGCACGTAACGCCTTCCCGACACGCAGCGCTGCAACAAGAATACATGTAGAGATACCATAGAAACATGGCCGTTGCTTCTGCCCCGAAGCATGATTCAAGCTTTCGGATCCGTCTACTCGCACTTAAACAAAACCACGTCCATTGTGAGTAAAATAAAACGAAAGTTTGTGACCAGAGTTCGCTGTTAGCAGGAGTTTTGCTGCATTGAAAACTATCATTTTTTATTGAAGCGTGGCGAAAGAGATCATTGTTGCTTCAGACCGCTGTCTATTTCATCAATCCACAAGTCTCATCGGCAATGGAGCGGCAGTATGTGGCTTTTCGGTGTACCAACACCGCGCTGGCGAGAATTGGCGCGTTGGGCCACCAGTGTCAATGTACAATATAGCAACGAATGACGTATTGCAGATGTTTTTTTGTGTCCATTTTATGTCATTCCAGTTTGTTCAAACGCTTGCTCGCGCCGTAACCGAGTTTGTTCGAATAATGGATATTTTTAGCCGAGTGTGGCTTACGCTCAGCCCCGTAGAGTTACTGTATATACAGTTACTCAATTTCAGTGGGCCGAACAGCCGGTTCCGAGCTTGCTTGGGGTTGAGGCGCGGTGTGTGGAAATCCTATACATAGTTTTCATGTGACGTCACAGATAGGTTCTCTGCGCTATGTACCTCTAGATGGCTGCCACCGTGACTTTTATCTCATTAGAGAGTGTCAGTGTAGGGGACGACGCCCTGTCGTTCTGCCCCTGTGTTATTTTGTGCTCTCCCGCTTTCTTCTCTTCGCCAGCTGCGTCAAGGGAAACACAAATGAACGCTAGAGGGCTCCGGCATTAATGTAATGTCACGGTTTCTCACTCCACGCCTTTTACACGGCATTTCAACCAGGTTGTACTCCAAGATGGCTAACAAAGTGACGTCAATGAAAACTGCGATGCGGTCGAAGTGAGGCACACGAAGTGAGGCACACGATGCGGCTGTGAGGCACACGTTCCCTTCGAAGCGTCCTTGCAGGATGCAGACCACGTTCGACAGGGACGCCGATGAGCATCCGTTACGTCACTATAACGTCCCCACCACGTCACACAACATCACGGTACGTGATAACGTCATTACGTCATCGCTTAGTACAAAGTGAGCCGATCATGGAGGTGGTGCAGAAGCAGGGAAGGTGCAGAAAGCTTGCAATGTATCCCGTCCTGGAGGCAGTCCAAAACCACAATAAGTGCATAAAACTTTCGCAGGTGGACGGGGGAGAATGAATATATTGACGGAGAAGAAAAAGGTGGCTTTCGCCTTCTCATACGGATATACAAGGGCATATGTGTGAGAAGAACGCTGATTTTGTGATACTTGAGAAGTCGGTTATTGCAAGTCTTGCAATATTCGTCGTTATTGTCGCACAACATTTGCCTGCGGGCTAGTTCCGGTATGGCATCCTGCTTATTCCATGAGTGAGGCGCCTTGAGGCATAATTTGTAACTCAGTAATGTGCACGTTCTTATTAGGCAGACTAACCATGCGGGCACGAAAGCAACTTCGCCTGCACTTTGCTCATGTGTAATTTGCGAACTTCCACTCCATTAGTTAGGTCTCCTTGGAATCTCGGTTATAAGTTACCAAAAAAGTGTATGCGTTACACATGGGTTACAATATATAAGTTACATGCCGGAGTAACGGATAAACTTCCGAGGTAACCGATAAACGCATCCATTCGCAGTTTATTTCGGCAATGTAACCGATAGAACGAGACGAAATAATGAAAACATCAAAAATACGAACGATGTAACTGTTATTTTATCCGTTACTCACATTTATCGGTATATTTATACGTTACCGTGGTAAGAGTGTAGTGCAAAGCTTCATTCTCAACGACGGCACGCCTATACAGGTGACTCGGTGACAAACTTGTACCTTCTGCTCGTTGTGAGGCAGTTCTTTACAAGTAATAGCTGTCAGGGTAATCACTAGGTAACGGTAACGTGTACAGGCCCTTACACACTCGTCTGACGTTTTTATGCCCCTATTTCTTACAATCAAAGCAGATGCAAGCAAGAAGTTGTAGCAGCGACAGCAATAGGATTCGGACACAAGCCTCCAACATGGCGCCAAATCGGTAGCTTCGTCAAAGCTCCGACAGATGGCAGCAATTTTGCATAAGGTCTATTGCTTTGTTATAAAATTAGATAGCCTGCACCACAAACACAATTGACGTTGCACCGACATTACGACCGCATATTGCGTTCTTCCAAAGCAGTTTCCAGACCTGGCGTGGCTTTATGGTAGAATGCCTGACTGCCACGAAGAATGCTTCACTTCGATTTCTGCTTGGATCCTGTTATTGCGAGAGCAATTATATGGACACTCTCGGCTGGTTTTTGCCGTCGGCGTCGCCGTCATGCCCCGTATATGTATATGTGGTGGATAGTGCTGTACCGTCACCACAACTTCGGTCTCCATGCGACGCCCCTGGAGCTTCGATCCCGTACCGTGCCATCTACCATGCCGCAAGACGCCGCTCAGCAAACGCCGCCCCATGCTCCGACCGCTTGTCCCGGTGTCCCTCGTATCCACGACACCCCAGTCTTCACTGGCGCAGATGGGACCGACGTGGAGGACTAGCTCGCGATCAATGAACGCGTGAGTGTCCCCAATAAATGGGACGAGGCAGGAAATTTGACCAACTTGGTTTTCTACCTCGCGGGTGTGGCCGGCCTGTGGTACAACAACCACGCATCCGATTTTACGACGTGGTCCGACTTCAAGACCGCCATTATCAACGTGTTTGGCCACCCTGCCGTTCGTAAGCTGCAGGCCGAACAGCGTTTGTGAGAACGAGCTCAGCAGGCCGGCGAAACCTTTACCAGCTACATTGAAGCCATCCTCGATTTGTGTAAGAAAGCCGACGCCACCATGTCGTAATCTGACAAGGTGAGGCACATTATGAAAGGCATCGACGACGACGCCTTCACGATGCTGCTCGCCAAAAACCCGAGCACAGTGGCCGAGGTCATAACGCTCTGCCAGAGCTACGAGGAGCTGCGCCGGCAGCGGTGACCCGTCGCTCTCCATCCCGCGACGCCGAGCTCGCTGGCTTGTCGACCTTATCTGACCACCCCGCCTTGCTCGCAGAGGTGAAGTCATTCGTGCGCGTGGAAATCGCGCGCCAGTTCTCTCTGCTGGACTTTGCTCAACCTCAGTACGTTCAACAGTCGTCAACCACTCTTCTCCCTCCCCTCCGTCGAGCGAATGAACAGGAAATCGCGGAGGTCATGCCCGAGTACCACCAGCACCATCCGGCTCCGGCAACACTGAGTTACGCCCAAGTTGTCGCCAGGACGTCACCAGTTATACCTACGGCAGCCCCACACAGTTACGCCGAAGCCGCCGCTAGACATCCGTCCTTCGAAGCGGCTGTGCCGGCTACCTACGCCGACGTCATTCAGAGGCCACGACCGCAGCCCACGATGCAGTCATATCAGTCGCCACCCCGTCAATCACGTCCTGCGCCATGGGCGGGCTTTGCTCCAGCAAACCAATGGCGCACACCTGACAACCGCCCCATATGCATCGCATGCGGTTACGCCGGCCACGTGGCGCGTTATTGCAATCGCGTCCAGCCGCCTCAAGTCGTGTCGCCCGCCACCAGCCAGTCAAACCGCACATTTGACGCCCCACCTACGCCTCTGTCACCGACGTCACGCCAAGCTGCGTCTACTCGGCGCTCTCCGTCTCCGCGACGTCGCTCACTGTCGCCGATGCGCCCACGTCCGGTCGCACGCGAACAGAAAAGATAGTCGTCGCAGTCCACGAGGCAAGGGCTGCGACGCTATCGAACTGCGAAAGCCCTCAGCGAAGCCCATCGAACGTGATAGACGTGTTTGTCGACGGTGTTCCTGCATCTGCCCTTGTCGACACTGGAGCCGCCGTATCCGTTATGGACCAAAAATTGAGCCGATTACTACGAAAAGTGAGGACGCCACTATCTGGGATGTCTTTCCGTACAGCCAGCTCCCAGAGTATTCATCCTACAGCAATATGCACAGCTCGCGTCGTCATTCAGGACGTTCTGTACGACGCCGAGTTCATTACAATTGCTGCATGCTCTCACGACGTCATCCTGGGATGGGATTTTCTCGCCCGCCACGAAGCCGTAATTCATTGCGCACCAGCCGAAATCGAACTCTCCCCGTTCTCAGATTTGACGCCGGCAGACACTTCATCGGTATCGAGCAAGATCCTCGTCAAAGACGATAGCAATGTACCTCCAAACTCGTCGACGATTGTGTCAGTCGACTGCGCCGGTCTCTCCGGCACTATTGCACTCATTTCGCCATCTGACCACGTTTGCACAAGGAAAGGCTTGCTGATACATTTCGCGACCGTCCAAGTCACTCAGGGCAGCACTGCTATTTTTGTTAACAACCCATCTCCATTCATTGTTACGTTGGTGCGAGGGGAATGTCTCGGAAGAGTGGAACCCGTCTAAGACGCCAAGTTATGGACGCACCCGATGACACGCCCTGCCCCGGTTCCCGTACGCTGAGTGCTGTTTCCACGTCCGATTCGTCACCTACTGATGTGTTTAGGTCCTCCATTGCTGACAACCTCACATCGGTCCAGCGTTCCCAACTTCTGCGCCTGCTGGAAGAATTTCGTTCTTCTTTCGATGTCGGGCAAACTTCTCTCGGTCGCACTTCCGCTGTTACGCATCGCATCGACACTGGCGCCCAACCACCACTGCGGCAACGTCCATATCAAGTGTCTCCCGCAGAACGTCGGGTCATTAATGAGCAAGTCGACGATATGCTTCGACGCGACGTTATTCGGCCCTCGGACAGCCCATGGGCGTCTCCCGTTGTTCTCGTTGCGAAGAAGGACGGTTCCGTGCGGTTCTGTGTGGACTACCGACGGCTTAACAAGATCACTCGCAAGGATGTTTATCCGCTGCCGCGAATCGATGACGCGATTGACGGCCTGCAAGGAGCCGAATTCTTTTCATCTCTTCATTTGCGCTGGGGCAAGTACCCGTGGCGGATGACGCTCGACAGAAGACTGCCTTTGTGACGCTCGACGGCTTGTACAAGTTCAACGTCATGCCGTTTGGTCTGTGTAATGCGCCGGCGACCTTCGAGCGCATTATGGACACCTTTCTGCGCAACCTTAAATGGCACACGTGCTTGTGTTACCTGGACGACGTCGTGGTTTTCGCTCAGGACTTCTCCACGCATCTCCAACGTCTGCGGCATGTTTTGACGCGTTTGCGCAACGCCGGCCTCCAACTGAATCTGAAGAAGTGCCGATTTGCAGCACGCCATTTGAGAATCCTCGGCTACATCGTGTCCAAGGACGGAATCCTTCCTGATCCGGCCAAGCTTTGGGCCGTGCCCGAATTTCCCAAACCTACGTTCGTCAAAGAACTGCGCAGTTTCGTCGGACTGTGTTCGTACTTTCGACACTTCATACGAAACTTTGCCACCATCATATCGCCGCTGACGAAGCTCCTTGGAAGCAACGGACCCCTAAATTCGTGGTCGTCCGAGTGTGACAACGCGTTCGCAAAGCTCCGTCGTTTGTTGACGTCTCCTCCAATACTAGGCCACTACGATCCTACGGCCTCAACGGAGGTACACACGGACGCCAGTGGTGTAGGCCTCGGCGCTGTCCTTGCGCAGCGCAAACCAGGGTTCCCTGAATATGTCGTGGCATACGCAAGCCGTACGCTTACAAGGGCCGAGACCAATTACACAGTCACGGAAAAAGAGTGCCTGGCGATCATCTGGGCCCTTACAAAGTTTCGACCTTATTTGTATTGTCACCATTTGATGTCGTCACCGACCATCATGCACTATGCTGGCTGTCGTCGTTGAAGGATCCCTCAGGCCGTCCCGCCCTCTGGGCGCTTCGCCTGCAAGACTACGACATCCGCGTGCCGTACCGCAACGGACGCCAGCATGCTGACGCCGACACCTTCTCGCGCTCTCCCTTGCCTGACGACAATGCCCCCTCCTCAGTATCTCACATAGCTGTTGCTTCAATCGACGTTCACACCATCGCTACCGAACAGCGCAAGGATAAATGAATCACCTCGCTGATCGACTTGCTCACTGATCCGTCGGCAACACCATCCTCTCGCGCGTTGCGTTGTCAAGCCCACCATTTCGCCATTCGTGACGACCTACTGCACCGACGCAATTACAACGCGGACGGCCGCCAGTGGCTACTAGTGATACCCCGCAGTCTGCTTTCTGAAATATGCAAGGCCTTCCACTCTGAGCCGCAATGCGCGCACTCTGGGGTATCCAAAACTTACCACCGCATTCGACAACGATACTTCTGGCGAGGGATGTACCGCTACGTGCAGAAGTTTGTTCGCTCCTGCCTCGATTGCCAACGCCAAAAAAATCACAGCATATCCACGGAGTGAGTGATGATGAGTGGGCGAAGCTGCGGAGGTTCATCGGTAAACCGTGAATATTCCGTGAATTCTGCCCAGTACATCATCACCGACGTGAGATCGGGCGCGTTTATACTAAAGGTTCGATGAGAGTTATGACAACTTGCAGCTCACTTTAATTTTACATGCACGCTGTGAATTTTCATTGTTTAAGCACGCACAGGAGAAATCGCACACACGCACTACCTTGGAGGTCAAAATCCAGTGCCTATATATACGGTGTGGTCAGTGAACGGTTGTGCAGCGCGAGCGGTCGGTTTTTTCAATCAAGACGCTGCCGCGACGCTGCCTGCGTCGGCGCCGCTGCGCCGCGAGGCAAGATAGTGGAGAGCGGAAGGTGAGTGGAGAGGGAAAGGGGAGAGGGAAAGGGGAGAGGGGTAGAGGGCATGGGGAATGGTGAGGGGGAGTGGAGAGGAGGTCTGTGGAGAGGGTATGCGCATGCGCAGTAAGGGTGGTCACGCCGCACACCACCACCACCGGACACATACTGCCGTTTACTGCCGGCTGCCGGGAGATACGCCGGACAACGGATACGTGACAAGGTTAGACTAAGAGGAGCTACGCCCCTAAAACCTGCAATGCACGTGTCGCCAGCAGGTCTACAACCATTACCTTGCCCTAACCGTCCGTGAGGGCGCGTGGACATCGATTTGTATGGACCACTTCCTCTGACTTCGGCTGGTGACCGCTGGGCCATTGTCATGTTGACCATCTAACGCGATACGCCGAAACCGCCGCCCTTCCAGCTGCTACAGCGCCCGATGTTGCCTCCTTCCTTCTGCACCGATTCATACTGCGTCACGGTCAACCCCAAGAGCTTCTCAGCAATCGAGGCTGTGTCTTGTCGGAAGTCGTGGAAGGCATTCTCAACGAGTGCCATGCTGTTCACCGCAAAACTACACTCTAAATATTTTCACGCGTAGCAAGCGTGAGTAGGGGGCGTGTTTTTGCACGCTTGTTCTATGCGTGGTGTGCTTTCACGCTGAAAAAATCATGCTTCCTAAGCATGACTTGCCGAATGCATAACGCTTGCGGAGCGTGAGTGGGGGCGATTTCTTGCACGCTTGTTCTACGCGTGGTGCGCTTTCACGCTAAGCGCACCACGCTTGCCAACCATAACTGGCAACCTTTTTAACGCTTAGAGAAGGTGTAAGAGAGGAGTTTTACTTACCTAATGCGGTGTTCTCCCGCTCCTTGAAATGCCTTTCTAACCGTCAGAAATCATCTAAAAAGAAAGCTGAAAGAAGATAATATTTGTTGTGCTGTATGGGCTTGGCGACTTCTTGGAGAGCATTCATACTGATGCCTCGCATTAATTAGCGCATTACAAAAAATTAATTTTCCCTTTTCATCTTGCACATGTACAAACTATAGAACGCGACACTGCGAAACGGTAAAATGAGCTTTCTGGTTGAAACATAAATATAGATTTCGGTTTATAGTACAGGGAGTAGACTAGAAATTAGACACAAGCTTTCATTAATTCACTGGCTACTCTTTCCATGTTGTACCCAACGGCACATATATACGCACAGCTCAACATCGGCAGTGCGGTCTGTATTTACGATGCAGCTAGCAAGCTCGTGTTAAGCAGAACCAATGGAATGTTCACATGCTCAATATGAAAATTGAAACTTGATTTTTGTAATTAGCTATTTATTGCCGGGCAACCAGCACATATACCCGCTAAACAGCCGCCAAGCATCAACAAATATATACAGCACAACAAATATTATCTTATCTCAGATTTATTTTTAAACACTTTCCGACAGTCAGAAACACATATTATAGAGCAGTAGAATCCCGCATCAAGTAAGTAAAAATCCTCTCTTACACCTTACCTAAGCATTAGGAAGGCCTCTCGTCACGGATCGACAAGCCTCACATCGCGATTGCGGCGTTAGATCTTCGTTATACAGCGTTCAAAATTTAGTAGTGTTAGCAGAATGAAGGCGTTCTGGATTGTCTGAAACTTCGCTAGTCACAAACCCCCAACGCCATCGAAGGCAGTGCAAAGCAAACTTTCATAAAGCATCTTCCACAGGTGCATCTGGCGAATCCTACAATTAAGCCTCTGATGTGCATGCATTCTTTCGAGGTGATTACTTATGTATACGGTAGTCTAGAAATTTGAGTGAGGAATTTTGCGCGGAGTGCTCTGACACTTTACATTTTGAATCAAAGATAAGGGGTTAAGTAGAACGAAATGTTTACAAGAATTAAAATTTGAGTAAAACTTTTATTGACCATAACTTACAAAAACGTTTCTTTTTATGGAAGAGCAATCCAAGAAAAAAACGCACAGGAACTGTAAAATAGGCGCTAGATGAATGTTTGATGTCTCTTTAAGCAGCACATAAACTATGATGTGTACTTAACTCAAACGAAGGGTAGTTTCGTGAACAAATCCCGTAGCCCTTTCTGCGCCCAAGGAATTTCGTCGATGCCGGCACGTTTAACGGCTGCTTGAACGAAGCCAAGCAACTGGCCAAAAGCAGCCGGATACGCAAGGTCCTTGTCCTAGTACACACACAGACAAAGCACCAGTGCTTTTTCTAGCGACGTGTTCGGCTGTAGCTTCCGGGTTTCGCTGGGCTCTTTGCCGCATACAAGCTCCTTCACGTCGCCCCACACAATGCGCGGGCCAATAATGTCTGCGGGTGAAACCTGTCAAAGATAAAAAGGAGAAATTAAATTGGTACCTGATGGAATGAACCGTTGTCCAAGTTCACTTGGTACAGAACTACAAATGCATGAAAATGATTTTGTCGACAAAGCTGACATTGCGACTGTGGCGTTAAATGTTCTGATACACAGCTGAAAACTGAGTAGTGTTAGAAGAATGATGACGTTATGGATTGCTTCTGAAACTTTCGCTCTTAAAAAACTATTTTACTCACCTCTGAAATTAGGGCCATTTTGCGAGCCTTGGCCTCAGGTACGCATCCACCTCTGTGTACGATGGGTCCGCTAAGGATGACACTGTCGCCACTGCAGGCAGAATTTTGTTGAGACGCTTGACATTCTTCTCGATAGTGCTTGAAAAAATCAGTTCACTTTCAAAGGCAAGCTGAAAGAGAAAACGTGGAATTAAACTGCATGAACACAGGATACAGCGCACAATCAACAAAACTTTGTGGCTCTTTGTTGATTTAATTATAGCGGCATTAGGGGTCAGCAAGCACAGTACAAAGGAATTTTAAAGTCGTAAGGTCAAGTAAAGTGCGTACACCGGCAATCTGTTTGAGCACAAATGAAAAAAAAAAGTGAGTGCTAGTCGCGTCTCTCAGGACTATATTTAATAAAGTTCCACCATCCATCCATCCAGATTACACTGGGCGCCAATAAAATCTTTTCAAATATGGCAATCTGAAGAAATAAAGAGGGACATAATAAGGTACAGAACTGTCTTACCAGTTCTTCGTTTAGGAGATAAGCCGGTAATACCGGCACTGGTGACGTGCTCCTCATGATAAAGGATGCTTTTAAAAGTGCCTTCACACAGGGTGCATCTATTCCGCTTTCAGAACGTCCTTCTTCATCTATTGTCTGTACAGATAAACAAATATAAATTTCACAGCGATAAATATAATTGCGGAAGTAAGACTAGTGCCTCTTTCTCAACCCCATACACTCCAACAGATCTTGCGAGCTTTTCAATCAAAAGTTGTTCCCTTGACAAACGAACTGCGTTGGCAGAACCGTTAGTCCTTCTCGTGACTAAATGCAGAGAGGTTAACCGTATGTTTGACATCCCGTATGACGCAACTGCAAGCCCCAAAGAAGGAACATTGTGGTGCAACCGTTCATCCATAGAGAGGAACAGCTGCAGAAAAAAAAGAAGATTTGTGCCCGCGGTGGGACTCTAACCGCTGTCTTGACGGTTGGCAGCCGGGTAAGCTAAGCACTCTTCCGCAATTATAGTGTTTGTGGAAGTAGAACGACTTTTACGCGCACCGCACGACTGGCCCCTCATAGGTTTCGAAAGGTGTCATTTATGTTCAGCTGACCATCACTCCGAAGCAACAAAGCATTCTCAAAGGAGTAATCTTGGCCTCCGTACTTAGCGATAGTGCTCTTGGACATGAACAACGTATCTTGATAAACTGAACAGCAGAGCTGCTTATGCTCGGCAAACCCCGGCGGAGTGTTCGTGATAACTACCATCCCCATACGACGCGCACTCGCTTCATCATCTCCTTCTCTCCCCGAACACGTGCGCTCGGCGCGCGCTCTCGCTGCATCGATATGTCCGGCATGGGATGCAATATCTCGGTCGGGTGAGACAACGAATACAGAGAATGAGAGAGTGCAAAAGGGGTAAGAGATAGAATTAAACAGAACAAGTGACATGTAGAATGAAAAGGCACAAAGAGAAGAAAGATAGAAAGGCAGATAAAGAAATATGGAGAGAAGGGTAGAAAAGAACAGACACAAAAAGGAAATAGAAAAAAAAACAGAGTTTGACAGACTGAGAGAAAAACGGAGAGAAACAATAATAGAGAGAGAGAATTAAATTGAACGAAAGGGGAATCGAGAAATAGACAGAAGGACAAAAACAGACAGCGGATAAAGATAGAAAGAGCGAGAAAGAGAGAGAACTCCAAAGCCTGCCCCAAAAGCTTTGCGTCAAACAAACATGACGGCACTCACTTCGAAGCGACGGCTCTCGGCCAAGACCACAGTGACCTAGAATAGGGGGAGTGCCCAAATCACCGCAGACCCTATTCAAAAACTGAAGATGCCACCTATGCGGGTGGCATCTTCAGTTCATACTGAAGATGCCACCCGTATAGGTGGCGAAACGTCTGTGTAGTTTTTTGTTATATCTTGTTGTGTTAAGTCGGAGTATCTGTTTTAATCATGAACTCCTGCTTGACCCAAAGCGAGCCTACGCAAGAGGCCTTTGGGCCCCAGACGTTTGGGGCCCCTATTCGAAAACTCCCTAATCATTGCGCACAAGTGCGACTTCACCCAGTAGCCTGAAATTCCTGAAGGTGACGCAGTCTCTATCTTACTATAAAAGGCTAGGTTGCGGCATAAATAGTTCGCCTGTAACCAGAGCGGTCTCTGGGCAATAGCGGCTTCAAATAATACTTATGGACTCATGCGTTGCGCACTCACATAAAAAAGCGAACTTCAGCCTTGATGTGCAGCAAAAACACACAATTTTATTGTGGCCTTAACGCGCTTGTTTTGTAGGATATGGCACAATTTTAACGCTTCGTAATGTACGCATCGACTACATGAATTTACGGCATACAATATATTTTTAGTCATTTTCGAGGCGCTCTGCGGAGGACGGAGGAAGCAGGTGCTGTTTTTCATGCTGTTTATTCACCGCGCGAGGCGCCAGGCGGCCCCTTACCGGCGTTCCGCCTCCTCGCCCGAAAATGGCCACCGCCGCGAACCGCGACGCGGCCGCGATATTTGGCGCCGACAAGCCAGAGCTAACAGCACTACACGGGGACCGGTGGATACCCGGCGGCGAGGCAGAAACGGCTCACAGGCCACGGCACCAAGAGCAACTCTTTCCTTCTTTTTTGTCATCCTTCCCGGTTGATCGCACGACCCGAGTGAAACAGAAACTCTCGGACTGAAAAGCCACATCACTTTCTTTACTACGAATACTTTCGTGAGCAATTACTAAAGGTAATCACGTCACGTCGCTACGAATCCGGCATCTAAAGTTAATGTTGGCTCTGATGTAAGTGTTCGAGCCAAAATTACGCCCCTATGACACGAAATGGAGATGTTGAAAACGAAAGTACGTGAATTACATAGCCCTAAATTGTCGCGTTTCAGTCCGTCAGTGCTGTACACAGAGAACTTGGCCTGATTACTATACTGTCAAATTCAGAGGTCAATAGCAAGAAACGTCACTGTTGAGAAAATTGTTGTAAAATATATAATGATCAAACACATTTCGAAATATTTGCTTACCCAAGTATTCCAAGCGGCCGTGAATGGCAGGCGAGTGCCCGCAGTATGCACACCATCCTGCCGGAATAGCGGGTTCGCAGTGAGTGGCGCCGTGTCCCGCGAGAACTCCGGGCAGTCGCATTCGGTGTTCTTGCATCTACCGCGCGGCACACCACGCAGGTCAATCGATGTCAAGTTGTTCATGACTGCACCACTTTTGAACACCACAAAGCGAACCCTCCGCACAGTACACGTTCGAAGGGCAGGCAGAGACGATGCACAAAGTGCTTGCTAAGTCAATGACTCCAACGACTCTAACCCCGTTTTCCTGCCAAAAGTATATACCGAAGCAAGCGCCACCTTTCAAGGCCTTCGCGTGAAAAAGAAACATAAATGAAAGGAGGCGCAAATCGCAGCAGCAAATCAGAGGCGAGTAACGGCGACGTCGCATGCACAGCTGTCTTGGCGATTCTATCAACATATTGTCACGTGGTCGTGACGTCGACGAAGACAGCAGTCGGCGTTTGCAGGATGAAACTGTTTATTTGGCCGAACTTGTGGCCGGAAAATGAGAATTAGAACTACAGCA
Source organism: Rhipicephalus sanguineus (assembly GCF_013339695.2). Lineage (NCBI taxonomy): Eukaryota > Metazoa > Arthropoda > Arachnida > Ixodida > Ixodidae > Rhipicephalus > Rhipicephalus sanguineus. The sequence continues at coordinate 136,623,222 of NC_051184.2, forward strand.
ATACACGCTGTACAATGATAGCGGCGAACAGGGCGTCGTCCGTCGATCAACTGACAAGCAGTCAAGCGCGTCGGCTTTTATACAGGCGCTATCGAACTTTCCAGCGATATCGCTGGTGGCGGCGTAATCTCTAGACAAAGCTGGAACATTCGCGTGCGGGGCGCAATCTTAACAAACCGATCTACTACAATCGCGACGCTTCTAGAACACTACTTCGCCGACAGCGTCGAGCGTTGATAACCGTCCCTGCCGGTCAAACCCGAATACATCAAAACAAGACAAGAAGTGGGCGTGGCATTGCCCCCCTCTGAAAAAGCATCGTCCCGATGCTTGTGAAAGAACATAGAAGAGAAAAAAAACAAGTGCGTACACAAATAAATTACAATAACAAAGGAAAAAAAAGAGTCCCCAAGCTCGCTAACGCGCAAAATACGGCTTAAGGCGCACGACATGGACGACTTCAGGTCGCGCACGGCGCCGCTGAGAGTTCGTAATGCCGTCAGGGACAACCTCATAGTCGAGTGCGCCGAGGCGTCGAAGTACCCTGTACGGTCCGAAGTATCGTCGAAGAAGCTTCTCACTAAGTCCTCGTCGGCGTATTGGCGTCCATACCCATACACGGTCACCGGGTTGGTATTCCATGTGGCGTCGTCGAAGCTTGTAGCGGCGGCTGTCAGTCGTCTGCTGGTTCTTGATCCGTAGGCGGGCGAGCTATCGTGCTTCTTCGGCGCGCTGTAGGTAGGTGGTCACGTCGATGTTTTCCTCGTCGGTCACGTTTGGTAGCATGGCGTCGAGCGTCGTTGCCGGGCTCCGTCCGTAGACCAACTTGTACGGCGTCATCTGCGTCGTTTCCTGTACGGCCGTGTTGTACGCGAAGGTCACGTACGGAAGGATGGCGTCCCACGTCTTGTGTTCGACGTCGACGTACATGGCCAGCATGTCGGCGATGGTCTTATTTAGACGCTCGGTGAGGCCGTTGGTCTGTGGGTGGTACGCGGTGGTGCGGCGGTGGCTTGTGTGGCTGTATTCCAGGATCGCCTGAGTTAGGTCAGCCTTAAACGCCGTACCTCTGTCGGTGATGAGAACCTCCGGGGCGCCGTGTCGAAGGACGATGCTCTCAACGAAGAACTTTGCTATCTCAGCGGCACTGCCTTTGGGCAGGGCTTTTGTTTCGGCGTAGCGGGTGAGGTAGTCGGTAGCCACGACGATCCATTTATTTCCGCAAGTCGACGTTGGGAACGGCCCCAGGAGGTCCATCCCGATCTGCTGGAATGGTCGCCGAGGAGGCTCGATCGGCTGAAGGAAGCCTGCTGGTCTTGTGGGCGGTGTCTTCCGTCGCTGACAGTCTCGGCACGTCCTTACGTAGCGAGTGACGTCGGCTTCAAGGTGCGGCCAGTAGTACTTTTCCTGTACTCGTGCGAGCGTTCGGGAAAGTCCGAGGTGTCCAGCCGTCGGGTCGTCGTGCAGGGCATGCAGAATTTCTGGTCGCAGTCCCGAAGGTACAACGATAAGGTAGCTGGCTCGGGCCGGAGAGAAGTTCTTCTTTACGAGGACGTTGTTTTTCAGGGAAAATGATGCCAATCCTCGCCTGAATACTTTTGGGACAGCGATGGTCCTGCCCTCCAGGTAATCCACTAGACCCTTCAGTTCCGGGTCGGCTCGCTGTCGTTCGGCGAAGTCTTCGGCACTTATGGCTCCCAAGAAGCTGTCATCATCCTGGTCGTCGGGCGGTGGTGGGTCGACGGGGGCACGAGACAAGCAGTCGGCGTCGGAGTGTTTCCTTCCGGACTTGTACACGACAGTAATGTCAAATTCTTGAAGTCTTAAGCTCCACCGTGCGAGGCGACCTGAAGGGTCCTTGAAGTTAGCTAGCCAACACAAGGCGTCATGGTCGCTCACAACTTTGAAGGGCCTGCCGTAGAGGTAGGGGCGAAACTTTGACGTAGCCCAGATGATGGCGAGGCACTCCTTTTCTGTTGTGGAATAGTTGACCTCTGCTTTAGACAGCGACCGGCTAGCATAACTGATATCCCTTTCCACTCCGCCCGTCCGCTGCACAAGGACGGCGCCGAGTCCTATGCTGCTTGCATCGGTGTGAATCTCTGTATCGGCGTATTCGTCGAAATGCGCAAGTATCGGAGGCGTCTGCAGGCGTCGTTTCAGTTCATGAAATGCTTCGACTTGCGCTGTTTGCCCCCTGAATTCGACGTCGGCCTTCGTGAGTTGCGTTAGTGGTTCGGCGATCCGTGAAAAGTCTTTGACAAAACGTCTGTAATAGGCGCACAAGCCGAGAAATCGGCGCATGGCCTTCTTGTCGGTGGGTAGCGGGAAAGCGGCGATGGCAGCTATTTTCTGCGGGTCTGGGAGCACTCCAGTCTTGCTGATCACGTGACCCAAAAACAAGAGCTCCTCGTACGCGAAGCGGCACTTTTCTGGCTTCAGGGTGAGCCCGGAGTTCTTTATTGCTTGAAGTACGGATTGAAGTCGCTGGAGGTGTTCGTCGAAGTTCGAGGAATACACAACGACGTCGTCCAAGTAAACAAGGCAAGTCTGCCACTTCAAGCCAGCCAGCTCTATGTCCATGACGCGCTGGAACGTCGCAGGTGCCGAGCAAAGACCGAAAGGCATGACCTTGAACTCAAAGAGGCCGTCGGGTGTTATAAAAGCGGTCTTTTCTCGGTCTCTTTCGTCTACTTCGATCTGCCAATAGCCGGTCTTGAGGTCCATCGACGAAAAGTACGTCGCGTTGTGTAGTCGATCCAGGGTGTCGTCTATCCGTGGGAGGGGGTACACGTCCTTCTTCGTGATTTTGTTCAGGCGCCGATAATCAACGCAGAAGCGCAGTGTCCCGTCCTTCTTCTTCACTAACACCACGGGTGACGCCCACGGACTCTTTGAAGGCTGGATGATGTCGTCGCGTAGCATTTCGTCGACTTGTTTCTTTATGGCCTCACGTTCTCGCGTCGAAACTCTGTAGGGGCTCTGTCGGAGTGGTCGAGAATTTTCTTCTGTTATAATGCGGTGCTTAGCAAGGGGCGTTTGTCGGACCCGCGATGACGACGAGAAACAGTCCTTGTATTGCAGGAGCAGGGTTTTCAGCTGGTCCTGCTTGACCTTCGGAAGGCTCCGGTTGACGTCGAAATCTGGTTCGGGACCTCGATTCGTTGAAGCAGCTTCGGCAGCATCGAAGAGGGCGAAAGCATCGCTGGCGGCTAGACATTCGTCGATGTAGGCAACCGTCGTACCAAAGTTGACGTGCCTATATTCGTGGCTGAAGTTTGTCAGCACTACCTTTGCTTTACCGTCGCGCAGCTCGGCTATACCTCGTGCGACGCAAATTTGACGGTTCAAGAGTAGTTGTTGGTCGCCCTCGATGACGCCTTCAAGGTTCGCAGGTTTTTCGGTGCCGACGGAAATAATGACGCTGGAGCGCGGTGTAACGGTCACCTGCTCTTCTGTAACGTTCAATGCATGGTTCCCTGGCGTCGCGTGGGGCGGGAGCGCTTTGTCTGAGGTTAGCGTTATCGACTCAGACCTCAGGTCGATGACGGCGCCGTGGTCACTTAGGAAGTCCATTCCAAGTATCACATCCCTAGAGCAATTCTGTAGGATTACAAAGCTCGCAGGATAAGTCCGGTTATTGATGGTGACTCTCGCCGTGCAGACACCAATCGGCGTTATCAGGTGGCCTCCAGCTGTCCGGATTTCGGGTCCACTCCAAGCGGTCTTTACTTTCTTCAGCTTGGTGGCGAACGGTCCACTGAAGACAGAATAGTCGGCTCCGGTGTCGACGAGAGATGTGACGCTGTGGCCGTCGATAAGGACGTCGAGGTCGCTAGTTCGTCGTCTCGCGTTGCAGTTAGGTCGTGGCGTGGGGTCACGGCTGCGTCGGTGTGTTCCGCTGCTTCCATTTTGCGTCGCCGGGTCTTCTTCAGTCCGCGAGATTTCGTCGTCAGGGGTCTGTCTGGTTCGCGTCGTGTTCTGAAGGTTTCGTCGCGGCGTCGTCGTCGGCGGCGGAGGATCTTCGGTAGTTCGTCGTACAGCAACCGCACCTCCATCGGTTGCTGCCCTTAGTTTTCCGGATACGGGCTAGGCGACCGGCCCCGGTTTGGGCCAGTGTATGGTCGGCGGTGCGGTGACATGTAGCGGCCGGGCGACGGCGAGCGGGAAGGTCGTCGTTCTTGCCACTGTGTTCCGGTGAGGTAGTCGTCAATGTCGCGCGGCCGTTCGCCTGGCTGCGGGCGCGGCGCGTTGACGGCGAATCCGGGTAGCCCCATCTGACGGTACTGGCAGCGGCGGTACGTGTGGCCGGCCTCCCCGCAGTGGTAGCAGAGCGGGCGGTTGTCGGGGGCACGCCAGACATCGGTCTTCCTCGGGGTGTTGCGCTGGCCGACAGGTGGTCGGTAGGGCGTCGGTGGCGGCGGCGGCGTCTGGCGACGGTACTGCGGCGGTGTGGCGTCTTGGCGGGGGCGTGGAGGAGGAGCATGACGGCGGGCTGCAGCAGCATAGCTCATAGCTTGCGACTGCGGCTCTGCTAGCTGAGGCGCGCCGAGTGAATGCTGGATATCCTGGCGCACGACGTCGGCGATGGACTCTACTTGAGGTTGCAACGAAGGTAGAATTTTCCGCAACTCTTCTTGCACGATTGCCCGAATCGTCTCACGCAGGTCGGCGGGTCCTAGGGCTTGAACGTCGGCGTAGCTTGTAGCCGAGAAGCTGCGGTTGTATTGCCGCGTTCGCATCTCAAGCGTTTTCTCGATCGTGGAAGCCTCCGATGCAAATTCAGTGACCGTCTTCGGCGGGTTCCTTATCAATCCAGCGAAGAGTTCCTGTTTGACACCCCGCATGAGGAACCTCACTTTCTTCTCTTCGGGCATACTTGGGTCGGCGTGTCGAAACAGGCGATTCATCTCTTCCGTGTAGATGGCAATATTTTCGTTGGGCAGCTGCACACGGGTCTCCAGCATAGCCGCGGCCCGTTCCTTGCGGACCACGCTCGTGAACGTGCTTAGGAACGTCGTCCGAAAGAGATCCCATGTTTGTAGGGCGGATTCTCGGTTCTCGAACCACGTCCTCGCGGCGTCTTCTAGGTAGAAGTATACGTGGCGCAGCTTGTCCTCGCAGTTCCAGTTATTAAATGTTGAGACCCTTTCGAAGGTCTCGAGCCAGGTCTCGGGGTCTTCACATGGCGAACCACGGAACGTCGGCGGCTCCCTGGGTGGCTGCATCACGACCGTTGTAGGTGGCAGGGGGTCTGTCATCGTCTCGGCTGTCGATGTGACGGTCTTCGGCTGCCTGGCGTTTTCGGGAAGGAGTCCGTACTGTGGTTGTAGTCCCTTCTGCCGGCGGCTGGTTCGAGGATCCGGGTTGTCCTTAGAGTCGTCTTCTTCGCGGCTTGGGCTTGGGTCAGCACTCCGCGGTGGCGTCCGGATCATGAAGCAGCACCTCCACCAGATGTCACGTGGTCGTGACGTCGACGAAGACAGCAGTCGGCGTTTGCAGGATGAAACTGTTTATTTGGCCGAACTTGTGGCCGGAAAATGAGAACTAGAACTACAGCAATACACGCTGTACAATGATAGCGGCGAACAGGGCGTCGTCCGTCGATCAACTGACAAGCAGTCAAGCGCGTCGGCTTTTATACAGGCGCTATCGAACTTTCCAGCGATATCGCTGGTGGCGGCGTAATCTCTAGACAAAGCTGGAACATTCGCGTGTGGGGCGCAATCTTAACAAACCGATCTACTACAATCGCGACGCTTCTAGAACACTACTTCGCCGACAGCGTCGAGCGTTGATAACCGTCCCTGCCGGTCAAACTCGAATACATCAAAACAAGACAAGAAGTGGGCGTGGCAATATATATACGCGTGATGAGGAGAAGCGCGATCGGCGTCGCAAACTTTTCCTCAGCGTGAGAATCCCGCATCACGCGTAAAATACAGCGAATGTGCGTTTCCTCGACCGGCGTCACGCTTGGGTCGAGGAAAACAACGCGTATTTTGAGTCAAGTGGTACACAAAACAAATTTTAGGAGGCCGAGGGGTGCGTTTCACGCTTACTACGCGTGAAAATATTTAGAGTGTACTGCTTACCACCCGCAGACGAATGGCCTAACCGAACTCTTTCACCGCACGCTCGGGTACATGCTCTCAATATACGTCGCCGCCGATCACACCAATTGGGATGCGATTCTGCCCTTTGTCACCTACGCCTATAACACAGCCCCTCAGAGCACTACTGGTTTCTCACCCTTCTTCTTACTGTACGGAAGGCACCCGTCGCACACCGTCGACACGGTACTTCCATACAAGCCGGATCCATCGCAGTGTGCGCCTATTTCTGACACATCCAGGCTTGCTTAAGAGTATCGCGAGCTTGCTACGACATTTACGACGCATGAACAAGAGCTGCAGAAGAGCATTCATGATGCCACCACCACTTCTGAGCCCACGTTCCTCCCTGGAGCGCTCGTATGGCTCTCGGTCCCTACCACTGCAAGTGGTCTCTCTTCAAAACTGCTGCCGAAATACGGAGAACGCTCCTACCGTGTCGTCGAGTGCATATCCCCGGTAAACTTCCTGATCGAACCCGTCGAACCATCTTTAGACATGCGCCGTCGAGGGCGCGACATTGTCAATATGGAGCGCCTCAAGGCATACTACGACCCGCTCATAGTGACAAGCTGTTAGGTCGCCGGGCGGCTCCCTTTTCGTACCCGGGGTAATTGTAGAGAAGCATTGGAACGCTGTAATGGGTCGTCCTCTCGAGCGCCTTCTAGTGGGTCGCCCTCTTCGCCTCTTCTCGCAGAGCACGCTCCTCGTGCTCGTGCTTGTGAGAGTCTGGGTGTCTGCGCTCCGTCGACTGTCGTCGTTGTGCACCGTCGCTGTCAATCCCGCCGTCAATAAACGCCTTTACAATGTATTTAAATAAATACATATACATATAGCCACAAAACGTTTGTTGCTCTATGATTCCAGCCATTCGAAAACAGTTAAGCGGGGCATAACGTCCCAGTGTGTCGTGTCGGCCTCGAAGAAATCTTGCACACTCTCCGTACAGCAAAGCTTTGCAGCACAAATGGTTAGGTTGCATGAGGCTGGGTTCCTGCAATATGTGCTAAATGCAGTAGCGGAGGCAATGCTGAAGAAAATCAAGCCGGAAAATTCAAATATTCCTTCCCAAAGGACGAAGGTCGATAAGAGATGTGTAGTTGTGCCCAATGTGCACAAGACGTCGCACCACCTAAAAAAGGTTGGGAAGCGACATTGAGTTGAAGTCGTGTTTTCGGCTCCTAAGAAGCTTGGGGCTGTGCGCGCGCATAGGGGACCACCAAAACAGGGTGCAAGAATGCGGGAAAATAGCGCAGGAATTCATGTGCAGAGTGCAATGTTGGTGTGGTCTATGAAATGTACTTGTCTTGTGTAAAATTTATGTAGGACAGACCGGAAGATGTAGGAACGTGCGCGCACGTGAACATGAATTGTCAGTAAAAAACAGTACGAGCGGGCACCTACCCACCCACTGCTCCGAGTGCAAGTGTGAATCGATGCTGAAAGATGTTGAGATATTGAGCCACTGCCGAGATAATAGAGCAAGGAAAATTTGTGGAGCATACCACATTAGGAAGAAGGGAAGTGAATGCGTCAGTGAGTCATCGGTGTTTTTGCATAGCACAACGATGAGATTCATTGATGAGCGTTGTTAAGATGGCGTGTTATGGTAGCTAAGATTTTTGTGATGATACCCTTCTGAAAAGCGCATGCTCGGTGATGGTTTCTGCGAAGTGTACTTATAGGTGGACTGTGTGAAATAAAGGTTAGTTGCAAGTCTGTGCCTATGTGTGTGTCTGGTTTGTACGTGTGTGTCAGGTAGTGCAGTTATCCCCTTTGTGTTGTCACGAAAACAAAATTTGCAGTGGCTTAGCTCGGCTATGCCAGGATATACGTAGCGTTAGCAAATGTTCAGCTGATTATTCTTAGCTCTCCAAATTGTCTAGGATTATTAGCCTTCTTCTGTTCATTTTTCGTACGCTCAACCGCTAATTGCCAGGCAACTATTTTGGCATCCGATGAGATAAGCTTCTCGCCTCTTCTGCGCCGTTGAGCAGCATTTGCGCTCTCTTTCTTCATGGCGTTGCCAACCTGCAAACGCCAGTCAGAGGCGTTATCACGCGGCTCCAGCGCAGTGTTAGACGGCGACTGCACAGCGAAGGCGAATAGCGGCGCGCGCGCCGGCGCCAGTGTGTCTATCATGGCTACGACGTCACTCCTCTCGAATGCGCAGACCAGCAGCGGCGAGTCGCCCGCAGCGGTGGCGGAGAGCAGGGAGAGCGGTGAGCCAGCTGTCTGACATCACTGATCCTTGCGCATGCGCAGCACGGCTCATGAGGATCTACGCGAAATCGGCTCCGGATAGGCAAATGTAGCTAACGCTACAAAACATGATGTGAAGCCGAGAGACACCACGGCGAGTGGAACCGGCTAGAAGAATCTCGACCTTTCTCTAGCTTTGGCTGTGCTGCACGCCTAAGAAGACACTTGAAGGGAGCGAGGACATACAAACGCGCAGTGACGGGGAGTCAAGCAGTAGTAGTGCGAGTCCGGAGATGGTGAAGTGAAGAGTTATGCATAGTGTGGTTCCGTCGGCCAAAGAAGACGTGTTTTATGATGTTTTGCGCTCAGTCGATCGTCGATCTGGAAGAGTCTGCTGATGACGGCATGTGAGCAGTGAAAGTTGCGTGAGTGTTTCCTGGTAGAGAAATATTCGGGGCCGACGACGAAGGGAACAACGACGATCAGCGCTTGAGTTCGTGTGAGTGGTAACTGGAAGAGAAGGATTCAAGTTATGTTCCAACAATTGTGGACTGGATACCATTGGTGAATATTCAAGACTTTGAGTTTGCTTGAATGGTTTGTATTGCATGAGATTGCATTTGTAGCGCACGATCTGTTTGTTTTGTTTACATAGTTTCAAACACGATCTAAGTTATATTGTGAGTTGTAATTGATACCAGCCGAGTGTGAATGTTTGTATGATGGTTGTACAGCGTTAACTAAGAATATAGTTTGTTTGTGTTATGACCTCTTGGCTCTGAATCGGTCTTTGGACCACAACCAGCGTTCGCTGGTGCACTAAAAGGACCTACTCTAAACTGTCCGCGCAACGGGTGTGGTGCGTTTCAGGGGCCAATACGTCAGTCCTTGGAATCTGCCTGGCAATTGCACCCGATTAAAGAGACAAGTGAAAGTTCCTGTGCCGGTACAAAACTACGCATTCATCGAATTTTGGTGTGCACCTACACTCTCGACAATGTAAACATATATTAGAACATGAGCCTCCCGTTAGCAATCTCTTTTGCTCCAATAGTCTCTGGTTAACACAGCGGCCCGCCTGCCATACGTAGAAGCGGCCGCAGCTGAAAGGAACCTTATACTAGAGCACTGCACGGGCCGTGATTCTCGGCCCGGGCCCGGCCCTTGCCCGGAGCACATTAAAGTTTACACCCCCCCCCCCCCCCAACCGGGCCCGTCCCGAACCCGAGAAAAATTGCACCTACCCGGCCCGGCCCGGCCCGACCGCAGATCGGGCCCGGCAGGGGCCGAGCCAATAATCTAGGTGGTGGCGCCCGGACATGGAATCGACAGCGAGGTGTTTTAAGTATTCAATATCTACGCTTTGTTGGCGCATGCTTCGCTAACAATTATACTTCAACCTACGGTAATTTCTTGCAAAAAGGGGCTGACGGTGGAAACAGTTGAGCGGGCATTCTGGGTACGATGAACGTTCGTTCGGCAGAGGTATAATCTACCTATTTTTTTCTGCACATAAAATGGGGATCATCAAGAGCATCTTGTAGCAGATATTGTAGCAAGGAAAGTAATTTGCAGCGTGCTTTCAGTTTCGATAGGGAGCACAATAAAAATAGAGGAGACAGCGAACAGTACGCTCTCCTCACTTTGTTGTTTTCTGCTCTCTATTAAACTTTAGAGCATGCTCTAACGACAAAGCCAATCGTGCACCCTTCTGGATATGTAGCACCTGTCTTCAACATAGTAATACCTTGCCACAGCAAGAGAAACCGAGGAAAAAAAGCAAAATTTGTCACCTTTGTTTTCAATACACTAACGTAGATAAAAATTAAAACGCTCCGCGTGCGCCACGTGTACTTCTAAATATACGTATCAGCAGCCGAAAGGAAGAAAAAACAATTTGTCATAGCATTGTTATCATATATCACATCGCTTCTAGAATATACAGCCTATAAGTTTCTTGTGGCATAGTTTATAGTTTATTTCTTTACAAGTTATTGTGCGAAATATCAATTTATCAAAGGATTCAGCCTTTTAGCATGCCGTACGCTGTTGCACTACATATCCTGGCGCGCTAAAATTTCTTGCGCTGCTTTTGATAGCTGCAGGGGCGCACATCTGCCTTACGAAGTCTGAAGGCGTCGGCAGTTGTTGTTCTTAACTTCCACTACTGGAGCTAGTTTAGAATGTCATTGTGGACCTCTGAAGAATGAACATAGCTGTCCAGCTCATCCCTTCATTCCTCGTTCCCGAACGTCGTGCCACTCTTTAATATCATCTATAAAACTCCTCTTTGAGGGCTTCACCTTGTAGCTTTCAGCAGTGCATGTTATGCACGGTTTGCACCGTGCTCTTTTTTTATACTAAAATGGTGTATGCCTTTCTAGCGATGCTGTACAGATAGAAGGTTGCCATTGGAATACGCGGGTGGGACTGGCCGGAGGTGGACGAAGTGAATTCGTTCCAGTTTGATAAGGCGCAAATAAACTTCTCGGCGATTAGGCTACTCATTGTATTCATATGGTGCAAGCTAAGGGGGCATCATCCGGCACGGAATTCGTAATTGTCTTTTTTCAAGCCAGATATTTCGTCACACCACCTACGTTGTTCCTGCATATTCCAAAGCTGTTGCGGCAGTATCATGTATCTCTCGCACTATATATCGCAGGGGTCTCAAACACTCGGCCTGCGGAGCTCTCGCTAGCGGCCCGCGGCCCCCACATGACTGTCTTCGTCTATTTGTTTTTAATTTTCTTTATACGTACCTTCTTGAGATACACAGGCATGACAGGTCTAAACCATTTTTTTTCGTGAGGCACACCCTGAGGTCACCATGCGTTGATACATAACCGTGAAACAACTCTGTATGTCAGAATCGGCGTCCAGGTTTTAGTCATTTTGAGATAGCTATCGATATGTTGTAGGAATCCTGCCGCCAAATCCCCTTCAGAAATGACCCATACATGAGCTGTGAGAAAGGTCCTTTTCCAAATGGCAACATTAGCTGACGTTTTCTACAACCTATCCCCCGCGCGCCAACCTTCGGCACGTTGTCCTGGCCATCGCAGGAGTAAATGTTCGTCAATGCGGCCCGTTCGCTGAGGTGACTTTGAGGCCCCTGATACATCGGAACAAGACAGACGAAAGCTAAGACATTACCAATGTGGGCCGACAAAGCAGGCTGTGCACGTCCATATCGCGCTACATGACCACTGGGAGCTGTGACGGACCGATGGAAAAAGAATGCGTCTTTTAGGTATTCTATGTAATGAGATTCCGCGCAGTACTTTCGCTTTATTGGAGGGCTGGAACTTTGAAGAACGTTTCCACGGTTTGGAACGCTGTGATCGCTCTTGCGATGAAAAGTTAAAGGCATAAATTTATTATACTACATTCATTACTACGATTAAAGAATAACATTCGGGATATAAAATCACAACGAATGCAAATGAAGCACTAAATAGCGAGATGTTATAAGCGCCTGGTCTATTTACTTTTAGCTCGCCCGTTTCAGCTAATTCAAGTAGCCCCATGTGCAAGAAGCAAAGGAAGTTCAGTACTTATACCTCATAAACTTCCCCAAATATCCTGCCCCACATATATAAAACGTTTTTTCGGGACATAATTTGGAACATATATGCATGCACAACGTATGTGGAAAATACTTGAAAGGGCACTAAAGAGAAAAAGGATTTTTCTATTATCAGTAAATTACTCTTACAATTCCAAAATAACCACGCTCGCCGCGACAAGACTCTTGGCAAGCGTGAAAACGCGCAAAAGGAAAATGCGAGTAGCGAAGCCACCTGGAATTTCGCCCAGCAAACACCATGACGTCAGAGATTCTGACGGCGTCTACTGAGGCCTACGTAGTTCCTTATCGGTAAAAAATGTAGTACGTTGACATCTGAGGAAGTCTTAGACTTAACAAGCCAAGTTTTAGGAAATATCATTGAGCAAATGTCCTCAAAATACGACAAAAATTAAGTTTGAAATCAGTGACGTCGGGGCAACATTAAAAAATAGACCTTTGTCCTTGATTTTTTCCTCTATTAATAAACTTACGATGGTGAAATTAACGACATTCGAGTTCTCAGAGTATACTTTATCAGTATAAACAGATTCATTGTTTCACTATAGTGTCCCTTTAAGAACTGAGCAAAGTCCAAGCCCGGCCCGACCCGAGCCCGCCACCTCAAACCCGGGCCCGGCCCTAAGCCCGGAGCTTCAGACCCGAGCCCGACCCGGGCCCGTCATGAGAACTACTTTACCGGGCCCGGCCCACGGGCCGGGCCGGGCTCGGGTTTTCGGGTAGGCCCGAGCCCGTGCAGTGCTCTAACTTATACACCACACCTGTGCGGTAATCAGTGCATTTTTCGGTGTGTTTTAAAAACCAAATGATACTCCGTTTCCTGTCTATTACTGGATCATTCTTTCTCTGCACAGTGGCCCAAATATTACCTAGGTTATTGTCAGAGTAAATACAACAGCAGTGCCGTATCTACTTCCTACTTGTTTTAGGCTGTGAGATACGCAATGAATGTTAGAAATACCTACGACACGTTTCTTCCTATTGCTTTCTGCAATCATGCTCGGACTTAGCAAAACGGACTGCTTTAAATGTTCGGTGACAGTTGCCACTGCAACAAGAGGGTAACCTACTTCTAAAGGACGCGTAACCTGTGCGTTAAAGCTGGCACTCATTTTGTGCTCGCATGAATTGGCGAGGGAAGACTTAAAGCACGCCATGGCTATACCATTTTTTACAGCCTTAGAATGCTTCGACAAGAAGTTTAACGGCGGTTATGAAGATCTGGGTTTTACTGCAGGCATATGTGGTTATTTCATCGCGCCGCTGAAATATTCATGGCATTGTTAGCTTGGGAAGTAATAGACTTCAATCTGAATTAGATAAATGGAGCTCCTTGTTCGAGTCGCTATGCACTCAAATGTGTACCTTACATGTGAAAATGAAGCAACACCTCCTACACATCGTCATCGACGTCGTCGGGGCTCGAAAAAGTGAAGGCTGGCGCAGGCTTCATTCGCAGTGAAAATTCCTTTGTTAGAGCAATTCTGAGACGTTGGTGAATGAGCATAACGGTACGTTATGAGAGCTGAGGGTGACTTTGGTAATCAAGGGCGTCTTCCTCAACATTATTTTCCGGACATGATGCTTGAAACATGAAAAATGGGCACAGAAAAGAGACAGAGGAACGCCAATGGTGCACACCCTTTTCCAATTGCGTAAGCATTTCTATGCCGACTCATAGATCAATATTTGGGCCCATCCCTCTGTCACAAAAGGCCAAATGCTGCAAAGAAATAAATGTATAAAACGAAATAAAATTACTTGGTGATGTTGGACACAACTAATGAAATTTAGATACAGTTAAGCCAAAAAAACATAGGGCACATTATTTGTGGTTTCTTAACTGTAGTGTAAAGATTATCACTTATATTGGAAACAAATAAAGTGGACGAAAAATCAGCCTTTCCATCGGTGGGATTCGAACCACAACCACATATAATGTCCCCTATGCTCTCTTAGGCTTAGTTGTCTGTCGGTTTCATTAGCTATTTGTAATATAGAAAACGAGGCCCTCGGACAATTGCCCTTCTTTCGCACTTCCATACCGAGTTCCTTGTCCCGGCAGACTTGATGGCTCAGGCAGCACGCGAGGGTTTATTGGTCAGCCGCCACCTCGTGCGTAGATCGCTTGCCCGGTGACGCCTTGTGGCAGAAAAGAGTGTTCTACACTCGCCGCCTGTGCTACGGGTGGCTATAACCAACACTCCCAGGTGTTAAATACACATGAGTGCCCTGCGAAAAAGTGGACGAGGGAGCATCCTCCGTCGTAGCTCAAATGGTAGAGCAGTGGATGGGTAATTCGATGGTTGTCGGTTCAGATTTCACCGACGGAAAGGGTGATTTTTCGTACACTTTAATTCCTTTCAATTTAAATGAGAATGATTACACTAGAGTTAAGAAGCCACATATAATGTTCCGTCTGCTTTCCTTGGCTTAATTGTCTGTCAGCTTCATTAGTTGTGTATAATACGGAAGACGAGCCCATCGGACACTTCCCCTTCTTTGGTGGTGCTGGGTTTTGCAGTTGTGCCCCCACGCGGACCATTTCCAGTATCTTCCTCACTAGAGTGCAGACTCACACTTACAGAATATCAATATACCTGAAGTGTGCGAATATGTTGTGCCGGCAATAAAAAAGAAATGCTGAAGGAGAACCTTTCTCTGATGGCTTTGTTGAAATAATCCATGGTGTTGGAGTAAAATCCCTTTCTCTAGGAGAAGATGCAACGCCTACATGGAGGATCGCACGCATCAGGAAAATTCGGGCTTTGCGAAAACGTAATTTCGAATAGGCGTTTCGGTGGTGATCGCGCGATGAGCCTTCAGTGGGGCCGTTTCATACGATGATGAACTCTAAAAATAAGACGAAAGGCGGTGCGCCGGCGCAGCCCGACAACAACGTTTCTGCGAATGCCGCAACCATAAAGTTCTTATGGACAATGAAGGAGGTGCGGGCCATACTAAGTTGGTGTGGCAGACTTTTCTTCTTCTTTTGGCGCTCCACCACTTGGGACATGAATTGGTAGTGGGGAGTCTGCTGAAGCGGAGGATGAAGTAGTCTGAACAATGGCGTAGACGTATTAATAAACCGCTCTGTGTTTTCTGAACAGTGCTTCAGAGTGCTACACGGGCGATATAGCGGCCCGTGGCTTTTCTAGATTGCAAGAGCATAAGCTCCACTGTTCCTTTTCGCGTTTTCTTAGCTGCGCCAGCGCAAAAGCGTCAAAGAGGATTTGTAATAGTGCAATCGTCACGAGTTAGCAAGAACGCGGACAGCCAACGAATTGGGCTTGGCCTTCTTGTGGGCGTGTCGCGTTCTCGGATCCTATCTGCGGGCGAGCAATTCGTCTGGGCACGCTCACTACGTACCCGCCCACCGAACACGCCGTTACATCAATTCTTTTTTGCACAACCCGTGTGGCCCGTGCAGTTTACGCGGGATGCTTAGGTAGAGGCCCATTTTTCTGGACCGCGCCTGAAAAAAAATGTAAGAAAATTTAGATGCATGAATGCTATACTCGTAAACAGAGTGAAGCGTCATTAGGCTTATGGCCTTTCAGTCCTTGTAGGAATGAGAATGTTCTTGAAATGGCTTTTTCACCCTGTGCGAGTACTGGGAAGACAATATCTATCTTTAAGGTAATATATTTCAATGAATGACAACTCTATGTGTTAAAATAAAAAGACGAGGAATATCTACTCTGACGAGTAATGCAATTCGCTAAAACTGAGCGGGTATTAAGGAAGCTTGTTGAATCAAACCCAGCTTTTTTTAGCGAAGCTTCTTTATCGATCAGTAGCTTTCTCGGTCCCATTGCAATTGCATCTATGTTTAACCATAGTATGTAAATAAGCTTGTTTCTGAGCTAACCGTAACGGTAATTTCTAAGAACGCCTTCACTTGAGAAACAAAAGATGTGTATGTTTCATGATCACTACAGGTAAACGCATGCCTTGCTGAACTACTGCCATGCTAAACAAGCTTATAATAACAGAGAGCTAGTTGGTAAGTATTCATTCTAAAATAACAGGGCGTGCGTTTGTGGTGTCCTGACGTCTTTCTTGTGTCCGTGTTTGCACGCCCTGTCTTTTTAGAATTAATGCTAAACAACTATGCTATACTATAATTATTACACTATACTACATGGAAATATGCTTTGAAGAATATATAGAAATACCATGCTAATGCAAAAAAAGAAAAGAATGCAAGTTTACAGGTTGTGGGGTTCGGGCCGTCCGGCCAAGGACGGGAGGCAGGCGCTGATGTCGAAACTCAAAAAATAACGTTTATTGGAACGACCAACTTGAAACAGTTAAGCGCGCAATGCAATCCACAGACTCATAGCCACCCCTATTTTTCTCAGCCGTCGCCGCGCCAAGCGCCCACCGCACGCACGTACATTCCCTGCAAGCCCGTCTCCGAGTCTCCCCTCAGCGTGTCCGCTGCCGCTTTTGTAGCTCATATGTGGGCCGCGCGCACAACCATTGCTAAGTACGCGTCGATATCGTCTAGTGGCGCGCGCGATTCCCACAAGGTCAAAACACGCGGTATACTTGGATTCGTTTATACGATGCGAAGCATCATATGGCGGAGTTCAATGCGGTGGTGGTGCGCGGCGCGACCACCCTTACTGCGCATGCGCAAGCCCTCTCCAGACACCTCCTTTCCACGCACCCCCTCTTCCTCTCTTACCCTCTCTCTCTCTTCCCCTCCCCTTCTGCACTCCCCTTCTCGCGCGCCTCATTCTCTCCTGCGACGAGTGGGATGTGGCATGAGCAGCGACGCCTCCGGCGCCTTGACGTGGCACGAGCACGAGCGGCCGATGGCCGCCTCTGCTTCTGTGGCTCTAGACGCGGGGCGCTCGTGCTCTCCTTCCCTCGATGAAGCATCCCACGATGACACCAATGGCATGAAGTTTGAAGTTTATTTTAATGTTTTTTTGGTACATGTATTTACACTTTAAGGGACCCAACAAAATTGTTAAAGGGTCCCTAACGGCATTATAACATCAAAAATTGTAAATGGCAACAGCATGAGAAGGAATATTTAATTATCAAAAACACAAGAAAACATAGATATCAAGACAGAATATGGTTTCATAGGCAATGGTCACCGTTACTAAAGAATAAGAACATGACTGACACGATACTGCGATGTAATTAAAGCAACAGGAAATCAATCGGTAATATGTATAAGTGCGAATAAGAACATATCTGAAAATAATCACTACAAATGACTATTGCAATATGAATTGATATGAAGCGAATTTTTTAGTTGTGCTAGAAGAGTGTGAAGACTGCAGAGGCAGACGCACATGACCTTGCCGGCAGTACCGCGCAGCGGGAGCTGGATGGAGACTGGAAGACAGTGAGCACTGATTCTTTTTCCTAGGGAAGGCACAGGCTCGAGAATGCAAGAAAAAAATTACACCGTCTCCCCCTCAAGCTAGCCTTCTACCCGCTGCTTCGCATTCACATATGGTTCCTTTAGCGGGAGATAGTGTAATTTTGGCCCTGTTCGACGAACGCAGAAGACCGTACATATGAAGAATAAAGGGCCCCTAAACCACCCAGAGGTCGAAATTCGGTTGCGGCGTTGCAGCTGTGCACTAGCGTGCTTTGATGCGCGCGTTTGGCGCACACATCGAGGCACACTATTGTGCACGAGTCAACAGCGAACGCTGGCGGAGTTGCGCGCGCTTTCTCGTTTTGCTCTTTCCTTCGCTGGGCTGCGTTCGTGGGCTCGTCTATACTCGCGGACTTTTCTTGGCAATGAAGGGAATGCTACGGGGGCGGAGCGTCTGCACATGTACTGCTACGCGAAGTAGTCTGGTTTGGCGCGCGTCTCGTAACGCCGTGGAAAGTAGTGTTGCATTTCGACGCAAACGCTGCGTAGCGTCTAAGGTACGGGTAAAAGGCGCTACTTTTCCACGCACGCAAAAACGCAAAGTGACAACGTGTAAAGTATAGTGTACTAGAATATTTTCCTAGTGACGCGTCCGGGAAGGAGCGCGCGTGCCCGTTTGGGTAGACGCCACCAGGTGCCGCCGCTGCGCCTTTTTCTAGTAGACCGGCCGCTGTCTCCCGGTGCGTTTGACGTTGTCCGAGTTTGTAGGCGTTCCTTATGCAACGGATTCTTTTACTACAGCACAAAAAGACTGTATTTACTGTAGTATAGTGTAAAGAAAGTTTCTGAAAACCACGTCAACACACTAGCATCGACAACGTCGTCTGCTAGCGTAAAGGCTGCAGACCGGCGGATTCATTGCAGTTCGGGACATCGCCTCAGCAGTATGTATTCGCAACTTTTATCATACATTGCACAAACCCAGCATGTATAGACCTGTTTTTCTTCTATGGTGCAATATCTATCATATTTAAATCGCGTGCTGGTCACAAACTACATAAAAGTGCACAGCAACGTCTGCGCTGCGTTCCTATGCCAGAAGGCGTACAAATAAATAAAGGCCTCGACAGACGCACATTGATTGTGATAAAATTTTTGTACTTCGTTATCGGTTACAGAACGGCATCAAAACAAAATTATTCCGGCGTTTCCTTACACCATTTCACGGCGTACAACGAGACTCTCTTTTTCTTTTCAGCATCGTACATAGAAGCGTCCGAGAAAAAAAAAAAGAAAAAACAAGTCCTCCACCGTTTTTTTCACAAGTGCTACCACGTTGAAAGTATAGCGTCGCACTACACACGAACGAAGCAAGCAGTCGCAAAGCGCGTCCGAACCGGCCCAAACCAGCCCGAACCGGCTCGGCGACTAGAAAAAGGCGCAGCAACGCCACCAGTGGCGTCTACTGGCGTTTGCTTCAACCGGCCTATTGTCCCTCCCTCGAGGACGCGCCACTAGGAGATTATTCTAGTACACTATAGTGTAAAGTAAAAGAAATGAAAATATCTCGCTTGTGTGCGCTGCGTTCCGCCTCAAAAAAAAAACATGTAGACAATGAAGGAGTATTTTATATATCTCACGCAGAAAATACGGACGCAATTGTGGGTCTACATTCATTTGCGGCAGGATACGTGCATTGTGTCTCTGTAGCCTTCGCTTCATTGCCAAGAAAAGTTGTCCGCGAGTATATCTACCTCTCCGAGTGCCCTTCCTCAGCGTCCGAGGTCGAAACGCAAGAAGCGCGCGCATTTGCTAGCAGAAAATAGGCTCTTGTCGCCATAGAGTTTCCTAAAATTAACTAGAGGGGACTCTGGCGCTGCGATCGTTCAGCTACCATGGGAATGATGGGTAGTACACAAATTTGCCTAGTCTTCGTGCTTGCGGCTTCAAACGTACTTGTGGCTTTGTTTATTGCTGTGTTTTGGCGTTCGTTTCGGATAAAAGAATAGACCGTTGTGAACTTCATGACCAGGTTTGATTTGGTGAGCCTAAAGAAGATAAAGTGGCGAAGTGAAACTGCTGACTTTTACTGAAATTCGCTTTGCGACAAAGCGGCTGCAGCCGACGCAGAGCCAAACGGAGCCGAAAGTACGAAGTTCAGACAAATTTGTGTACTACCCATCATTCCCATGCTGGCTGAAGCGTCATGCGTTGCAGCTCCCATAGACACTAGCGCCAGAGTTCCCTCTAGTAAGTATGGTAGGAAACTCTATGCTTGTCGCCCACTGACAGCGTCTGTTGCTCGCGACGTCACCTAATCATACAGGTGACGTCATGACGGCTGTTGTCGACAGAGGGAAAGCACAGAGAGGAGCAGGCGAGCGTCTGTTGGTGGTTTCGGAGCTCTTCAAGAAAACTGACAAGTGTTCATCGGTAAAAAAAAGTCACAGTTACGCCGCAATGGCGAGGCAATGAATGCGATAGCAACGAATTGCAAAGTCTCAAGAGGAACATCAAGCAGCTCGATACTTGCAGCGCGCCTAATAAGCGCAAAGGACTCACGAAAAGAGCACAGACAGGATGACCACGAATTAACAATAGTAACAGCTCGACACTTGGAGCGCGCTGCGCAGCTCAAACACAACGAAGGACGCTCGAAGCGAACTCACAAATATACAAAGGACGAGCGCGAACTGCCACAGTTACTTATTCATGTTTGAGCGGCGCGCTACAACCCAACATTCTTTGATATTTGTATCTTCTTACAAACTGCGGCGCGTGGAGTGGCCCCTACGCGCCTTCCGCCGCGCGATGGCGTTCGACGCATTTTTAACAGGCATTCCCCATCGCGTGTGAGTACAGAAATGCGCCACTTTTTAGTGCGCCTCTCAAGGGTAGTTTTCAAACAGAAGCAACATCCGTATTACTTTTTTAGCGCAAAAAACGACACCACAAGAAAGAAGACGGAACACAGCGCTACCCTCAAGTATAAAGAGTGGAGTGACATTGCGTCACTCCACTCTTTACAGGAACCAGATACCGGTAGGACATTCGTCATGCACCCCATGCGCACAACCACCACACCTTGGACACCTGAGCGCAATCATGAAAGCGAATCCAAAAAAGAAAATTCAGAGGAAAACAAGGCTATGGAAGGTACACTAATGCACTGCGACCCCAAATATTGAATATAAAACGCTTCTCATAATTCTCGGGCGGTGGTGTCACGACTCTTCATTAAGATAGTAGTTAGTCTAATGAAGGCTTGACAATTGCATTTTTTGCAGTGTAGAGCTAAATGTGAGCCTGTACCAGTCGGCAGGGATAGCTCACGTTCTTTAAGGCGTTCATCCACACAGCGGCCTGACTGACCTACATACACTTTGCCAAGAGAGTTGAATCTTGTAGACCACACCTACGCTGCACTCAACAAACTTCTGGTGTCTTTTTTCACATTGCGGCTTTTAAATGCGAATGCATTTCTTAAGCGGGAGACAGACGGGTCCGATTTTCATGTGATCCGACGGCCGACGCCGCGGTGGGGGAGAGGGAATGGTGGCTTTACGATGCTATGAAAGGTCACCATTCCGGTCTCCCCTCCGCCGTGTCGGACGTCGAATCGCATGAAAAATCGCACCGTCTGTCTCGCCCTTTAGTCGGGCTACGTCAGTCGTGGGTGTCCGCGCGCCGGCAGGTGTTATCTATTTCAGTAAGACAGATAACTGGGCAAGCTGGTATGGATCCATAATTTAAACTTTTTTAGCGCGCACAAAAGACAAGGACAAGGCGCTCGTGTGTCTCTTGCTTGTCCTTGTTTTTTGTGCGCGCTAAAAAAGCTTAAATTATTGAGGTGTTATCTACCCGCTCTCACTCCCTCTCCCATAGCAACAGCTGCGGGCGCGCGCGCTTCTCCTCGCCCCTAGCAACCGGAGCAGGTGGTGCGGGCGGAGTAGCGGAGAGTGAGGGGTGAGGAGGAGCGCGCTCTGGCGTGTGAGGGCGCTGGCGTCGCGGGAGCTCGGCGGAGCTCCAGCGTGTGTGGAGAGAGTGTAGGAGAGGGTAGGTGCAGTGCTTCGCCGCTCCTTCTCTCACCATTCGCTCTCTCTCCTCCCTGCGCCCCACTCTCCCGTCCGCTGGAGTGAAGCGCGCGCCTCACTCTCGACCGTTCGCTGGCTGGGCGCCTCTCAAGGCGATGGAAGTCGGTGAAGGCGAAAATCTGACGGCGTCATTAATTTACGCCATTAAAATTACTACGCCGTGTACTCTCGGCGCAAGAAATGCATTCGCATTTCCTCACGATTCCCTTCGGGGAGGTGGGGGCATTTTTTTATTTTGTTTACAAACACGCCTGCACAGCATAGACAGTTTCCGGGGGGCACAAAATACAACCGGGATTTGGTACCTAGTGGCCACATTCTTAACCTTGTGAGCCACTTCATGCCAATGCCGCACTACTACAGGCTTCTTCTCTGTGTCGTTTCTACACCTCTGGCGCTTGCCTTTCTGCTTCTGAAGCAAAACTTCAGAGACCCACGTCACTACCACACTTGGGTAACGCGCATCCTGCAACCTTTTTAACTGCGCGTTAAAGCTGTCGTTAGCTCTGTGATGGCACGATTTTATTAGTGATGGTTCTAGACACATCATAGCAATAGCACGTTTCACAACCTTAGAGTGGCAGAAGACCCTTACGTGCACGCGGCGAGTACATCCAGCAGGCATGACGTGCTTGTAAGGAAAGTTGTAGATCCAGAAACAGCAGATTACCGTTCTTTGTGAGCTGATGTGTGAAGGTCAAACCCTTGCCGTTTTCCGTGAACAGAGATAAAATATCAGCTACTGCGCCAGAGCCTTCGTGGTTACTTTGCTTTATCACAACAAGGAAATCGTCAATATATCTAAAAAAATTCGGCAGATCCCACGTACCGTGGGAGTCGATGTTATGCGAAGCATGCGGTGGGTAGGTGACTGTGGCGTAACTATTTTTACTTAGCGACACGTTACAAAATGACGCTAAAGATTTGTATAAATTTTATACGCACACATGTATATATGTTGAAGAGCCGCATATGTGTTATATCACCAGTTGTTTACGGCTGGGTAATGCTGCCAATGACAACGGGTGTATTACCAACACCAGAAGCGGTAAGCTGATGTAGTGCTTATACGTGTCCCGAGAACGCACGCACGTTTCACAAACCCGTGTGCATGTGTGCAAGAAGTTCTTGACAGTTCTTGAACAAGGGCATCATCACCGTGATCAGTGAGCACCAGCAGCTGGTCATGACTTGTTATAGGATCTGGTCGTGATCGTGGTGACGAGAGGTCCATGTGTAGTGAAGTATGTGGTATAGTAGAGCTGTTGGAATTCGTGGATGCCTCGGTCATTTCGTCGACAAATTGGCTGTCGACAGAGCCGGCGACATGTCGGAACCTGAAGCCACCCTTCGCGTTGGTGACGTATAGGCCGTCGAGGCTGGTAGGCCTGGATAGTGCTACGTAGACGAACATCAGTAGATGGCACTTGTCGTATTCGTAGACTACGTGGGCGTATGTGGCCTACGTAGCCTAGTCTACAAAGCGGCTGCCAATCAATCTGGCATCATCCTCGGTCAGCATGAGGCCGTCGCCCAGCCTCGTAAAAAATGAAGAGGACACTGCGTCGTTCTGGTGGACGAAGTGCACCTTACAGTGCGGTGATGTGGATATCATGTGTAACTTTCATTAATGTATTCCACCGGGGTCGAGCAGTGCTTTAATATAGCTTGCTGAATCATAGAAATACAAACATAATGTTTATTAGACTGCTATAAAAGCGGAGCCAACACTGGAACTACAGACGTTAATCAGATATGACGCCTGTATCGTAGGAGTACATATCGTAGGAGAATCATGTAGTGTTTATTGCTTTCTTGCAAAATTAGGTAGCCAGAACCACAACCACAATTGACGTTGCACGGATATTACGCCTTCGTAGGCTGTTTTTCCAAACCAGTTTATAGACCTGGCGTGGCTCAGTGGTAGAATACCTGATTGCCACGCAGAATGCTTGGGTTCGATTCCTGCTGGGATCCTAATTTTCATTTTTTCCATTCGTTGAGTCAACGCTGCGATGTTGGTTTTCCTTAACGCTCTAGCATTTAGGTTACCAATCTGTTCTCGCCGTTCCTGGGTAGATATAAACTGTCAATCACCTGTGGCGCATACCCGTACACCGCGGCCCGTGGTGAACGGGTATGTGCCACACGTGTCTGGTGGAAAGGGTTTGACGACGTACGCGACAGGATTTTAACGTTATTCATGTCATGACCCGGCAGTCATATTCGTCAAATCCTCTAACCCTCCCATGCAAATTTCGGTCTACACCAAGTTAAGGAGGCGATCATGAGAGCACCCAGACGTAGGCGGCTAGATAGATAGATATATAGATAGATAGATACGTAGATAGAAACGCTCAAAGTGCCAGAGGTTCGCTAAGAAATGCTTCGCATTTAAAATCTGGACCAGGTCATTGTCTAAAACACTCTAAGAGCACGGTCGACAAAAGACAAAACAAAAATATTACAAAGAGCAGGCGCCTCACACGAACCACTACACACACTCTTTTTTGAATAAATAGCTGGTTTTCGAACGAGATAAAAGTTACACTTAGATAAAACTCAAGAAGGGACAAGAATTTTTCTGAGGACATTCCAGTAGCATTGCTAAGATCTAACTCGCCATTTTCTTCAATGCAGCGCTGTGTTCCGTCTTCTTTCTTGTGGTGTCGTTTTTTTACGCTAAAAAAGCAATATGGATTCTCACCAACTAGCCCGCCAATGCATTCTGTAGAAGCAAGATCTAGGATCATTTTTTTAGAGCGCACCCTGCGGGCAATCTCGCGAGTGATACTGAATATGTACACTGAATATGTACACTGAATATGTACACTGAATATGTACTGAATAGTACATTTTGACATTTTGACTGAATATGCGCAAGCACATCCGAGATCTGCATACCGCCAGCGTTCAATGGTGCATATAAATAGCTTGCCGTTAGCCTTCTACAGAACCGGTGGCGCGTGGCGGAGTTTAAAGCGGCGCGCTGAGGTGCGAGGGGTCGCATGTTCGAAGCAGGGTGGCGCACTTCGGAAATTTTTTTCTTCTGGGTTAATTTAAATGCGAAGCATTTCTGAGCGAACTTCTGCGACTTTGAACGTATCTATCTATCTATCTATCTATCTAGCCACCTACGACATTGTGCTCTCCTGATCGCTTGGTTAATCGAATGTACACCAAAGTTGGTATGGCGTAACATGACTGTATGACGAACATAAACGACAAGTCATAACATGAAAATCATGACACGCATGTCATGTACAGCATGACATACGTGCCACGCTCATGGTGCGCTGGCGGCCGTTTCGCTACCTTGATATACACCAAAATTGGGATCTTGCGACGTGACTGTGTGACGAGCATAAATAACCCGAGTTAACATGAAAATCATGACACGCATGTCATGTACAGCATGACATACGTGCCACGCTCATGGTGCGCTGGCGGCCGTTTCGCTACCTTGATATACACCAAAATTGGGATCTTGCGACGTGACTGTGTGACGAGCATAAATAACCCGAGCTAACATGAAAATCATGACACGCATGTCATGTACAGCATGACTTACGTGCCACGCTCATGGTGCGCTGGCGGCCGTTTCGCTACCTTGATATACACCAAAATTGGGATCTTGCGACGTGACTGTGTGACGAGCATAAATAACCCGAGTTAACATGAAAATCATGACACGCATGTCATGTACAGCATGACTTACGTGCCACGCTCATGGTGCGCTGGCGGCCGTTTCGCTACCTTGATATACACCAAAATTGGGATCTTGCGACGTGACTGTGTGACGAGCATAAATAACCCGAGTTAACATGAAAATCATGACACGCATGTCATGTACAGCATGACTTACGTGCCACGCTCATGGTGCGCTGGCGGCCGTTTCGCTACCTTGATATACACCAAAATTGGGATCTTGCGACGTGACTGTGTGACGAGCATAAATAACCCGAGTTAACATGAAAATCATGACACGCATGTCATGTACAGCATGACTTACGTGCCACGATCATGGTGCGCTGGCGGCCGTTTCGCTACCTTGATATACACCAAAATTGGGATCTTGCGACGTGACTGTGTGACGAGCATAAATAACCCGAGTTAACATGAAAATCATGACACGCATGTCATGTACTGCATGACTTACGTGCCACGCTCATGGTGCGCTGGCGGCCGTTTCGCTACCTTGATATACACCAAAATTGGGATCTTGCGACGTGACTGTGTGACGAGCATAAATAACCCGAGTTAACATGAAAATCATGACACGCATGTCATGTACAGCATGACTTACGTGCCACGCTCATGGTGCGCTGGCGGCCGTTTCGCTACCTTGATATACACCAAAATTGGGATCTTGCGACGTGACTGTGTGACGAGCATAAATAACCCGAGTTAACATGAAAATCATGACACGCATGTCATGTACAGCATGACTTACGTGCCACGCTCATGGTGCGCTGGCGGCCGTTTCGCTACCTTGATATACACCAAAATTGGGATCTTGCGACGTGACTGTGTGACGAGCATAAATAACCCGAGTTAACATGAAAATCATGACACGCATGTCATGTACAGCATGACTTACGTGCCACGCTCATGGTGCGCTGGCGGCCGTTTCGCTACCTTGATATACACCAAAATTGGGATCTTGCGACGTGACTGTGTGACGAGCATAAATAACCCGAGTTAACATGAAAATCATGACACGCATGTCATGTACAGCATGACTTACGTGCCACGCTCATGGTGCGCTGGCGGCCGTTTCGCTACCTTGATATACACCAAAATTGGGATCTTGCGACGTGACTGTGTGACGAGCATAAATAACCCGAGTTAACATGAAAATCATGACACGCATGTCATGTACAGCATGACTTACGTGCCACGCTCATGGTGCGCTGGCGGCCGTTTCGCTACCTTGATATACACCAAAATTGGGATCTTGCGACGTGACTGTGTGACGAGCATAAATAACCCGAGTTAACATGAAAATCATGACACGCATGTCATGTACAGCATGACTTACGTGCCACGCTCATGGTGCGCTGGCGGCCGTTTCGCTACCTTGATATACACCAAAATTGGGATCTTGCGACGTGACTGTGTGACGAGCATAAATAACCCGAGTTAACATGAAAATCATGACACGCATGTCATGTACAGCATGACTTACGTGCCACGCTCATGGTGCGCTGGCGGCCGTTTCGCTACCTTGATATACACCAAAA
The DNA here is from genome assembly GCF_013339695.2 of Rhipicephalus sanguineus. NCBI lineage: Eukaryota > Metazoa > Arthropoda > Arachnida > Ixodida > Ixodidae > Rhipicephalus > Rhipicephalus sanguineus. The sequence goes on from NC_051184.2 coordinate 136,649,810, forward strand.
TTGGGATCTTGCGACGTGACTGTGTGACGAGCATAAATAACCCGAGTTAACATGAAAATCATGACACGCATGTCATGTACAGCATGACTTACGTGCCACGCTCATGGTGCGCTGGCGGCCGTTTCGCTACCTTGATATACACCAAAATTGGGATCTTGCGACGTGACTGTGTGACGAGCATAAATAACCCGAGTTAACATGAAAATCATGACACGCATGTCATGTACAGCATGACTTACGTGCCACGCTCATGGTGCGCTGGCGGCCGTTTCGCTACCTTGATATACACCAAAATTGGGATCTTGCGACGTGACTGTGTGACGAGCATAAATAACCCGAGTTAACATGAAAATCATGACACGCATGTCATGTACAGCATGACTTACGTGCCACGCTCATGGTGCGCTGGCGGCCGTTTCGCTACCTTGATATACACCAAAATTGGGATCTTGCGACGTGACTGTGTGACGAGCATAAATAACCCGAGTTAACATGAAAATCATGACACGCATGTCATGTACAGCATGACTTACGTGCCACGCTCATGGTGCGCTGGCGGCCGTTTCGCTACCTTGATATACACCAAAATTGGGATCTTGCGACGTGACTGTGTGACGAGCATAAATAACCCGAGTTAACATGAAAATCATGACACGCATGTCATGTACAGCATGACTTACGTGCCACGCTCATGGTGCGCTGGCGGCCGTTTCGCTACCTTGATATACACCAAAATTGGGATCTTGCGACGTGACTGTGTGACGAGCATAAATAACCCGAGTTAACATGAAAATCATGACACGCATGTCATGTACAGCATGACTTACGTGCCACGCTCATGGTGCGCTGGCGGCCGTTTCGCTACCTTGATATACACCAAAATTGGGATCTTGCGACGTGACTGTGTGACGAGCATAAATAACCCGAGTTAACATGAAAATCATGACACGCATGTCATGTACAGCATGACTTACGTGCCACGCTCATGGTGCGCTGGCGGCCGTTTCGCTACCTTGATATACACCAAAATTGGGATCTTGCGACGTGACTGTGTGACGAGCATAAATAACCCGAGTTAACATGAAAATCATGACACGCATGTCATGTACAGCATGACTTACGTGCCACGCTCATGGTGCGCTGGCGGCCGTTTCGCTACCTTGATATACACCAAAATTGGGATCTTGCGACGTGACTGTGTGACGAGCATAAATAACCCGAGTTAACATGAAAATCATGACACGCATGTCATGTACAGCATGACTTACGTGCCACGCTCATGGTGCGCTGGCGGCCGTTTCGCTACCTTGATATACACCAAAATTGGGATCTTGCGACGTGACTGTGTGACGAGCATAAATAACCCGAGTTAACATGAAAATCATGACACGCATGTCATGTACAGCATGACTTACGTGCCACGCTCATGGTGCGCTGGCGGCCGTTTCGCTACCTTGATATACACCAAAATTGGGATCTTGCGACGTGACTGTGTGACGAGCATAAATAACCCGAGTTAACATGAAAATCATGACACGCATGTCATGTACAGCATGACTTACGTGCCACGCTCATGGTGCGCTGGCGGCCGTTTCGCTACCTTGATATACACCAAAATTGGGATCTTGCGACGTGACTGTGTGACGAGCATAAATAACCCGAGTTAACATGAAAATCATGACACGCATGTCATGTACAGCATGACTTACGTGCCACGCTCATGGTGCGCTGGCGGCCGTTTCGCTACCTTGATATACACCAAAATTGGGATCTTGCGACGTGACTGTGTGACGAGCATAAATAACCCGAGTTAACATGAAAATCATGACACGCATGTCATGTACAGCATGACTTACGTGCCACGCTCATGGTGCGCTGGCGGCCGTTTCGCTACCTTGATATACACCAAAATTGGGATCTTGCGACGTGACTGTGTGACGAGCATAAATAACCCGAGTTAACATGAAAATCATGACACGCATGTCATGTACAGCATGACTTACGTGCCACGCTCATGGTGCGCTGGCGGCCGTTTCGCTACCTTGATATACACCAAAATTGGGATCTTGCGACGTGACTGTGTGACGAGCATAAATAACCCGAGTTAACATGAAATCATGACACGCATGTCATGTACAGCATGACTTACGTGCCACGCTCATGGTGCGCTGGCGGCCGTTTCGCTACCTTGATATACACCAAAATTGGGATCTTGCGACGTGACTGTGTGACGAGCATAAATAACCCGAGTTAACCTGAAAATCATGACACGCATGTCATGTACAGCATGACTTACGTGCCACGCTCATGGTGCGCTGGCGGCCGTTTCGCTACCTTGATATACACCAAAATTGGGATCTTGCGACGTGACTGTGTGACGAGCATAAATAACCCGAGTTAACATGAAAATCATGACACGCATGTCATGTACAGCATGACTTACGTGCCACGCTCATGGTGCGCTGGCGGCCGTTTCGCTACCTTGATATACACCAAAATTGGGATCTTGCGACGTGACTGTGTGACGAGCATAAATAATCCGAGTTAACATGAAAATCATGACACGCATGTCATGTACAGCATGACTTACGTGCCACGCTCATGGTGCGCTGGCGGCCGTTTCACTACCTTGATCTACCCCGAAATAGGTATTGCGTGACGTGACTGCGCGACGATCATAAATAACACGAGTTAACACGACAATCATGACACGCATGTCATGTACAGCATGACTGACGTGCCACGCTCATGGGGCGCTGGCGGCCGTTTCGCTGGCTTGATCTACCCCGAAATTGGTATTGCGCGACGTGACTGTGTGACGAACGTAAGAACCACGAGTTAACACGAAAATCATGACACGCATGTCATGTACAGCATGACTTACGTGCCACTCTCATGGGGCGCTGGCGGTCCTTTCGCTAGCTTGATCTACCCCGAAATTGGTATTGCGCGACGTGACAGTGTGACGAACATAAATAACACGAGTTAGCACGAAAATAATGACACGCATGTCATGTACAGCATGACTCACGTGCCACGCTCATGGGGCGCTGCCACGCTCATGGCGGCAGTTTCGCTAGCTTGATCTACCCCGAAATTGGTACTGCGCGACGTGACTGTGTGACGAACATAAAAACACGAGTTAACATGAAAATCATGACACGCATGTCATGTACAGCATGACTTACGTGCCACGCTCATGGGGCGCTGGCGGCCGTTTCGCTGGCTTGATCTACCCCGAAATTGGTATTGCGCGACGTGACTGTGTGACGAACGTAAGAACCACGAGTTAACACGAAAATCATGACACGCATGTCATGTACAGCATGACTTACGTGCCACTCTCATGGGGCGCTGGCGGTCCTTTCGCTAGCTTGATCTACCCCGAAATTGGTATTGCGCGACGTGACAGTGTGACGAACATAAATAACACGAGTTAGCACGAAAATAATGACACGCATGTCATGTACAGCATGACTCACGTGCCACGCTCATGGGGCGCTGCCACGCTCATGGCGGCAGTTTCGCTAGCTTGATCTACCCCGAAATCGGTACTGCGCGACGTGACTGTGTGACGAACATAAAAACACGAGTTAACATGAAAATCATGACACGCATGTCATGTACAGCATGACTTACGTGCCACGCTCATGGGGCGCTGGCGGCCGTTTCGCTACCTTGATATACACCAAAATTGGGATCTTGCGGCGTGACTGTGTGACGAGCATAAATAACCCGAGTTAACATGAAAATCATGACACGCATGTCATGTACAGCATGACTTACGTGCCACGCTCATGGTGCGCTGGCGGCCGTTTCGCTACCTTGATATACACCAAAATTGGGATCTTGCGACGTGACTGTGTGACGAGCATAAATAACCCGAGTTAACATGAAAATCATGACACGCATGTCATGTACAGCATGACTTACGTGCCACGCTCATGGTGCGCTGGCGGCCGTTTCGCTACCTTGATATACACCAAAATTGGGATCTTGCGACGTGACTGTGTGACGAGCATAAATAACCCGAGTTAACATGAAAATCATGACACGCATGTCATGTACAGCATGACTTACGTGCCACGCTCATGGTGCGCTGGCGGCCGTTTCGCTACCTTGATATACACCAAAATTGGGATCTTGCGACGTGACTGTGTGACGAGCATAAATAACCCGAGTTAACATGAAAATCATGACACGCATGTCATGTACAGCATGACTTACGTGCCACGCTCATGGTGCGCTGGCGGCCGTTTCGCTACCTTGATATACACCAAAATTGGGATCTTGCGACGTGACTGTGTGACGAGCATAAATAACCCGAGTTAACATGAAAATCATGACACGCATGTCATGTACAGCATGACTTACGTGCCACGCTCATGGTGCGCTGGCGGCCGTTTCGCTACCTTGATATACACCAAAATTGGGATCTTGCGACGTGACTGTGTGACGAGCATAAATAACCCGAGTTAACATGAAAATCATGACACACATGTCATGTACAGCATGACTTACGTGCCACGCTCATGGTGCGCTGGCGGCCGTTTCGCTACCTTGATATACACCAAAATTGGGATCTTGCGACGTGACTGTGTGACGAGCATAAATAACCCGAGTTAACATGAAAATCATGACACACATGTCATGTACAGCATGACTTACGTGCCACGCTCATGGTGCGCTGGCGGCCGTTTCGCTACCTTGATATACACCAAAATTGGGATCTTGCGACGTGACTGTGTGACGAGCATAAATAACCCGAGTTAACATGAAAATCATGACACGCATGTCATGTACAGCATGACTTACGTGCCACGCTCATGGTGCGCTGGCGGCCGTTTCGCTACCTTGATATACACCAAAATTGGGATCTTGCGGCGTGACTGTGTGACGAGCATAAATAACCCGAGTTAACATGAAAATCATGACACGCATGTCATGTACAGCATGACTTACGTGCCACGCTCACGGTGCGCTGGCGGCCGTTTCGCTACCTTGATATACACCAAAATTGGGATCTTGCGACGTGACTGTGTGACTAGCATAAATAACCCGAGTTAACCTGAAAATCATGACACGCATGTCATGTACAGCATGACTTACGTGCCACGCTCATGGTGCGCTGGCGGCCGTTTCGCTACCTTGATATACACCAAAATTGGGATCTTGCGACGTGACTGTGTGACGAGCATAAATAACCCGAGTTAACATGAAAATCATGACACGCATGTCATGTACAGCATGACTTACGTGCCACGCTCATGGTGCGCTGGCGGCCGTTTCGCTACCTTGATATACACCAAAATTGGGATCTTGCGACGTGACTGTGTGACGAGCATAAATAATCCGAGTTAACATGAAAATCATGACACGCATGTCATGTACAGCATGACTTACGTGCCACGCTCATGGTGCGCTGGCGGCCGTTTCGCTACCTTGATCTACCCCGAAATAGGTATTGCGTGACGTGACTGCGCGACGATCATAAATAACACGAGTTAACACGACAATCATGACACGCATGTCATGTACAGCATGACTGACGTGCCACGCTCATGGGGCGCTGGCGGCCGTTTCGCTGGCTTGATCTACCCCGAAATTGGTATTGCGCGAGGTGACTGTGTGACGAACGTAAGAACCACGAGTTAACACGAAAATCATGACACGCATGTCATGTACAGCATGACTTACGTGCCACTCTCATGGGGAGCTGGCGGTCCTTTCGCTAGCTTGATCTACCCCGAAATTGGTATTGCGCGACGTGACAGTGTGACGAACATAAATAACACGAGTTAGCACGAAAATAATGACACGCATGTCATGTACAGCATGACTCACGTGCCACGCTCATGGGGCGCTGCCACGCTCATGGCGGCAGTTTCGCTAGCTTGATCTACCCCGAAATTGGTACTGCGCGACGTGACTGTGTGACGAACATAAAAACACGAGTTAACATGAAAATCATGACACGCATGTCATGTACAGCATGACTTACGTGCCACGCTCATGGGGCGCTGGCGGCCGTTTCGCTGGCTTGATCTACCCCGAAATTGGTATTGCGCGACGTGACTGTGTGACGAACGTAAGAACCACGAGTTAACACGAAAATCATGACACGCATGTCATGTACAGCATGACTTACGTGCCACTCTCATGGGGCGCTGGCGGTCCTTTCGCTAGCTTGATCTACCCCGAAATTGGTATTGCGCGACGTGACAGTGTGACGAACATAAATAACACGAGTTAGCACGAAAATAATGACACGCATGTCATGTACAGCATGACTCACGTGCCACGCTCATGGGGCGCTGCCACGCTCATGGCGGCAGTTTCGCTAGCTTGATCTACCCCGAAATTGGTACTGCGCGACGTGACTGTGTGACGAACATAAAAACACGAGTTAACATGAAAATCATGACACGCATGTCATGTACAGCATGACTTACGTGCCACGCTCATGGGGCGCTGGCGGCCGTTTCGCTAGCTTGATATACACCAAAATTGGTATCTTGCGACGTGACTGTGTGACGTACATGAATAACACGAGTTAACATGAAAATCATCACACTCACGTCATGTACATCATGACACGTGTCACGCTCATGGCGCGCTGGTGGCCGTTTCGCTAGCTCGATATACACCGAAATTGGTATCTTGCGACGTGACTGTGTGACGAACATAAATAACACGAGTTAACAAGAAAGTCATGACACATATGTCATGCACAGGATGACTTACGTGCCAGGCTCATGGTGCGCTCGCGGCCGTTTCGCTAGCTTGATCTACTCCGAAGTTGGTATAGCGCGACGTTACTGTGTGACGAACATAAATAATTGGAGTTAACATGAAAACCGTGACACGCATTTTACTAAACGACATACAAAACGATGTATGCAGCTCTTTGCTGGCTGCTTCGCATTACATCGATTCCCGCAATGCGTGGGATCTGCCGGCTCTTTTTTCTTTATTGCTTTTATTTATACATAAATACATATGCATATCCGGGGCATGACGGCGACGGCAACGGCGAAAACCAGCCGAAAGTGCCCATATAATTGCAACAAAAAAAATCGGCAGATCCCACGTGCCGTGGGAATCGGTGTTATGCGAAGCATGCGCGGGATGGTGACTGTGGCGTAATTTTGCACATTGAGCGGAACTTTACGGAATGACTCCAGAGAAATGTCGAAGTGGTATACGCACACTCATATCTTGAAGAGCCGTATATAGAAGTGGTATGCGCACACTCATATGTTGATGAGTCGCATGTGTATTATATAACCAGTTGATTACAGTTGCGTAACGATGCCAACAGCAACATGGGTGTTACCAACACTAGACGCGGTAAGCTGATATGCAGTGCTTATATTCCTCAATACTGCATAGCGCGAAATCGAACAGGACAAAGAAGGAACACAGATGCACAGTGCAGGCGTTTTGTAACTAAGCTTCATTTAGGAAAGTTTCCCGAGATATATGATGCGCAGCCGAGTGGCACGCGCAGGCGTACTGCACGTACGTTACAGTCACAGTTACAGTTCTTACAGTTGCGTTACAGTTGTTATGCTTATACTTGTCGGTTATGGCGGAGAACGCAGGCACGTTTCACGAACCTGTGTGTATGTGTAGGAGGGGTTCTTGATAGTTCTTGAACAAGATCATCATCACCGTAATCAATGAGCACCAGCAGCTGGACCGGACTTGTTATCGGATCCGTTCATGATCCCGGCCATGAGGGGTCTAAGTGTAAAGAAGTGCGAGGTATAGTGCCACTGCTGGAAATCCTGGATGCCTCTTACGATGAAATGATCTATGATGCCACCTGTTCTGGACAAGGCAGAGATGTTTTTTGATGCCCTGTCCACATCCATGCCGTCTTTCACGCAGTATAAGGACCAGGCATTGTTGGGTCTTGATAAGTCAATGTTGAAGTCACTGGTAATGATGAGAGGCCTAGTACTCTTCACAGATTAATTCTAGGGAAGCATTGGCCCCGGTCACGGTGTTAGAATAGTTTAGGTGGAGTGACGGCGTGTTGGAATGAGGAGAAATCGGGGACCTCTTTCCTTTTCTTGCCGAAAGGAGGCGCGCGCGAGACGGTGGCCGCTTGGCTATACCCAGCACAAACCTGACGCTTCTTACTTTCGGTGTTTTAGTGCGTTTAGCCATATCGCAAGGCCCTGTGAGGATTGTGTGGTATTGTAATAACATACACATAAGTTAAATATAAAGACTTGGTAGTGTTTTATGCATGACGGTTCGGCATGCGGCGTGAAGGTTATAAACACCACCTTCGGCCTCGGCAACACCGTGGCCTAAATGATCGTGCCCGCATTTTATCTACAAAAGTAAATCTGCAGTTGCGTTACGCGTGTTGAATTCACCCTTCATTTGCCCTCGAACGATTAATTGATGTATTTGCGGTCAGCATCATAAAAAGAGCAGGTATCATGCATAAGGGGCATTTCGCATATGAGATCAAGTGACCCTACAGAATCTTTTACTACGAACCCGTTATTTGCAAATTCCGTAAACATTTGCGAGAAGGCAAATGCTTTAATGTAGTGGAATAGAATAATTCTGTTTAGTTGTTCTGCGGCGTGCACTAACACGTGACGCGCCGTTCCCACAAACAAAATCTGTTTGCAACTCGCGGTCCTTCCGTGGAATAGCATGTCGCCACACTTTTAAGCGGTCTCTATCCTTCGCAGCAGCCAAAAGGGAAACGTGCACAATTTGTAGCCCGAGTTGGATCGCGGCACAAAGCACTTCTTGCCCATCTGGACAATATAAGTTGTGTAAATAAGGGCAAGATGAACAAGGATAAGCTATTTCAAATAGGCTAGCATTTGGGTGGCAGGCGTTCCGACTGGCGAACGTGTGTGCACGAATGGGGCCTCGCCTGGTTTGGCGTGTTAGTTTTAACGGGTCAGACAATGGCGTCACGGAATATGGTGTCACTCTCAATTCTTGTCATTCCCGAAAGGATAAACTAGAAAGCAAATGGCTAGGACGCTGAAAAGGAAACGAGCACGACCATTTCACGCTTGTGCACCCAGAGCAGGGCACAAAGTTCTACTTCTGCTACTGCAACAAACAGCATGTCTGTGACGAATAATGAGAGGCACAATCAGAATGGCACATGGTGAGTCATGATGAACGGTCGTTAAACGGACGTTAACCATCATTGCTACGTGTCAGCCAGCACGTGTAAAAGTTGCAAAGGCGGCTGCTTGAATCCATCCAATATGGTGCATGCACAACGACAACCCATGAGAGGAATTTCTAACCTACCATTGTCAAAGGTGTTGCTTTTTTCTGACAAGAAGGAAAGAAGGTGACTTTTAAGGGCTCGTTTTTCTTTGTTAGAAACAATATGAATGAGAACTAACCTGCAATAATGCCAAGGACAGTATAGGGTCTCTGCCGGCGGCAAGTTATCTTTTCGTCCACTTTACTTTCTTCACATTCATATCCTAATTACTACAAATAACACCCCCTATACTTTCCTTAGCATTATTGTCTGTTAGTTCTCATTAATATTGTATCTAACAAAGAAAAACGAGCCCTTAAAAGTCGTCTTCTTTCCTTCATTCATAGCGAGGGTCTCGTTCTGGCAGACTTGGTGCCTTCAGGTAGTATGCGAGGGATTATTGGTCAGCTGCCGACTCGTAAAAAGATCACGTGCTACGTGACGAGAACAGGCAGAAAAAGAGTGTTCCACACTCGCCGCTTTGGCTGCGATCGGCGCTGACTGACACTCCTAGGTTTAAATGCACATATATACCCCATAAAGTGGACGAGGGGATGACCGCCGCCGTAGCTCAGTGGTACAGCATCGGATGCACTATTCGAAGGTCGCAGGTTCGGTGCCTGCCGGCGGCAAGTTATCTTTTCGTCCACTTTACTTTCTTCACATCATCATCATCAGCCTGTCTACGCCCACTGCAGGGCAAAGGCCTCTCCCATGTTCCGTCAATCAACCCGGTCCTGTGCTTTCTGTTGCCACGTTATACCTACAAACTTCTTAATCTCATCTACCCACCTAATTTTCTGTCTTCCCCTCACGCGTTTGCCCTCTCTTGGAATCCAGTCAGTTACCCTTAATGACCACCGGTTATCCTGCCGACGCACTACGTGGCCGGCCCATATCCATTTCTTCTTCTTAATTTCAACTATGATATCCTTAACCCCCGTTTGTTCCCTGACCCACTCTGCTCTCTTCCTGTCTCTTAAGGTTACACCTATCATTTTCCTTTCCATCGCTCGCTGCGTCGTCCTCAATTTAAGTTGAACCCTCTTTGTAAGTCTCCAGGCTTCTGCTCCGTAGGTAAGTACCGGTAAGATGCAGCTGTTATATACCTTCACTTCAAATAACACCTCCTATACTTTCCTTCGCATTACTGTCTGTTAGTTCTGATTAATTTCTTCTGACAGCCATAATTTAGTCAAGGGTCAACACCAACCTCCCCCCCCGCCCTCGCCCCCGCTTTCTCCTTCAGTTAATACCTTTTTCTTTTTGACTAACGCAGTTCGAGACCGCCATGGTGGATCAGTGGCTAAGGTGCTCGGTTGCTAACCCCAAGGTCGCGGGCACGGTGTTCCGTTGTCGCGGGTTCGATCCCGGCCGCGGCGGTCGCACTTGAGTGGAGGCGTAATGGTAGAGGCCTGTGTACTGTGCGATGTCAGTGCACGTTAATGAACACCAGATAGTCGAAATTTCCGGAGCCCTCCGCTATGGCGTCTCTCATAATCACATCGTGGTTTTGGGACGTAAGACACCAGATATTATTATTATTAACCCAGTTCGTCACGGCGGCCCCACCCAATTTGCCACGGTGGCCTATTTGTTCACGAGCTAAAATATTTTTGAAGTTCGTGTTCACTTTGAAACTCATTATCGCTGTTCGCAGAAGCTATATTTCCTATGTGTTTCCACCTGTTGCCTGCCGCCACTGAATTTTCTTGGTGTTGTGCATTTACTTTCAAATGAGAGTCATATGCGTGGTTACCCTGATAAAGAACGAACGGCCAGCAGTTGAAGAGTTGTCGCAACGGGGGCCGCGTCGCTTTGTAAGCGACACGGCCCCCGTTCAAGCAGCTGTCCTGAAGCCTCGATACACCCAGCGCAGCCTGTCGGAAAAAAAAATGCGAAGCGCGTCTTCGTGTTTGGCGGTGATGCTGCGCGGCGGAGGGGGAGCGTCGGTACACCTAACCCATTATAACACCGTGGCCCCGGTTTTTGTGTAATCCACGTGGTCCACGTTGCGGACCACGTGGACGAGTTGATGGTGGATGAGCGTCTTCCAGGGGTGTCCTGCCTTCAGCTTTCTCACTTTCCTTGCGTCCGCCACGGTGGTGTACCCAATAAAGAAAAAGAGAGCCGCGGTGGTGTTGCCGTTTCGGTGCTCGGCTGCTGACTCAAAGGTCGCGGGTTCGATCCCGGCCACGGTGGTCCTGTTTCGATGGAGGCAAAATGCTAGACACCCGTGTACTGTGTGATGTCGGTGCACGTTAAAGAATAACAGATGGTCAAAATATCCGGAGCCCGTCGTTATGGCGTCTCATAATCATATCGTGGTTTTGGCACATAAAACCCCAGTCAGACAGTCAGTCAGTCCCTCAGTTAGTGAAGGAGTTCATTCACACGTCCTGAGGAGTTTAGGTCGCCGGGGGATCTAGGGCGGACACCCTAGCAGCCGCTACCGTAGGCGATGCCCGAGTCGGGGCGGGAACGTGGCGGCGTTCCGCCAGTTCTTGGGCCCTCTGGACTGCCTTCAGTTAGTGGTGGAGCTCGGAGCTCCTGAGTGCCTTTTCCCAGCCGGACTCACTGGTGAGACACCCCTGAGGTAACGCGGGACATTGCCGGAGCATGTGCGAGAGTGAACAATAAAGTTATGTGCAATCTGGGCATTGGGGAGTGATGTTTTTGCTGTATTGGCTCAGTCGGCCTCGTGGTAGGTATGATCTCGTTTGTAGCATGCGAAAGGCTACCACTTGCGCGCTTTCGAGCTTTGTGTGTGCTAAGGGGTATTGGCTTCTGTGGTTGCTGTAGTGAGAGGTGATTTCTTGGAAGGTTAGTAAGGGGTCGTAAACTGTATCTTTGGGCCGAGCTCTTCGGTGGCTGATTGATCGTCACGGCGGGTGAGTTCTCGCGCTTGGTCATGAGCCGTTTCGTTGAGGTTGGGTTGTTGGGAGTGGACGTCTTTGCCCATGTGGGCAGGGGAGCAAGAGAGGTAGTGCGAGCCCGTGTGCCTGCGTGTTTGTAAAATGTGGGCTGCTTCATGCGCGATGTTGCCGGTTTCGTAAGCCCGAATGGCAGCGCGGGAGTCCGTGAAGACGCTGGTGTGCGAGGGGCCGGTCCTCGCTAAAGCTATGGCGACGTGCTCGGCTATGACAATCTTTGTTAGCCTAACCGAGGCGGCTGAGCATAGGGCTCCATTGCCATCTACTACTGCGAGTGCAAAGGTGGAGGAGTTACCGTATTGCGCCGCATCGACGAATACAGTAGAGCCGCGATTCGCGGCGGTACGGTCGAGGATCGCGCGAGCGCAGGCCAGGCGTCTGCCTTTGTTGTGTTGTGGGTGGACGTTTCGCGGGAATTTGGTTAACATGTAGGTATCTCGGGCATCTCTCGGGAGGGTTACTGGAAGTTCAAGGTAGGGGTGTGAGGACATGCCGGCCTCGTTTAGTATTCGACGGCCTGCTTTAGGAGCAATTCTGATTTTGTTGGTGACAGTCGCAGTCCAGTGTTTTGTAGGTAGGCTTCTGTGATATCGAAAGCAACTTGAAGGGTTTGCTCCACTTCCGGCAGCGAGCCTCCCGGGCACCAGATGGTGATGCCGTCAGCGTAAAGAGCATGGTTTATGTTAGAGATCTCGCGGAGTTTGTTGGACAGTCCCTTGATTACTATGTTGAAAGGAAGTGGAGAAAATGACTGCCCATTGTAGGGTCCCGTTGGGACCTAAGGTGTATGTCTCGGATGTGAGTTGCGATACTCGTAGTTGGGCTTTGCTGTCTTGCAGGAAAGAACGGACGTATACCGGGAATCTTTTACCGAGGCCGAGGCTGGCAACAGATTCCATTATTAAGCGGTGGAAAACGGTGTCGAATGCTTTGGTGAGATCTAGGGCGAGGATGCCGCAGACATATCTTGTTTTTGAGTCCAAGATCTCCTTCTTTAGTAGTAACATAACGTCTTGTATTGAGATGCGTGGTCGGAACCCTACCATGTTGATTGGAAAGAGCTCGTGGTCCTCTATGTAACGCGATACGCGATTAACGATAGCATGTTCAGCTGCTTTTCCTATACATGAGGCTAGGGAGATGGGGCCTATATTGTCAATATTGAATGGTTTGCCTGGCTTTGGGAGGAAGACCACCGTGGCAGTGCGCCATTGTTCAGGCACATGGCCGGTTTCCCACATGTGGTTTATGTCTTTCGTGAGTATAGTGATGGCTTGGTCATCTAAGTTTCGCACCAGGCGGTTGGTTACCCTGTCGAGACCAGGGGCCGATCTACTGTTGAGGTTGTGCAAGGCTTGCCGAATGGCAGACTCCGTGAAGGGGTCATCGAGTTCGGGTGTTGTTTCACATTGTATTTCGGGGTAGACGGTGGGGTGTGCGGTGCGCAGGGGAAGGCGTCGTTTGGCAATTTCCTCAAGGAAGGATGCCTTCGTTCCTCCCGTATTTTTGTGCGAGTGAAGGAGACGGTCCATGGCATGACTCTGGTTGTCTTTTGTTTGGCGGTCGTCGAGAATGTGTTTTAGCAGGTTCCATTTACCTCCCGTTCGCATGCGGCCGTCGACCGCCGAGCAGAGTTGGTGCCATTAGAGTCGCGCGAGCTCCGTGCAGTATTGGGCAATGTCTCGGTTGAATACTGTTATGCGTTTGTGAGGCGTCTCTTGAGTCGTTGTGTTTTCCAGCGTGCGAGTAACGATGATTTGCCTCGAGAATTTGTGGAGGTGTGGGTCCATTCTCGGGACGTCGAGTCCTATGTGTATGGTTTTCGTTATTTTGGCTACGTTTTCCTGGAGTGAGGAGAGTAGTTTGGTGAATGTGTTGTTTTAGCGGAGGATGCGGAAGGCATCCCAGTCCATTAGCGTGAATGTACATTTATTATTGTTATCACTTTTCTTGCGTGTCAATTTGTGTGTGCGCCGTTACTGTGTTAAGACTTTGTATCACCTGTGGCACATACCCGCATAACATTAACTCTGGTATGCGTGTATGTGCCACAAGTGACTGAGAGAAAGGGTTTCATGACGCACGCGACATGTATTTTGCGTTATTCATGTCATGGCCAGTGAATTGTGTTCATCAGACACTGATCCTCTGCTATGCCAATTTTGGTATATTACACGTTATGGAGACGCAGGCGAGCGCCCAGACATTGGCCGCTAGATAGATAGATACGCAGATAGAAATGGCCGAAGTGACTGAGGCTCGCTGGGAAATGCTTTGCATTTAAAACCGAAGGACGTGAGTACATCAGTGTGTTAGGTTTCCTTACGGCTATTTGTGTTCGCTGTATTTTGCGCTCATGTAAGGGTTCAGTCTCGTATAAACCGCTTGGGCACTAGTAATATCTGCTGTAGAAACTCCTCGGCTAAGCGATACCTGCAGATAATTGCTACCGAAGATTGGCAACGCTGCGCACTGGTTTACAGCGGCCGAGCCAGGACCAGTCCGAACCTTCTGCTCCGTAGGATGTTAAGGAAAGTGTTGCAACGCTGCATCGTTCCGAAATGCGGCTACCCGTGTGTCATTCATTGCGGACGATGAAACGTGAACAAAGCGTCTCCAAACCAAGAGTCCTTACGAATACCTAATACAAATCTGGCACAAAAAATGCATACTGTTGAGAACTATAGCAATTAGCAACAATCGCTTCTTGTCTATTTCTTTTCACTTTTTTTATGTAGCGGAGAAATGTTCACTCAGTGTATATGCATGTGCTGTTCTATGCCGTGGTTTGATGGCCTGATTATTCTGTTTCTCTTTCTTCATTTTTTTTTTATTGAAGACATTCTTAGGCCCCCAACTTTGGTATGCGCATATAAAGTACATTTGCGAAACCCCGAATTTCGTTGGGAACACATAATATAAAAACCTTGCCCTATATATTGCCTATGAACAGCATCGTCATGAATGAACTTGTTACGATATGCGTCACTAGGTAATGTGTGGAGACCAGGGTAAATTTAGCGTTGAGCTTTTAGATAACAATCAGAACGATAATGAGATGTCTTATCCGAGATTATTTCTTGAAGTAGTGAGTATACCATTACGCATTCTTTCTTATTGAGGGGCTCGGTGGGGTGCGCTCAATGACCTAACGCGTGAAACCTAACCGTCTCTGGAATATATTGGTGAAAGTTTCCGTCAGCCTCTCTGGCAGGGCGACATAATTATTCTGGCCATTGTGATGGTTGTTTTGTAATCCACAGCATATAGTGCATTGGTAAGACGATTTCGCCCGGAAACAAAGTATCCAGGTTTTCAAGATTTGAGTTTACTCTAATCAATTTGGAAGTCGCATAAAAACGTTGCGTGGCTATTTATACGGCCATACATCAGAAACACCTTATTTCTTTGCGCAGGTGGTGTGCTATATATTTTTTTTTAATTCCAGTGAGTCAACTTCGCTTATCAGTTTTGATAGTATTCTATGTGTGCTATGGCATAACAGTGTTCCGACCGGTCAATACACTTCAGTCATTCCACTATCTTTCTCTGTCGTATACGATTTCCTCCTGTGGTTGATTTATAGAAAACTCAATGAACAGGTGCTGTTATAAGAAGAGGGTGCTTATCGATCCATAGACACCCGTAACAATAAAACATGGGAATCCAGTTCCCTGAAGTGTTATTTCGAGATGCATTCAATACAACGGCCTATCAAGCTAGCGTTCGCATGAACGCGCCTGCGCTCCGATTCCATCGGGATCACAAGCAGTACGGAATGAGAAAAGGCTCTTATTCAATCACGCGTGGCCGCATTCTCTAAACTGCGCTCGCATCACTCGCCTAATAAGCTCGGCTTCTCCTCCAAAAGGTCGTCCTGCCTGCATTGCTCCACCGCCATTTTAGGAAACTAATGGCGTGTCTCGACTTAGACTTCTCGAAACGTTGCTTCTAAGGAGAGGCCGAAACGACACTAGCATTGCGTCAGCTGGCTGAAAAAGAGCAGCCGAGCGAACAGCAGCGATATAGGATTGGCGCGTTCTCTTGCTTCACGACTCGCAACGAAGGGCGCGCGCGTCGTGCAGAACATCGTTTCGCGTGGCGAAGCACTTTTGTTCCGGCCTCTTGCGTTGCATCCTCCAAGACCATCTTTCTTGCTGCATGCTCTGTACCTCTGAACCACTTTGCTCTGAACGCTTAAGTGCGCGCTTCTTTGCCATACCCTAGCAACGCAGATGCGCTTACTGGACAGAATAGATCGCAAACTCGGGACTTGAGGGGAACGATTGCAGTTTGAGCGCATTCTATCGGCTACGAATACCGAGTGCGGCGATTTGCCCACTATGTGTAGCAAAAACGTACATTCCGGACAGACGAAGATACCTGAGCATGCGTTTTGGTGCTGCATAAAGAGCAAGATAGTTAATGTAATGTAATATATTATAACATAATAATTTCTGGAGTTGAACGTCCCAAAACCACGATATGATTATGAGAGACGCCGTAGTGGAGGGCCTGGTAAATTTCGACCACCTGGGGTTCTTTAACCTGCATCTAAGTCTAAGTACACGGCCCTCAAGCATTTTCGCCACCATCGAAAATTCGGCCGCCACGGCCGGGGTTCCATTCCGCGACCTTGGGGACAGCACTCGAACACCATAAACACTAAACCATCGTGGCGAATCAAGAACAAGATATTGAGAATGAGATGGCGGAACAGAGCATCCAATCTGATAGGGACGAGCGTATGACCAGTAAATGTTTTCAAATAATTTGCAGTTCTACCGGTACACGTAAGGTATTGCAGAAAGACGAAGATACACGAACGAAAAAATTTGGCAGATCCCACGAACCGTGGGAATCGATGTTATGCGAAGCATGCGCAAGATGGTGCTTGGCGTAATTTTTCACATTGAGCGAAACGTTACGGAATGACGCTATAGAAATATGAAAGTGATATATGCACACTCACATGCTGAATAGTCGCATATCTATTATATAACCAGTTGTTTACAGTTGCGTAACGATGGCAACAGCAACATGGGTGTTACCAACACCACACGCGGTAAGCTGATATGTAGTGCTTATATTCTTGAATACTGGATAGCGCGAATCGGAACAGGACGAAGAAGGAACACAGATGCACAGGACAGGCGTTACTCGCAACTGAGCTTCATTCAGGAAAGTTTCCCTAGATATATGCACAGCCGAGTGGCACGCGCAGACGCACTGTACGTATGTTCTGCCACAATTGCAGCTGTTATGCCTATACATCTCCGTTATGATGGAGAACGCAAGCACGTTTCATGAACCCGTGTGTATTTGTAGAAGGGGTTCTTGACAGTTCTTGAACATGGTCATCATCACCATGATCAGTAAGCACCGCTGGACCGAACTTGTTAATCGGATCCGTTCGTAATCGCGTCTATGAGGAGTCAAAGTGTAGTGAAGTGCGAGGTATAGTGCAGCTGGGGGAAATTCTGGATGCCTCTTACGGTGAAATGATCTGATGCCTCCTGTCGTGGACGTGGCAGCGAGGTCTTTTGATGTCCTCTCCACATCCAAGCGTTCTTTCACGCAGTATAAGAACCAAGCGTTGTTGGGTCTTGATAAATCAATGTTGAAGTCATCGGTAATGATGAGAGGCCTGGTTCTCTCCGCATATTTATTTGTAGGAATCATCGACGCCGTTTGTTGCGTAATCCACGTGGTCCGCGTTGCGAACCACGTGGACGAGTGGATGATACTTGAGCGTCTTCCAAGGGTGTTCTGTCTTCAGTTTCCTCACTTTTCTTGCGTCCGCCGCGGTGGTGTAGCGGTTAAGGTGCTCGGCTGCTGACCCGAAGGTCGCGGGTTCGATCCCAGCCGTGGTGGTTTCTTTTCGATGGAGGCAGAACGCTAGATGCGCGTGTTGTGTGCGATCTCGGTACATGTTAAAGAATACCATGGTTTCATAGCGTGGTTTGCGGACATAAAACCCCAACAAATATTATTATTATCACTTTTCTTGCGTGTAAAGTGTGTGTTCGTGGTTATTGTGTTGGTTGAGACTCTGCATCACCTGTGGCACATACCCACATAACGTTACTCTGGCTTACGGGTATGTGCCGCACGTGACTGAGAGAAAGGGTTTCGTGACGTACGCGACAGGTATTTTGCGCTATTCATGTCAGGACCAGTGAATCGTGTTCGTCATACACTGCTCCCCTGCTATGCCAATTTTGGTATATAACAAGTTATGGAGGCGACCGGGAGAGCGCCCAGACGTAGGCGGCTAGATAGATGGATAGATAGATAGATAGATACGTAGTTAGAAACGGCCAAAGTGCCTGAGGTTCGCTAAGAAATGCTTCGCACTTAAAACTGGAAGCTGCACGGGGTCTGCCAGCTTGCCAGTGAGGAGTTTCTTGGGTTGGTAATTCAAGAGCATCTCATTCTTCTCCAATAACAAAGAACGTATTGCTCTAAATGGCGCACCTTTTCAAGACGAAATCCTTCAGAGTCTATATTGGCGCTCCCGTTCGCGAGAGTTTGCTAGACCATGCGGTCTCATAAGGCGGATACGTCACGATGGATACATCACGAGAGGTAGGACAGACTGGCCAACGAACCAGTTGCAAAATCTGTGGCACGATGCTCTCACGACTTGCATATTTACAGTGCGAGAGAACACCACACAGAAAAAGCCACACGACATAAACAGAGCGCTGTGATTTTATTGGAACCAAAAGGCCCCATGGTGGCGAGGAGAAAAAAAAACGTACAGGCAACATGCGCGGATGGAGCATTAGTGCCAGGAAAAAAACCAGACGTGCGCAAAATTTCACAATAAAAAAAGGAAGCAAGGAAGGAAGAAAACAAGAGAGAGAAGGCAAGGAGGTTAGCAAGACTCGTGTGTGGTTGGCTACTGTACGATGAGGGCAATGGGAAAGGAAGAAGAAAGATAAGAGAGGGAGAAAAAGGAAAGATGGAATTTAGCAATAAATCCGCTGACGCGTATGTGGCGGTGGCAGTGCAATAATCAAACACGTTCATACAGGCTCATAGTCCTTAAAAAGCACAAAATTGCTTTGATTGCCGCGTGAGCCGGCGAGCGATGGGGACGATGCTCCAAGAGCATCTGCACGGAGGGCGGTCGATTGTCCAATCGTCGCAACGCATCGGAAAGTGTTTGTCTTTGAGAGGCAACTCGAGGGCAGCGGCATAGCAAATGATCGAACAAATGACTCAGTTCGGCAGAAGTCTCATGTCGAACTGTCGGTGACTCCAAGTAATGTTGTGTGGTCCCTTAGAGAAGTAAGGGACCACTGCCACCATAGCTGTCTTCTCACGCATGTCACGGTGTTCATTACAGTGAGAGCGTTTGGTCTCTTTGAGAAGCGTACCAGCAACAGAAGCAAGGACATGCTGTGGATAACGAGCCTTCTTAAGGCGGTCCACCGGACATGCAAAACTGTTCTCACACCTGTGAAAACAGGGCGCCCTGAGAACGTTCAAGAGGCCGAGTTTCACAATACCGCGCTTCACCCCCTTGATGTGGGCTGAAGAGAAGGACAGAAGCGGCTTTTTAGCCCTGGGCTCAGATTCCCAGCATACATGATCGGCCGTCAAGCACAATCGGACATCCAGAAACCTAAGGCTGTCAGCCTCCGGAACCTCGTAAGTGAGTACTAGTGGTTCAAGGGACGACCGGAACACCTCAAGGGTGGACGATACTGCTGAGTGAAAGGGTTGGACTGAAGGAACAAGAATAATTAGAAAATCATTTACATAACGGAACACCCGAAGCACATTTGTGCCTTCCAAAAGGCGTGTCAACCTACGGTCAATAGCTGCCAGAAACAAGTCACTGATGGCTGGGGCGACACAGGAGCCGATACAAACACCTGTTTCTGAATAAATATATCTTCTTGCCATTCCACAAACGTTGACTTCAGATAGAACGACTTTAGATAGAACGTCCACCCTTGAGGTGTCCCGGCCGTCCCTTGAACCACTGGTACTCACTCACGAGGTTCCGTAGGTTTCTACAAGTCCGACTGTACTTCACGGCCGATCATATATGCCGTGAATATGAGCCCTTGGCTAAGAAGCCGCTTCTGTCCTTCTCTTCAGCCCACATGAAGGGGGTGAAGCACGGCATTGTGAAACTCAGCCTCTTGAACGCTCTCAGGATATCCTGTTTTCACAGGTGTGAGAACAGTTTTGCTTGTCCGGTGAACCGCCTTGACCAGGCTGGGTATCCACAGCATGTCCTTGCTTCTCTTGCTGGTCAGCTTCTCAAAGAACCGGAAGGTCGCGGGATCGAATCCCGGCCGCGGCGGCTGCATTTTCGATGGAGGCGAAAATGTATGAGGCCCGTGTACTTAGATTTAGGTGCACGTTAAAGAACCCCAAGTGGTCGAAATTTCCGAAGCCCTCCACTACGGCGTCTCTAATAATCATATCGGGGTTTTGGGACGATAAACCCCAGATATTATTATTTATTATTAGCTTGTCAACGAGAGCAAACGCCCGCACCGCAATGAACACCGTGACAAGGGTGAGAAGACAGCTAAAGTGGCAGTGTTCCATCACTTACACCAAGTTTCGCACCGCCCGAAGAGGATAGGGCGGGGTGCGGAGAAGTTGTCTTCTCCGCGCCCCAGAAGCTTTACTTTCTTTATTGTGAGGTATGAAAAAAAAGAAAAAAAAGAATAAAACCTCGGCCTGCACCATAATAATATAGCAGGCAATGCCAATGAGAAAAGAAAAATGAACAGGGCAGAGCCAAGTTAAATTTTGGAGGGGAAGGAGAACGGGATCCCAACCCAGAGTAGCGGACAAAAAAAAGCTTCTCTTCATGTTGCATTGATTTCTTGCTGCTAACATGCGTCAGAGTTTAATCTTCGGTGCTGAATATTGAAAGTGGTAGCTCTTCAGTCTTGTCTTCGTGGAATCTTCCTTGTCTTGTTTCCTGGAGAAACTGTGCGAACTAACGTCGCCCGCTAGCAAAACAAAAGACGGCTGTCAGATCAAGCACCGGGACTCGTTCGTACCGTGTGCCGATAACGTGGTGTACGTCATGCCAGTGTGATGCGGGAAGAATTACGTCGGCCAAGCGTCAAGATGCTTCAATATACGCCTACGTGAAAACCGGTGGAATGCGCAGCGCGGCAACTTCGGACATTTGAGCGCGCATTGTAAGGGGTGTAGGTGCCTGCCTGCCTACAATCAAACTGATGTAATCTACAAAAACAAAAAATTTGCTGACTAGAGAAATTATAGAGGCGGCCCACATGGCACGTTTGGGGGAGGAATGCATTAGCATGCCTTCCATCGACTTTCACACAAAAAAGTCGATTATCTTTCGAATGCGCATGCTCTCGGAAGATAAAGTTGCCGGTACAATGTTTTTATTTTTGTTTATTTCGTCATCGCAAGTTGCGCAATTTTCCACTACATATATGTGTCTTTTCTGAATAAAAAAATTCGGCAGATCCCACGTACCGTGGAAGTCGATGTTATGCGAAGCATGCGGTGGGTAGGTGACTGTGGCGTAACTATTTTTACTTAGCGACACGTTACAAAATGACGCTAAAGATTTGTATAAATTTTATACGCACACATGTATATATGTTGAAGAGCCGCATATGTGTTATATCACCAGTTGTTTACGGCTGGGTAATGCTGCCAATGACAACGGGTGTATTACCAACACCAGAAGCGGTAAGCTGATGTAGTGCTTATACGTGTCCCGAGAACGCACGCACGTTTCACAAACCCGTGTGCATGTGTGCAAGAAGTTCTTGACAGTTCTTGAACAAGGGCATCATCACCGTGATCAGTGAGCACCAGCAGCTGGTCATGACTTGTTATAGGATCTGGTCGTGATCGTGGTGACGAGGGGTCCATGTGTAGTGAAGTATGTGGTATAGTAGAGCTGTTGGAATTCGTGGATGCCTCGGTCATTTCGTCGACAAATTGTCTGTCGACAGAGCCGGCGACATGTCGGAACCTGAAGCCACCCTTCGCGTTGGTGACGTATAGGCCGTCGAGGCTGGTAGGCCTGGATAGTGCTACGTAGACGAACATCAGTAGATGGCACTTGTCGTATTCGTAGACTACGTGGGCGTATGTGGCCTACGTAGCCTAGTCTACAAAGCGGCTGCCAATCAATCTGGCATCATCCTCGGTCAGCATGAGGCCGTCGCCCAGCCTCGTAAAAAATGAAGAGGACACTGCGTCGTTCTGGTGGACGAAGTGCACCTTACAGTGCGGTGATGTGGATATCATGTGTAACTTTCATTAATGTATTCCACCGGGGTCGAGCAGTGCTTTAATATAGCTTGCTGAATCATAGAAATACAAACATAATGTTTATTAGACTGCTATAAAAGCGGAGCCAACACTGGAACTACAGACGTTAATCAGATATGACGCCTGTATCGTAGGAGTACATATCGTAGGAGAATCATGTAGTGTTTATTGCTTTCTTGCAAAATTAGGTAGCCAGAACCACAACCACAATTGACGTTGCACGGATATTACGCCTTCGTAGGCTGTTTTTCCAAACCAGTTTATAGACCTGGCGTGGCTCAGTGGTAGAATACCTGATTGCCACGCAGAATGCTTGGGTTCGATTCCTGCTGGGATCCTAATTTTCATTCTTTCCATTCGTTGAGTCAACGCTGCGATGTTGGTTTTCCTTAACGCTCTAGCATTTAGGTTACCAATCTGTTCTCGCCGTTCCTGGGTAGATATAAACTGTCAATCACCTGTGGCGCATACCCGTACACCGCGGCCCGTGGTGAACGGGTATGTGCCACACGTGTCTGGTGGAAAGGGTTTGACGACGTACGCGACAGGATTTTAACGTTATTCATGTCATGACCCGGCAGTCATATTCGTCAAATCCTCTAACCCTCCCATGCAAATTTCGGTCTACACCAAGTTAAGGAGGCGATCATGAGAGCACCCAGACGTAGGCGGCTAGATAGATAGATAGATAGATAGATAGATAGATACGTAGATAGAAACGCTCAAAGTGCCAGAGGTTCGCTAAGAAATGCTTCGCATTTAAAATCAGTTCAAAGTCAGCGCTTGTCCGTGTCAGCTGTCTTTTCGTGCTTTGTGTTTATTCCCGCGCTGTTGAAATTTGCTTTACGGGGAAAATCAACAGCGGCGTTCGCCCTGTCAACGAGGCAGTCGGGCCTACGTTTCTTTTGATTGCACAACACGACGTAGAGGTGAGTGACACCCACGCGAAGGAGCCTAAACCAATTTCGTTTGTTTAAAAGAGCCTCACATCATCTTGTTCTACAAGTTTGTCGCCAAGTGACGTGTTACAAAAGCTGCTATTTCCAAGATGTGTTTTACCCGAAAACGCCAAAAAAGCTGGTTTCCACGCATGTTTCCATTTGTTGTTTTGTTGTGAGCCTTCATTGTGTCTGTCTAAATCACTTATTGTGTAGGTTTTGCAACCTCTTACATGCAATTAAGTTTTTTCATCATAATATAACGTACTGCTTTTCAGATACAATTATTCATGGCTGCTCACGCTGAAGTGGAGCGACAACATAGCAAGTAACAAGTCTGATGCGTCCAGCTGTCACCACTTTTTGATTTATTCATAATCATGAGGAATAAATATGCAATCATGGTGCCAATTTTTGCGGTTTATTTTGCACCATATGACACTATGCACATCACTGTCACATATTTCAGTTGGCTACACTCATACAAGCATCTAAATAAGGGTACCTCATCGGCTAAATTGGAAATCACAGACCATCTTTTCGCACTTTCACTATTACTCTGCTAGCAAAGGAGTGTTGTTTTGACGTGTTTCATTAAAATATTGCTAAAATTGAATTATTCTTTTATTTTTCTGCAGTCGCTGTGCACAGCCGCAAGTATTTTTAGACCTGCTTAAAATGAATACTTCACTATTTCCAACAGAAGTCGCGCAAAAGTAGAGAATGGGTCAATTGAGTCACTTAAAATAATTCTGCAGTCGCTTGACGCTTCGGTGTGTGTCCTTTGGCCCCATAGGAGTGTTACCGACAAGAGTCGTTTGACTCTCTCATAAGTGGTAATGTGATCCTTCGGATGAGTCCTTCTAGTCTTTCTAGAGGCTCAGGGTACTCTCCTAGAGCGCGTTGACTCTGACCCACCAGAAGAGTCCCCGTGACTCTTTAAAGAGAGTCGTGTGCGTGGCAAGTCAGAACTCTCCGAAAAGAGTCACCTGCACTCTTTTTTTCTTACAGTTTATAGAGCCCGATGTGAACTCTCTTGGGGCTACTAATAGAAGTACACTAGCAATGAACCCAATACGCCATAAATCATAATTTTGTGAAGTTCCGAAGCGCCTACTACGCCATTATTCGTCATTCTGTGGAGATGCGAGGTACCATCTGTAAGGCATTATGTGTACTTTGTTTATGCGACTGCTGATGACAATGAAGAATTGTGACTGAGCCCTTTATAACGGGTTGAAAGCGTTCAACGACCCACTAGTTCCGTAATTCTCATTGCGTGACCCACGGTCGTTATTTCACCATCCGACCACGCTATGTAACATACGTTAACGTGAGAAAGAGAGAGAGAGAGAGAGAGAGAGGGAAAGAACTTTATTGAGACCCTGGGAGAATGAATAATGGGGGCCTCATAGGCATCCTTGGCAAGCAATAGAATTGGGCTTGCGAGTAATCCACTACGCTATAAATCATCATATTTTTCGTCATTCTGCGGAGAACCGTGGTACCCGCTAAACACCTTTAAGGTGTCCACATTGTTGATGCTGTGGCTGATGACGATGAAGAATTATGGTAGAGTCCTTTGTAATGAGATTGTAATCGTGGTGATTCAAATATAGCATGTCCGCTTCCCTTATATATAACACTTAGGATTGGCCAAAAAAAAGGGGGGGGGGGCAAGAATAGCTAATACAAGTTGGCCTGAGTGCCAAAGCACAATCGCGGGAACGAGGCAGACACACAGAAAAGCCATGTGGCATCTTCATTGGAATCTATGACTTAGTGCATGGGTGATGAACTTGTAATTTCAAGGTAACTTTATGCCTTCTCCAAAACAATGGTAATGAAATGCCATTATTTAATACCAGCAGCAAATAGTAATGTAATTATATTACATTTAGAACAGTTATATAAAAGCAAATAGTAAAGTGACCTAATTATATTTTAGTAGTAAATGAACACGCCGACAATGCTGCTCGATCAGCTCTTGAAGGTTACAGGCTCGAGACAATACCCCCATCAAGGGCCGATGCTGCTAGCCAACTTCGAGTGGCTGCACAAGAAATGACTTCCTCCACTTGTAATGTAGCAAGCAGACTGCACAACCACCACCGCCACTGCCTGACCAATTTAAGTCTTCAGACACCTACGGGTCTACGCCGAAATGATGCCACACTCTCTAAGCCGCAAAGGACGAAACGGGGTCTATAGTTCGTTCTTTTGGGGGGCAACTGCACTGCCACAACCATTACTCCCTGAAGGATGAACGATTTGTCCTTTAGGGAGTAACTGTCCGGTTACGAACTGTTAGTCCTCAGTTGTTTTGAGGGACGAAATGTCGGGGTGTAAAAGTTACCCCTTTTAGGGAGTGACTGATCTATTGCATGGTAGCTGCGTAGGGACGAACTGTTACCCCTGATGGGACTAACAGTTGCCTTCTCGATAAAAAAATCAATTTATCACAGTTTCTGGTTGAATTACCGAGAATTTGGAGGTTTATACACGCATTTGACGACATATACAATTAATATACAGAAATAAACTCAGAAGCAAACTACAGAAAATTCACAACAAACACATAGGGTTCGAACTCGTGACCATTGAATCAGCATTCGCGTACGCTAACCACTATACCACACGCCAGTACGCAGCAGAGTGGATATTACCGGGGCTATATATGTACAGGCACCGTTTGGAAGCTGCGCGTTCTGCGATGTTAGTCAAAGTAGAAAGATTCCTTATATTAGACTTCAGCCTTCAGTGTTTCGCAAGCAACCATTCGGTGATCACGTTCATGAAAATGTAAAATGTGTTGGATTAGTTTTTCTGCGCGCGTGTTTCGAGCGAATTTGGGCGCTTCATGAATGTATGTGTATATAAACGTTCTCATGTATTCTCCCGTCGACGTGCCAAGCTTGCTCGCTTCTCACTGTACAGAACACGGTTGCTTATATCGTTCAGCGAAAATGTCTGTTTAATGACAAAAAAAAAACGAAAACGTCTAAAGAAACAACCAAGTTTATTCAACGACTCGTGTCAATACTGCAGCATCGTGCTTACACATAAATTGAACAACTTCGTTGAATACAGAAGGATGGCTTCCCTGCATTATAGGAGAGACAATGAAAAGTTCAATGTTTTATTAGAATGGATGCTGTCCAGCCGACGTCAGGAAGTGGAACAGCGCCATCGACAGCTGTTGAGAGCGTGTTCATAGCTGCAAGATGTTGAAGACGTTTCTCAGGAGGCGCAACGCTCTCATTTATCGATTTCCTGAAAAAGTAATTGCAGAAGCATTAATATTTCCGGCAGAACTGTTCGAGCACTTGCAGTTACGTCACAAGGCGTCTGTTAGAAATTCTGCATGTGTAAAAATTAGACGAAAACTGCTCTTTCACAGAACCTGTCATGTAGTGCAATGGAACAGTTCAGAATGTATTATGAAGTTCGAAAAACCCGTCCTCGAATTTGACGTTTCACGCTTTCACAGCGACACGCTAGTGGGCCCACTTATTTATCAATAAAGCTTGCTCTTCATTTGAGAGATAGAAAAATTAAATGATTCCTAGCATCGCTACAAACGAGCGAAATCGCCGATGCCGTCGCCGACTGCCCGTGTCAGCGGTGCTAAGCCTTTAGCTAGACATACTATTTTAACTCTTTCCGGCACAGTGGTCACCTACGGTGACCACCCTTTCAACATTTTTTAGCAGTGACATCTAGAGGTTGAGCGAGCGAATACGTGTTTGCTTTGCCCTTTTAGTCGTTTATGACGATGCTCCAGATGGCGCTAGTTATACAGGGCACTTTTTTTCCCTACAAGAAAAAATTTTGCAAAAAGCATGCCGTTTCCCGCGTTGTACCCTGAAAGATTATACGGGCGCAGAGGTACGTGAGGTTGCACGCGAACTTTTTTTGGTGTAACACGCAGCGGAAGAGTATTTCTTGCTGGCTGTGCAAGTAAAAATGCGCTTCGGATCAGTTTTATTCTGTACAGCGACTTTATTCAGGGTGGTTACCTACGCTGACCACCGTGCATGAAAGGGCTACAGGACGGAGGGAGGGTGATGAAATGGAAGTATGAGGTGGATTAGAAATCACGCAAGTGATGGCACCAGATATTTTTTTAACTTCTTGACTGCAGGGTTGTCAACGCATGCATCATTTTTCGGGAACATGCTGGTTCCGAAAAGATGACCTTGAGAGATTTTAGAAGAAATTTAGTCTGACAGATGACTGTCCAAGCTCTTATAGATGGTACAGATAAACGTAAGTCATCTGTTGGCGCAAGGGCCAAACGAAAGAAATTAAAATCCTTTTTGGACTTCACCATTCGTACAGCAGCATCCAACCATCAGCCAACAAGGTGTTCACCACGAAAGTGTGCGAACTGTAGCAGAAAGGCACACCCATCTCGAACAGTTTGGATGTGTCAAACATGCAACGTGCAACTCTGCCTTTGGAAAGGAAAAAAAAACTGTTTTTCGGAATTCCACAAGAAGTGACTTCCTCTGTGCAAAGCGTAAAGTATGCTGCTACATTTAAAACGACCAGTTGTTACATATTTGTGGAGCTCAGACCCTTCCGGCACGGTGGTCATCAGCGGCGACCACCTCTTGGGAACTTTGTTCCTAGTCGTAATTTTTTTTTCGTGCGTTCAATGTGCTATTTGTGACCTTTTGTCATAATTTTTGCATTAAAATTCAAAATTTAAAGCAAAGCCAACTTTTGTGCTTGAAAGAGTTAACAGCCAATCTTCCCAAATGACTTGTTTACATTGCAATAAAAGATATTGTGCGGAGTTTACGTGAATGTTCTTTTAAAATGTCACGAACATTTTTGATAAACAACGCTTATTTGGGCAGCACTGAAAAGAAAGCTATTTTTGAACAGCTGTACTTGCTACAGCTAATGTTGAGCCTTCACCGAGGTTACCATGCTTCGATGGCCCAACCATCATGCTTGTAATTCTATAGTAGGCGGGGCAGCAATCGCGACGCTGTATCGCGCGAGCTCATCAATCATGCGTGTTTTGTTCGCGCAGAACGTGAATGTTAAACAAGCGGCGATCGTTACATACCAACTGCACACACTTAAAATCACGCGGAGTGATGGCAGCCTTGTTTACACTCACCTCTCAGGCGATGCCCCAGTCGGCGCGTAGCATTTCAATAGCGCAGCACTTCATTCCAGTAGCGGATCACGTTTACCACAACGCCAAGATGATTCAGTGCACCACAAGTGACAGCGGTCGCAACCACGAAACGA
The DNA here is from genome assembly GCF_013339695.2 of Rhipicephalus sanguineus. NCBI lineage: Eukaryota > Metazoa > Arthropoda > Arachnida > Ixodida > Ixodidae > Rhipicephalus > Rhipicephalus sanguineus. Next base: position 136,678,507 of record NC_051184.2, read on the forward strand.
GAACACATCCACAACACACCGCAAAACCGCCGAGTCCTAGATTGAGGTGCATACGACGAGAACACCACGCCGCACATTGATACAGCTTGGGCGCGAGCACATTTTTTTGTGTGTATGGGAGCTTTTCGACATTTGTTTATTATTATGCCATATGAACGATATTAATTTACTTCTGCCGCAGTTGCCGTAGTTGACAAGACCGTTTACACTTAAATAAACTGTTAACAGTTGATTTATTTAGCGGACTCTTTGAATACGCGCATGCTGACCATTCGTTCGAGGCCGCCGCTGCGCCGGAAAGTTCCATGGGAGTAAACGTTGCTCCCTGTGGTCTAACAGTTCCTCCCTCGCTTTGCACACGGCACCCTCGTCTTGCGTGCTAATCCCTCCGGGGACGAACTACCTGTTGCGGGGACGAAATGCAGCACTTACTCCCATTTCGCACCTTTGCGGCTTAGAGTGCACTCTGCTTTGCCGTTTATGGCTAAGAGTGGCTTTCAAAAAGTCATTCTCCTTTCGAATCCAAATGGCTGACAACCCGTTTTGTGACAACTCTCGTAGCGAGGAGACACTACAGCACATCTTCTGTGACTGTCCTCGCCACAGTGCGCAGAGAAAATCCCTCGCAGTCGCTCTTGCTCGCATAGATCCCAGACCGATGACGGCAGAAACCATTCTGGAATGTCGTCCGGAAAGGTCATCGCGGGTGAAGGCGACGAAAGCAGTGCTCAACTTCTTGAAGGCATCAGACCTGCACCGGCGGTTATAGACTAACGACGTTAGCATGATTGTGAGATGTGTGTGACTCATTGTGCGTGCGTGCTCTCCTTCTCTCTCTCTCAATCTTTATATCTCCCCTATCCCTTCCCCCAGTGTAGGGTAGCATACCGGTCCTTCTAGACTGGTTAACATCCCTGCCTTTTCTTTCTCTCCATCTCCTTGGCCAAGTTTGCTGAAGGAACGCATCTAATGAAGTGGGGCCAGTGATTTCGCGTTTTCTCTTTAACGAAATGTTTTGATACATTCGGTCACCTTTCTAAAAATCCCATTCAAATTTCTTGTAAACCCCAACCAAATACTTTTTATATTCTGTGACTAACTTATCTAGAGTTATCAAAATAACTTTTTTTGGTGCATCAAACTATTTCCCTGCGATAAGATGCTACTTAGTGAAGATCTAATTACTTGCGTTACTTCGATTCCCCCTTTCAGAATCTCTACAGCAATAACGCAGCGACTGGTATCGCGTAGTTTTTCTCCCATATTTTATAAATTGTGCATTCTTCAGTTTCCTCTATCTATTTAGGTCAGCGGGCGATATGAAGACGCATTTAAACAGACGATCGTTATCGTCAAAATTGTGCTGGTCATATTATTATACGGTTCAGGTTTAGCTGCTACAGAGCGGGAAGATTTTATTCTTCCCCCAAAAAATGTACATTGCTTAAACGGATGTTGGATGCTAAACTTCGACCAGTAAACTTGCGGAATGACAAGGAATAAACAACTTTTTTTAAAAAAAACGTGCATGAAGTTGACGGCCGTCTGCCAACGAAGAAAGTCGTTTACCCCTGTGGTCATGAATGCGCCCGAAATAATAGCACAATATATAAGACAGGAATTGCGTTCTGAGTGTTAAACTGATTGTGAGCTATTCTGAAACTATCCCTTCACCTCGAAGCACTACACTAGAGCACTGTGACTTGTTTGTTCAGATCGTGGGTTAGGTTTCCGTCTTTACGAGTTTCGTCGCAGCTTTTAGCCGCTAGCAAATTCTCACAACCGACGTTACCTTAATAAGGTGTCAAAACGTTTGCAAAGTGGCAGCAACATTCACCTGATGTCTCTTAACGTTCCCACCATATTGCGTGCTACGCAAATCAAATCTCTTGAAAACGCCGCAAAAATAAAACGTATTCTTCCCTTTTGAAGTCGAGCTTATTGCGTGTAGCCTTCTGAGCTGTGAAACTATCTTCATTTAAACAAAGTATGGGTCCGCGCTAGTCGGTACTCCATACTTCAGCATCGCTAAGCGCAATAAATTTGGACGAAATACGAAACAGATATGGTCGTACGCAAGTGCCTGTCCGTGTCGATTTTGTGCTTCGTCTAAAATTTTTGAGCTTAGCGCTGCTGACGCATCTTTTCCTTTACTTTCACTCTGTGGGTCCTTACGTCGTTGACGCGCTTCGAAGCACACTTGGATCTGGGAAAAGCCAGCGCGGTATAACCCGTCCCGATCGCCGCTGCACCGTCATTCATGCACGCGCACCGATGAGAAATGGCGTTGCCGAAGCATTCGCGATTTCCTTCCTAGCGACATCGCACCACTTCTGCGCCGCGGATCCTGCGGGGAACAAAAAAAGCCATAATCTCTTGGGCGTAGCCGTTGCGTGCGTGTAGGCCAGCTCATTTACGGTCTCTTCTTAATCGGCTCATCCGCGAAGGGGACAGCGCGGCATATCCAGAAATCCCCGTGATGGGGTTTCGCTCCCCCATCGGCTTGACGTGTCACAGTTTCTCTGTCGCTCCCTTGATACCTCTACCACTCGCCTCTTCATTCATTTATACAATTGTGTACTTGACGATTTGATGATATCATGGTTTTGGGAAGTAAAGCTCCAACAATTATTATATTGATGATTTTCCCACCTGATGAAGGGCTTCATTGTTAGTTCTCCGTAAACTTTAAATAGATAGATAGATAGATAGATAGATAGATAGATAGATAGATAGATAGATAGATAGATAGATAGATAGATAGATAGATAGATAGATAGATAGATAGATAGATAGATAGATAGATAGATAGATAGATAGATAGATAGATAGATAGATAGATAGATAGATAGATAGATAGATAGATAGTCTTCCTGTAATGATAACCTCGAAACTATAACCCTCGTTTGTCACGCTGCTTGTTACTACGTGTATTGGGTGACCAATATCTGGTATGTACTCGTACAATGATCACATATATACAAAACGCACGCAGTCGCAGTCACAGTTATTTGCACTGTTTCGTTATAGGCAAGCTCAGTCACTACTTAAAAAAAGGATGGGTTTGGAGAGTGTAATGACAGTCTGATCCCTGCTGAATCTGAAAACCGATGTCAGAGTCTCTATAGTCAAGGCAAATAGCATTTTTCTTTGGCAAAAATAAAAAGAAAAACAGCGGCGGCGGCCGCAGGGCTGCTCGAGAGGCTGATCAAATGTGGTGACGTCATCTTCACTATTTACGCGTCATCTGCAACAACAACAGTTCGTAAACGTGGCCTCTGCGATTAGCTCCGTTAACGGCGCCCACCCTAAGCTTCTCACTGAAGCCACGATCGAAGATACCAGAGACGCTTCTTCACATTGCCCTCGGCTGTTTGCCGCTATGGCATATATTAGGGCGAAAGACTTAGATGCTTAATCAAACGCGAAAATTGACCTGCACCAGCGTCGGCGTCCCACATCGACATGAATGACGCGAAAAATCATCATCACGTGATGACGTCACCATTTGACGTAATCAAGGCATAAAAGATTGTCAGAATTTGTGCCGTTATTGTGATATCAATGTAACAAAACATAACATTACGTCGTATGGTGACGTCAGCGCACAACGTCATTGGCTAGTGAAAGGTGGGCTGAACTCGGAGGCAGTGCAAAACAAGGCGAGGTGCAGAAAGTTTACCATACCTCCGGTCCTGGAGGTATTGCAAGAATTTCAATGCATCGACCTAAAAGAAACAGAAGAAGATGACTTTCGCCTTCCAGCCAGCTGAGGCGGATGCAAAAGGCGTCCAGGGAGGTTTTTGTAATCCAGCTGCAGAAATTTCAGTCTCTCTCTACGCACTTGAGCCTCCGGTACATAAACAGTGCTCTCGCAGTTCACATCAGAGAGTGGCGGGAACCCTCCTTCGGAGTGCGGCAAATTCTCCTTGAGACCAGCTCGGCTGCCTCAAGGGAACTTAAGAAGACGTAGTTCTGGTTAGTTCGTTTCAACACACACACTTTCGGCGAGCTCGCTAGGGCGGAGCAAGAGATATTTTCTTTGACATATTCTAAAGCTCCTGCGGCGACAACTACGGAAATGATTATGACATCGTCGTCAGTAATGTCGGTCCTTCTTCACCACGAAATTTTACCGAATTCTAAAACCACTTCAGCTTATTTGAGGTGTTGTGTCCCTAGAAAAGAATACCACAAACGCTTTTGTATTGTTTAGCGCACAGGCGGTGCTTTGCCACGGGCCTAGGAGCTTTAAGGCGAAAGCCTTATATGTCCGCGGCGGCCGCATTTTCGATGGCGACGAAAATGCTTGAGGCCCGTGTACTTAGCTTTAGGTGCACGTTAAAGAACACCAGATGGTCAAAATTTACGGACCCCTTCGCTACGGCGTCTCTCATAATCAGATCGTGGTTTTGGGACGTTAGACCCCATGATATTTTGAAGCATAGCGCCTGATCACATTTTAAATGCGAATGCATTTCTTAGTCGGGCTATGTGAGGCGTCCGGCGTTGTCCGCGCGCCGGCAGGTGTTATCTCTCCGCTCTCACACTCTCTCCCATAGCAACAGCTGCGGGCGCGCGCGCTTATCCTCGCCCCTAGCAACCGGAGCATGTGGTGCGAGAGAGTGTATGAGAGAGTAGGTGCAGTGCTTCGCCGCTCCTTCTCTCGTTGTTCGCTCTCTCTCCTCCCTGCCGTCTCTCTCTCCTCCTCTCTCCCGGCCGCTCGCGCCTCACTCTCGACCGTTCGCTGGCTGGGCGCCTCTCAAGGCGATGGCAGAAGTCGGTGAAGGCGAATGTCTGACGGCAACGGTATCCCTAGCAAGAAGTGTGACACAATCCAACCCGAGCATTACACCTCTCGCTGAAGGTGACGTCACTGCTGTAGCTTCAACGTCATCATCAACCGGAGGAGAAGAAGCGGAAGACAACGCTGCGAAGCGATGAGCGCGTGATGCCGAACGCAAGCGAGCGAAGCGAGCTGCCGATACCGAACTCCGTGCTCGGGAAGCCGCTGCGACACGCAAACGCCTAGCCGAACATCCGGAAATGTGTGCTCTAGACGCCGCTGTGAAACGCCAACGCCGAGCCGAGAACGAATGCATTCGCATTTCCTCACGATTCCCTTCGGGGAGGTGGGGGCATTTTTTTTTTGTGTCAGCAAACGCGAAATCACCCTGTCAGAGAGGGAACTCGTGTTTTTGGAAAGCGGCACACGCCGCACAGGTTAACTATTTTCTGCAAGGCAATGCAGCCTATGGTCAGGAGTGGCAGTGATATATTAACACAAAAGTGTTTTATGCCAGGGTCCACGAAGATTGCAGTGACGTATTTTTGTCACGGAAATGACGTTGAAAAAATTTATGCTATAAGATGGCAAAGGTTCCCTCAACGGGCATCGAACCCACGACCACTCGGTCCGCAACAAGAGATACCGGGCACGCTATCCACTGCGCCACAGTCTTTCTTTCTTCCTTTATTGCCTATGTACATACATACAGCAGTGAAAACAAATATATACCGTACAAAGAACAAAATGGAATAAAAAATATAATAAAAAATAGAGTTTGCAAGCTTCTTAAAATTGCTTCATCTGTAGAAGTCTTTCTACTTGATGAAGCCAATCCGGTACATCTTTCTGGACCTTTTGTGTTTCCACAAATGAACATAAATACTCGAAAAAGTATTGTCGAACAGGACGTGCATTAATATCGGCATGGGGCACCGCCATTCTTGACTGCCATATACTGTGCAGGCCCAGTAACATGACTAGATCGAATGGTACCCCTTCCTCATTTTCAACCGGGAGAAATTTGATGCCGTAGGCGTCGAGGGGCAAATCCTTTTTTAAAGTGCGTTGAAGAACGTCCCAAAAAAAGACCGCATCCCAGCAGTCAAGAAAAACATGTTCGATTGTCTCCGGCTTCCTGCAGAGTAAACAAAGGTCTCCCCAAGGAACGAATAAGCCCTTTTCTTGCATCCATGTTTTCACAGGCAATGTTGCACTGTGTAATTTGAAGAAAAAGGATTTTACTCCTGGTGTTACTTCCATTCTTTTTACTCGGCTTAAGACATTCTGACCTGGGCCTACACGGTACATTGCTCTATAAAGAGGAACAGGAAGAACTGTATCTACTAGATCTTTGTATAACTTTTTACCGGAAACAGAACAGAGATATTCCAAAGAAAAACGTGTTTTTAAAAAGAGGCACGAATTAGCTACTTCTCTGAAGTAACCTCTAACATTTGTTTTCATGTTGCCAGAAACCACCACGAGTTCCGGCAACACCCTCCCAAGCCTAAGCTGTATAACAGTACGTATGAACGGGTCTCGATTATTTCGGAAGAACATGAACCGGTTAACTAACTGACGCAGATACAAATGACACAGACTAAGGCCACCAGAGCGAACCCGCCTGAAAAGGTTAGTTCTACTTGTTCGCTCCCAAGAAGAACCCCATAAGAAAACAGCAAATATTCGGTGAAGCTTTTGTACATTCACACGCGAACAATGCAGTACTTGAAGCACGTACCAGAGCTTACTAATCAGAAATACGTTGCAAAAGGTTGCTCTGGCGAAAATTGATAGATGAAAACCCTTGAACTGCTGAGTTTTTTCTCGCAGTTCAGCGGCTTGACGCCGCCAGTACGGTTCACTGTCACAATAATACTCCAGTGGAACACCTAAGTACCGCACAGGGGTAGTAGTCCATGAAATACCGGCAAAGAAGTCAGGAGTCCCAGGCCATTCACCGTGCCAGTAACCCACGCATTTGCTCCAGTTGACCAGACTTCCACTCGTATTGCAATAAAGGTTCACAATTTTAGCGGTTTCAGTGACGCTTTCGTAATCTTTACAAAACACAGCTATATCATCGGCGTAAACCAGTAACCGTACTTCAGCTTCTTGTAGTTTGTACCCTTTTATGGTAACACTTTCCATGACCTTCCGGCAAAATGACTCTATATAAATTGAAAAAAGAAGAGAATACAAAGGACAGCCTTGCCGCACAGAACGTTCAACATGGATTCGTTTCCCGATAACTGTTGATGATGAGCCGCGTTTTACATCCAGTGTATGCCATTCGGACCCCATCGCGAATCACGCTTCCAACATTAACATAGTCCAACAGGAGAAGTAGAATGTCATGGGGTACTTGGTCAAACGCTTTTTCTAAATCAATCTGGATCATTGCAATGTGGTCATTTGTGGCATCACAGCATTCCAGTACACTTCGTGCCTTATGAATGTTTGTAAATATAGTACGCCCTTTAATTCCGCATGCTGGTGGTCGCCTACAATATCATGAACTGTCTGAAGTCTCCTTGCTAGGACTTTCATCAAAATCTTGTAGTCAATATTCGATAGACTAATTGGCCTGTATGACTTTACTTCACGTAATTTAACTGCGTCTTCAGTTTTCTGAATTAATATAGTGTGAGATAACAGAAATGACGGCGGCAGTACTTTTATATCTAATGCATCATTAAATACCGCTGCTAGACAGGGGGCTATTTCGTGTTTCAACTGTTTATAAAAGGCAGCCGTTAATCCGCTGCGCCACAGTCACAGACTCTAGAGGCTTTACAAACGCGCCTTTTATATCTACCACTCTCCCGGTCGGCGGGGTGGTGTTGCCCTCTGGGAGCGGTAAAGTAATTCGTCATTACTATGGCCTCCGCGATTGGCACCTGCAACGAGTTACACGTCCGTCCCATTCGGCGCGTTTTCAATAGAAGTTCAATTTTGCAAAGGCCTTAACACACCGCGAGGTGGCGACCTTAGCGCAAGCGTCGTAAAAGCGTCGACCTCGCTCATAGTATCACGCTAATCCAAACCAAAAAATTGGCCGCGTATCTGCGTGCTTCGCTGCAAATGTCGTCTAAAGACGATAGAAGAGGCGCTGCGTGAGATATGGACGCCATCTGGCAATACGTCGGGAAACACGAGTGCTGTGTTACGGGCTGGTACTCCCGGCGCAGCGGCAGGCGAAGACCGGCGGTGACCAGCGCGACCGGTGGGGACGCCGGCCAGCCCGAACACGCTGTTTGGCGCGATGCGCCGAAGGAGAAGAAACGTCCGCACTCAACGAGTACTCTCCACACACTCTTTTATTTACACGTCGCCTGGGTAAAACAGCAATGCCAGAGCGGCGCCCCCTGTCATCCGTACAATGCAATACTGAACCGAAACCGAAACACAACATGAGCTTGTGCAGAGGGCACGGAGGAAGACAAGTTTCAGCGCAGTCGCATTTTCAGCGCAGCTTAAGAAACTAGGGTTGTAACATTGTAGGGCGAGTAGGGCCAGAAGGACCGTCACGACGAAAACCTGCCTCCTCAGTCGTATTCGCCTGGAACGTTGGTGTGGCTTCGCGTTCCCTCCTCCACTCCTGGCCTTTCCACAAAGCTACTGCCTAAGTACGAAGGCCCCTACCGCGTCCTACGTCAAGCATCCCCAGTTAACTATATGATTGAGCCTGTTCAATCATCTACGGGCCGCCGTCGTCGCGGCCGCGAGACTGTTCACGTCGATCGACTGAAGCCGCATTATGACCCACCAGCTGTACCTGTTCCTTAGGTCGCCAGGATGGCTCCTTTTCCGCGGGGGAGTGATTTGTAACATGGTAGGGCGCAGACAAGAACGCCTGCGAAAGAAGAAGACGAAGACGGTTGTTGTTGGCGCTCGCGCTTGCTCGGCTTGGAGCGCTGATCGCTTCAGCTGTGGCAATCTTTTAATAAACGCGTTACTGTCTCAACGTTAAACGCATACCATCAAGGTCTTTAAAATTGCGTATCTATGTATTTTCTGTTAAAGGAAAACACCGCCTAATGCTTACCTAGTGATGTTGCGCCTCAGATATGCGTAATGTTTGCTTTTTGATCAACAATGTACACAAGTATGAACCTAGTCAGCCATTCACGATGGCTGGCCCTTGGGCAAGTGGTTCAACTTTGGCCGAGTGGTTGAATCGAGGGACGTGCCGACAAACAGAAAGACAGACAGAAAGACAGACCAAAATTTCTGCGTTTAAGTTCCCCAAGAAAGACTATCGCCTTTAAAATAGCTCTGCGACGCGCGCCTGCCTCATCTGGCTGTAACACCGCGTTCCACGCTCACGCGCTTGCCACGAGAAAAATCGCGGCCGGGCTACCGGGGCGGCACGACGCGTTTTGCGTTTCCCTTCAGTCCGGCCGTGGTGTTCAATCACATTTTAACATGCCGCGGGATGGCGACCAAGTTCTGCGTCCAATATGCGACGCTGTTCTGGCTATCACACCTCGTTCTCTGATTACACTTTCACCGTTAACTACTACAGCTACCACGAGGGTTTGTTTATTCATTTAACATGGACGTTAGTCGTCGGGATGGATATGTACTACCAATCATCAAAGTGGGTGCATACACGTTAAACGATGCCATTAGCTGCCAGTCAACAATATATATTGTACAAACTCTCTTATATCAATGTACAGTAAACATTCAGTTACTTTTGTAAGGGCACGCTTTACTTTCGTGTTATTCCGATTCCTATGACGGAGGGATCAATAAATTTTATTTTATTTTTTGGTCTGTATTTTTTTTGCTGCGTTCTCTTATCGGCTGTTCTTGCGAATCTATCTGTCGGTATATACATGTCAATGCTGTCGAAATAAACGCTCAGTTGGTAGCATGCGCTTGGCCTTGTCTTCCGAAGTCCCTGTTTAAGTTACGCGCTCGTATTTCTAAGTATCATGAATCACGAACTCACCCAATCAGCCATTTTAAAAGTTAAACCCCAACAATTATTATAAAGCCTTTTATGCCTCATCAAAAGCGAAAATTGACGGGCGTTCCGCTTTGGTGTCCCCCGTCGGCAGCGTCAACACGAGTGGCCCAAAAGTAAATATCACGTGATGACGTCAACATAAGACGTCACACATAGCAAAAATTTGTGACGTCGTCACATTACAGCCTGACTTGGTGAAAGGTTGTTCGATCACAGAGGCAGGCAAAACCAGCCGATGTGCCTCCGATCCTGGAGCCAGTGAAAAACCACTTTAGGCGCTGAAAGCTCACAGGACGTGCCACGGTAGGATGAACGCATCGACTGAGAAGAAAAAGGAGCTGCTTTTCGCCTTCGAGACGTCTTAGGTAAATGCATCAGGGACGCTGTAAGTTTTTTTTATATTGGAGTGCCGCTGTTCAAACTTGTAGCAGCGGTACCTCAATCTTTGATTACCTTCTAGACAGCGGCGTCACAGAAGCTTCGGGACTATCCTGGGTCTATCTGCTTTGTTCATACTTTCTTGCACGTTCAAGAAGCATAGTAGTTCAACGCCGGGATGTACTTCGCCGGATTGCCCTGCGTAAATGAAGATTGGGCCTTCATCGTCCGAGAAGATGCGTTCCTCTCTGAGCCATTCGTGCCGCCTCCTTACCGAGCGCATTACTCACAAAAGCTAAGGGCCGCCTTCAAGAATCTGAAATTCAACTGTCGACCTTCCTCATTTGAAAAAAAAAATACGTGTGAGGTTGCATCGTATGCTTCCATATTGCTAGCGAACACACACAAAGGACGACATTGAAGGAGACAGGACCACCGCTATTTCTAAGTATCATGAATCACGAACTCACCCAATCAGCCATTTTAAAAGTTAAACCCCGACAATTATGTCGTCCTTTGTGTGTGTTCGCTAGCAATATGGAAGCATACAATCAATACCAACTAGCCCAGCTTAATGCATTAACGAGGTTGCATCGTCAAGCATGCGATTGATTTCATTTGTTAGTGCGTCTCAGGCGAGGTCTTTTGTTTTTTAGGTTACCTTGCTTCTTTCTTCGCAAGGTACGGGCAGAATGCGTTTGTAATGTTAAGACCTCCGCAAGCGTAGCGACCACCGCATCCCGACATTTTGCGTCCGCTAAGTAGTCCGATGCTTTCTTGAACTGTTTATAGCGGGCGTTCGTGCCGTTGTACACGAAAAAAAAAAGAAACAAGGACGCATTGATATTGTTAATGAATCGAACTTGGTTTGTATTCAGTTAAAATGCATGAATGCGACGAAGCATCACAGATGCGCACACAAAAAAGTCAGCTGAAGGTGCGACTGGGATGCACGATGGACATTAGGCTGACTGCTCTGCAGTTCTCACCGTCTATTCTATTTTGTGTGTGTGTGCGTGTGTGTGTGTGTGTGTGTGTGTGTGTGCGTGTGTGTGTGTGTGTGTGCGTGTGTGTGTGTGTGTGTGTGCGCGCGCGCGTGTGTGTGTGTGTGTGTGTGTGTGTGTGTGTGTGTGTGTGTGTGTGTGTGTGTGTGTGTTGAGCGGCGCACCCACCGGCACAGTCCCTTAAACTTTCATGTGGCGAGGCGGGCCATACGTGTGGTTGCACACGCAGTTTGTGTTTTGCGGAATCTGCTACGCGGCTGCTCAGGCGAAAGCCTTATATGCCTCATGAAACGCGAAAATTGACCACCGGCGCCAACACGAGTGTTGCAAGGAATCATCAGGTGATGACGCCATCATTACTTCATATATCGCCAAAATTTGTGACATCATGACGTGCCGTTACATCATATAAGGTGACGTCACACGATGGCGTCATCGCGTGATAACGCCACTTGGTCAAAGCTGGGCAGCACACGGAGGCGGTGTAAAACGAGGTGAGTTGAAGAAAGCTTCCAAGGCGTCCGACCCTGGAGGGAGTACAGAGCCCCGTCATGTGCAGAAACCTTTCTAGAAGAGGGGGGAGGGGAGGAGATGGGAGGGGGTTAAATCAACAAGGGTGGTCATAAAGGGCCTTCAGGCTGTTTACAACGGCGTTTCTTCCGAAGGAAGCCCAACAAATTGTTACGAATTGTTGGAAATAAAGAGTTGATTGATTGATTGAATACATCGACTGAGAAAAAAGAGGAAGGTGTCTCTAAGCTTCGAGTCGTCTTAGTCAAATGCATAAGGGATCCTGTGAATTCTTATGATTTAGAGTGCTATAGTGGTACACCGTCCCGAATATTATTCAATATTGCGTGGCACAGCCAGATTTTCTATTTAGAACAGAAAGTGAATAATTTTGAGTACCACGTGTACTCTACTATGGGAGATCAGTGTGCAGTCCCGGTTAATCCACAGAACGAGAACGCTTCCGCATGGAGCCCAATTCGTTACTGCAGTGTACATGCTGGCCACCGCAGGTACCTTGGCTTCCGGTCACAAAATTTTCTCTATATTCTGACAATGCGTTTTTCCACGGCGAACGTTGACAAGCATTGGTGGGTCAAAGTGTCACCAGTTCACACCTCTTATTTATTATCTACTTTAAAGGAAACGTAAAGCAGCTTTGCTTTTCTCACCCTTGAATACAACTGTCCAGCCTACGTATGGAGATTTGAGACTTCGTAAAATTCCGTGACTTTTCATGGTGCATTCTTCACCAGTGATGCTAACATAAGCTTTAATCTGCCAGCTTTCCTTTGCCGACTAAACGAGCAAACTGTCCGTCCGTCCGTCCATGTGACACATGAGACGAATCGCTATGACGAACTTAGGTAGCTAACAAAAATATTTCATACGACCTCACATGCATTCGGCTAAGAAGACTCCAAGGCAAAAAACCGCCTTCTTTTAGGGACGAAGCTCCTCTTAGTCTAACCTTGTCACACGCACGGCGTAGGGCGTAACCGGCAGTATCTCCCGAACAGTATAATAGATAGAGCTGTCTCATAGAAGTACATACGTACTGCATTTGGAGTGATGATATTCTAGATGGCGCTGTCACAATCTGTGTCGTCATCACCAATTCTCGTCTCATTTCCTAGATGACGTTTGTCCAATAGAAGTGTGTGCAATAAATGGCATATGCATATATATATATATATATATATATATATATATATATATATATATATATATATATATATATATATATATATATATGTTTGCACGGTTTTGATGATGTACTGGGCTATCGCTTTGATTACTGCTGGGCGAAACCACTGAAGATTTCACGGTACCACCATGATTGCTTCAGGAGCTTCGCCCAAGCTCTTCATCATTCACCCGTGGATATGCTGTGATTTTGTTTCTTCTCAGCCGATTGGCACAATCGACGGAGATTAATACAATCGCAGAACCCAATCGCAGTATTAGTAGAGCGCACTACACTCTTAGCAAACGACCGCTTAAAACAACGCATTTAAGGCGGAAAGTAGGTGAAATTTTCGACGCTTATAAATGGCTCTTTAAGCGGCCTACTTATACGGCTCTTTTATGCGGCCCCTGGCTAAGCGGCTCTTTCTTACGCGGCCTAAGTTTATGCGGCTCTTCCATATGCGAGGCCATCTCGTTGCCAGAAGGCCGTTTAAAAGTGACCGCTTAAAGTAACGCATACCGTCGATTTGGTTAAGCGGTATTTCAGGTCAAATCTGTCCGGCTTATATACGGCTCAATATGCGGCCGAAATATATGTGGTACTTTTCGCAAATTTCTAGAAAAAAGAAAAGAAATTCTTCTACATTGATCCTGCAGTGTTCCTCTTTTTTTTCTTTTGATCTTTTCAGCCTTCCAACTCATGAATATGCACTTAGACATGACAAGAACACTGCACAGAGAGTCACAAACCATATCAACACACACACTCCACCACGGGGATTTGAACCCAGGCCAACCGCGTGACAAGCAGACACTGTAACCACTACGCCACCGCACCACACGATCTGGGTGGACTTCCGCGGCTTTATTATGCACTTCACGCTACCTTGGACGATTTTACGCTCGGCTACAACGCTATAATGTTGCATATATGAGAGGCATCGTTCGCGTATAATGCGTGTGTATACGAGTGCACGATCTTAATCACGATGGACGTGATCGCGGACGGATTAGTCACGTGACACGTGATGTGATTCGGATCTCTCCGCAGCCAGCATTGACACGACAGGGGAGAATTCACGCTACAAGCGAGGATTTCGGCATTGGTCCCCAAGGATCCCAACTGTGATTTGGGCCTCCGTCGTTTCACGAATCGCTCCGCGCGGACCGAAGCGGGGACGCGGGAACGGCTGACGTATGGTGACGTAGTACGCAATCCGCAGGCTCGAATCGCGATTTCGTCCGTCGTGTGAACACAGCTCGCGGGCAGTCATAGTCAGTTTGTGTGTGGAATTATGTTTCTCGTCCGACGACTGGCGCATCCCGCACGGAGACAGAGGTGAACAATGAACGATGCGTTTCAGAGTGCATTTCCATTTGCCGGCATCATACAGCAGCCGAACGTGCCCTGATGTGCAACCAGCCGCCAAAGAAAAGTTTTCTGCGATGTTTGACGCCGTACAGGCGGTGGAAGTCAGCTGATCTCATCTCCACTCGGCGAAGTACAGTCTCCCACGTCCTTCGCGAGCATCGCGTTGATTTCGGTGCGTTTATACGGACAGTATTGTGTAGAGGTTCATCTCAGGGAATCGGATTAAAACACATAATCGTTTATTCGCGCAACAGATGTGTTTGGTGTAGTGCAGCGCGTACGGGGCGACGGACCAGCTTTCAGAACGGGCGCGCTCATTTCTCTCCCGAGTATAGCATAGACGATGAAGAAACGTTGTTGTTGAGTCGAAAGAACAACGAGCCTTCGCAGAAAAAGAATGCAGTCTCCCGAGCTCGAGGCTGACGGCGCCGACGAGCGATGCCGTGGAATTGTCATGCTGGGGAGGACGGCGGGTTTGAGGTTGGTCGTTCTCGTGGTTCGTTCGTTGCTGACAGTTGGGAAGTGATGCTCCCCTTGGCTTCCACAAACGATGAAACGTAGTGCATGACTGGCGCGGAAAGAGCACGCATGAAATCGCTTGCATCACCCGTTAGAACATATGTTTCCTGCCAAGCGTCGCATCAAAAGAAGCTAGCAATGCTTGAAATCGAATGAAGTCACAATATGATCCAGCTTTCAAGGATAAAACCATGCTATTTCTTCAAAAGTCAGAAGTGGCCTGAAGGATTCAGAAGGATCATGTGAGCAATTGTACTGAATAATGCAAAGATTAACTTGAAACATTCTAATATTTAATCAGTGCTGTTAAATCTAAATAACAACCCCAAATTAAATATGCACTTCTTTTGCACCTTGAAGGTTCATGAATGTTAAGCTCTACAACATGCCTCAGTTGACCACATATCAGCGCCGAAGAGCGATCTGGTGGAGGCCCTGTGTTGGGGAACATGGTAGGTTGAAGGATGTTTTCGTATTCCACCCGTTGTCGACGAGTGAAAGTGATTCTTTCCTTGGCTACGAGATGTGATCGGAGCGACAAGGGCCAGTATTACTTCACTCCACGTCATCCAGTAGAGTACGCTTTGAGCTTAACGACGCTTTAATGTATAAACTAGTAAAATGCTGAAAGTGGATGAACTCGGGGCAGTAATCTTGACTTCTAGGAATAAATATTCACCTGTCTTAAAAATGTGCTGTCAGTAGCACCCTGCTTGAATCGGACCATGGGACACGACATGTAAACGTGTAATACTAAATAGTAGATATAGAGGAACAATTCTTATACTCAACAAGTGTCATAATTGCAAATAAGAGCTGCAAATAAAAAGCATGCTTTCACACTAATAGCACACCCATAAATGTTGAGCTTTACGTGTCCCAGTCAACCTCCCTCATGTTCGATACCAGGGGCGTAGCCAGAAATTTTTTTCGGGGTGGGGGGGGGGAGTCAACCATGCTTTATGTATGTTTGTGCATGCATTTGCTTGTCTGTGTGTATATATACGCAAGCAAAATTGAAAATTTTGGGTTGACCCCCCCAACCCCCTTGGCTACGCCCCTGTTCCATACCATGTAGCTTTACGTGCACCTTTATTTAAATATCAGCTGTCATGCAACATCTTTAGCTTTGGCTAGTACAGCAGCTAATACAAACTGTGCTTCAGAATTCAAGATTTATTGCCAGTACCACCAACGCTAGCTACACACAAAAATATTCTGTAGTAGTTCAAGCGCAATTGCTGCGGCTTTTTTTTTCAGTATTAGCAGCTCATATAGCGCTCACATAAGCATGCAGATATACATGTCTAAATGTGCAGCTATTATTCTTTTTTACGAAGAACTGAGCGAAATAAACTGGCACAAGGAGAGACGCACGGACAAGCGTCTTCCTTGTGCCAGTTTATTTCGTGCAGTTCTTTGTAGTCATGAATTACCAACTTGCCCAGCGATCTATTCTTCGATATTATCCTTTACATGCAGCCCACTTCCATGCCAGTTACCACGGCACACCATCTGTCAGACATCGTGCCACATGAAGGGTATTCGCATAAGTACTAGATTTGTCCTTCACTAAAAGTTGAGACCTGAAATGTATTTGTTCTTTTTCTGGCATCATTTCAAAACATGACATTTCCCTTGCAGTGTTGAGACATATCTTTGCAGTAAGTTAGGCATTGTGTCCAAATCCATCACTGTGCTAGCCTGGCACTTAATTATGTATGCATGGGTCCCTTATTTCCATTCTGTACTCCAAGCCCTTCCCTTCACCCATTAATGTAGAATTGTGGCATTTAGGTGTTTCTTCTGGCAACGTTAATTGTTGTTACATTTTGTGCCATTTCTTCAAGTACCCATGCCATTATTTAGTGCACTAAGTGAATGAAGGTACATGTTATGCTGCTGCACAGCTGCACACTGAGCAGAACAATGAGATGCAGAGCCATGAGAGAAAATATAGAGAACATTGTCACGGTACAACGCAAACACAAGACAGTGAAAAGTTCTACAAGAGTAGGACAGCTTGTTGACACAAAAAATGGCAGGCGCAAACATGTCTAACAAGACTGAAACTTGGGCTAGTTGGTTGTCCTTCATGATGAACCAGCAGCACAACCACACACGGACAGAGGAAAGCTACACAAACGCAGCCCTCTGTTGTGTGCCTTCTTTCCGATGTCCGTGTGTGGTTGCACTGCCGGCTCATCATGAAGGACAAACATGATGTCTTCGGCAAAATCCCAAAGACCCACTACACATTGATGTTCATTGATGTCGCCATTGTCTTTCTCACCTGCAGAGCACACGCGTCAATACATATACAATAGGGTGCATCGTAAGGGTTTTTCACCTATATGCTCTGTTGTTGGAGTAATAGGGCATTGTGTGAACAAAATAATGAATGTAAAAATGAAATCACCCTAATATATATGCCATATTCCTTATTGCTCAGTTCTCAACCTCCACGTGTTCCACTTCAGCACCTGTGCACATAATGGCCCCCTAAAGGATCTGGGCAGTAGTTTCCCTGAAATGGTTTTGAAAGCTGCTATTGGATCAGATTAAGCTAACTGGATCTCACGAATGTATCCTTTCAAAACAAATAAGGGGGCAGTCCACTTGTTATTTTCTAGCAAGCTACCTTAGCAATTTGGCCTTGAACGTGTGCACTTTCCTTGCAGTTGTGTCCCAAACAGCAGTCAGTGGCCTATCGGTTATCAGTAAAATTTTCTTTATGAACAGTCTTACAAGTTCAGTAATGCAGCACTGTAATGGATGTATCATTCTGACATATAGTTTATGCATTCAAAACTCTTCAGTTGAAATTCCTAACCAGTTTCTCTATCAGTAATGACCACAATTGCTATGCAACTCTCGGTACCATCATCTGCATGCATGGATTGATGCATTCTGCAATGCTTTAATCATGAATCTTATCACTGGCCCTGTGATCTCACAAGTCACCTGTGTCCGTCTCTAGACACTAACAGCTATAAATATTTTGCATAACTTAACTAGCTTTTTTTTTTCCAAACAGCATGACTTACCTCTATTTGCACAGTCAGTAAGCCTGAACCAGCGCCTCCTCTATTTTTCAGTGCCTGGGCGAACGCTCTCCTCGGGCCGTCGAGCGCGCGCTCTGCGTCCGCGCGCCGCTGCCGCGTGGCGGCGCTGTGCAAGTAGACTATGGGAAGCTGGCGCTGAACGGCCGCCCGCATCACGAAGCTCACGAATTCGTGTTTGCATCCGAGTTTAATTGCATTTGTGCTTCTTGCAGGCTTTCACAGGTACAGGGGCATGGAAAGAAACGCGAACATAGCGGCGCGCTGTTTTCATCACGCTCTAACCATGGTGGCAATAAAAAGATGCTAGATGTTCTTTTATTGTATCATGGATGATGTCGTCTTTTCATCAATCATCCAGTCTATAACCACTTGAAAATAAATGCGAAACAGCAAAGGATGCAGATGCCGCATGTTCGCGTGTCTTTCTAATCCCAGCTGTACGTATTACGCACGCAGTCTGTCAGGCCGTGCTGCCGGTTCGATACTTGCACTCGAGGTTGACAGTATTCGCGTTTTATTTTCTATTTCAGGCTATTGCAACCGCCCCAATGCCTTAGTATGTCATACTGGTGTTCCACTCTCCAAATGGAACTGAAACAAATCGATCACGATTGTATTTTTTTTTATTTCCCTTTATTGATAAAGAAAAAAAATCGCACAGGGTCCCTTATGCATTCATTTAAGACGACTGAAAGACGAAAGCCATCTTCTTCTTTTTCTTCTAGTCAATTTATTGAACATTTCCTGCCTCGCTTCGAGATATTTCTGCGCCTAACGTGGTTTTCTTACAGCCTCAAGGATCGAAGGCAGTGCAATCTTTTTGCACATCAGCGGAGGCATGCAATGCCTCCGTGATCAGCTCATTTTGACCAAGCGAAGATGTAATATGACGACGTCACGTGATGTGACGTCACGATGATGTCACAAAATTTTATTATCTGTGACGTCATATGATGACGTCATCACATAATTACTTTTTGCATCACTCGTGCTGACGCCGCCGACCGTCAACTTTCGCGTTTGATCTAAGGCTTTCGCCTTAATACACTGTTCGGCTGTCGTTCCATGAAATTGCAGCTGCCGCTGGTGTTCGGTAGAGGTGGCTTGCAGTAATTAGGCGGGAGAATTGGTCTCCTAATACATCTTCAACAGAGGCGTAGCCAGAAATTTTTTTCGGGGGGGGGGGGGTTCAACCATATTTGATGTATGGTCGTGCGTGCGTTTGTATGTGTGTGTATATATACGTCAGCAAAAGTGAAAAATTTCGGGAGGGGGTTGAACCCCCCCCCCCCTGGCTACGCCCCTGATCTTCAACTACACGAGAATATGCAGCCGTCGTTTACGACGTGAAGATTTCATAGAATATAAGAAGCGGCGGCTTAAGAAGGATGCAGTAGCGCCCGGTTGCAACAAATGTAATTCTCAAAAGCTTTACGAAGGGAGCGGGTGGTCGCGGATATTCCTGGAAGCAGTCTACTGACATTTCATGTTATTTAGCGCATGAACTCCAGGCTTGCGTATAGTGTGCTACACCAGTAGACGGTAGCACGCATCGGGGAACTTTAAGCGCCCAAGCTTTCAGTATTAGATCCTGGCAAATGCTGCTTTCGAAAGTCGACTTTCACACAGTCAATAACCGACTCTCAGTCAAGCGAACGTAACGGTGACAAAACAATTCTCCGCGCATCACTGGCATGCGCTCTCTGGTATTGGGCTAGCAGACGACGCGCGAGCGTCTCGATCAAATAGCCGCGAAAGACACGCGCCTTCGAAATGGGCTGGTTGCCCAGAACAAGTGCTTCGTGATTACAGCTTACAAGTTTTAATTATACTTTAAACACCGCGAATACAGCCGAAAACTGAACCATATAGCAGCTCCGAATGCAGCCACGGCATTCGTTTCCGCGAGCGACGACGCGATGGCAGGTCTACTACGGTGGCGGCGCCCGGCGGCTAAACGCCACACTAACGCCGACGGTCGGTTCCCATTGCGCTCCGCTCCTTCGCCCAGGCACAGAAAAATAGAGGAGGCGCTGGCCTGAACACACAGTGCACACTTTTGTAGTTTGACATATTTTATTTTCAATTACAAACAAAACTGTGCAACAATGTATACACCAATACAGCGTTTGTAAACTAATAAGTGAATCTTACACTTTTACGGAAACAAGGTAAAAAAAACAACTGCGAAAGAGGTTATCAAATAATTGAACAGAACGATTGTTGTTTTTCTACGATTTAGGGGTTTTAAGCCTTCTCATCTGACGAGAATTAATTGATAATGGCCTAGCTAGAGTTTCAGCACGCCTATACGTAGAAAAAACTCTACTTCCTTGCAGAGTGCAGGTCAATACATACATGGAAATATGCACCACATAAATGGCAGGAGCTACCTAAGCGCCTTCAATTGTAATAACTTAAACACAGTAAGATAACGCAGAATTGACTAGAGTAACAAAGAAGTATTGCAAGTAAGTGGGCCTTGATTGACGCCATATATGTAGCCTTGGAAACAGATGAAGGGCTTGAGGTGTGCTTCCTGTCTGTTTCTGGCACTTAATTTGTAATACATGAGTAGAATACACAGTGAAAAAATTCTGTTCTATATCATGAGCTGTGTAGTGCACGTAGGTACTATGATTTATCACAAATGTATGACTAAACTAGATACCGTCTATATTAGTAGGCCTGAAGTTTGAGGACGCAGCTTTTCTGTAGGTAGTGGCTAATAAAATTTCAAAGCATGGGTATCAGCTGTGCATGAACGACAAGTGATATGCTAATATAATGTCCTAATAAATAAGACTTTTCATAGTACATGTATCAGAAATAATACGATGACTGTGTATGTTATACTCCGAGGAAAACTACGAAATGAACAATGAATATGTATTTATGAACACACACACATGCACACACACACATACAGTTATTATTGCACATGATGTCTGCTACATATGTCAATGCTAGTGTACCTGTGTGATGGGAGAAGTGCGTGAATATTGTAAGTGCGCGAATATTGTGTGTGGTGTGACGGAGCCGACATGGACAGAGCGACACGGGAAGAAGCGCAGCGGCAAGACTTGCGCGAAGACGAAGATGACGATGGGTTGTGCCACGAGGCCACGAGTGAAAAAGAATTGGCGGGCCGAATGACGTAGCTGAAGGTGGGCACGAGAAGCGGGCGCGTGGTGTGCGAAGCCTTTCGATCGAGCGGAAGGGACGTGGAGGCTGGTCGTCAGCGTCACGGTCGGGTGTAGTCCCGAGTGCCTGGCAGAGCTCAAGGGTCGGAGTGGCCTTCGTCGCTTGGCCTCAACTTCGACGGCGAGTCCATGGAGCCAGCTGGGAGCTACCGCAGCCACCAGTAACACCGTCGGGTGTAGGCCCGAGTGTTTGGTTGTGGTCCCTTGCCCACACGTTCGAGTAGAAGACTGCGTGACTTAGGCGTCCACGGTCTTTGTTCCACGCCATCTCCGTCGAGGCATCCACGTGAGCGGTGTCCTGCTCTTCACCGAACTCCAGCGACAACGGCAGTCCCGTGCTGTCATATCTTCCACGTCGACGTGTCCCGCGTCGGCGCATAGAACTCACCGGTGAGACTGTTGCATTCATGCTAGGACTAAACTTGTTCATGTGTCTTCTTTGGTTTCATAGGCTGTAAAGTGTCGTCTTACGATTAGTGTTCGATGTTGTGTGTGTGTAATGTTCGTGAGTTTCTCCATAAACAAAAGAAAAACAGAAAACAGCCTGACCTTTTTTCTGGAGAACGTTACTGTCTTCGACGCAACGTGCTCTTGTCTCTTCCCCATTCTCAAGAATCCCATCACAATGGCGCCCAACGTGGGGCGAGGCTGATTTTTGTTTTTTTTTTTTCAAGAGTAACGATTGACATAACGACCGCGACATGGATTTGAGAGAACAAGTTAGTCTCAGTGAGAAGCTTGGTCTGTCGGGAGACGCGCTGCGATCGTGGATAGAAGAGCAAAATGCACGCGAACGGAATATCCGCGCTGAGGAACGCGATGCCCGGCGTGAGCAGGCCGAGCGCGAGGAACGTGCCCGCGAGGCAGAGTTGACGTTAGTGCGGGAAAAAGCAGCTTTCGAGGGAAAAAAAGCAGCTCTCGAGGAAAAAAACTTGCAGCTTCGCATACGTCTGTTAGAGGCACAGAATGCTGCCGATGCTCGCGCACCCGTCGACGTTGAAAGTATCGGTGCAATGAACCGAGTGACTCAGCAGCCAATATGTCCCCGTAGCTTTCTACCGCTCTTCGACGAGAAGAGAGACGACTTAGATGCGTATTTTCGTCGATTTGAGGTGATCGCAAGAGGACAAGATTGGCCCAAGGACAAGTGGGCCACTGCTCTCAGCATGCTGTTGGTGGGAGAAGCGTTGAAAGTATTTGGTCGACTGTCCCCGGAAGACTCCTTAGATTATGAGAAGGCAAAAGCGGCCCTATTGCAGAGATTTCGATTTACTGCCGATGGATACCGGGAGAAATTCCGCTCCAGCAAGCCGGAGGACCTCGAAACTGGCCAACAATTTGCCGTTCGTCTGCAGGGTTATTTTGACCGGTGGGTCGAAATGTCGGAGACGTCAAAAACCTACGAGGGCATGCGAGACCTCTTAGTCTCAGAGCAGTTTCTGAAAAACTGTCACTTCAAGCTAGCAGTGTTTCTAAAGGAGAGGAACTGCAAAACCCTGAAACAGATGTCCGAGTCATGTGACCACTTCATGGAGGCGCAACAACAGCGTAATCTTGGACAGTTCGGGGAAGTGTTTGGAATCTCGTCTACAGCAGGGGAGAGTATGCAGGGAAATGAATCGTCCAAGTCTTCTCAGATATGTTTCCTGTGTGACCGCGCCGGACATGACGCTTCTTCATGCCGAGCGAGGACCAAGCAGCCCTTTTTTCACGTTTGTCAGAAAGTCGGCCATCAAGTGAACAGTGACTGTAAGAAGAAGAGCGGGAAAGGCCAAGTTACGTGCGCAGTGGTTCCAGGCAAACGGGAACAAACGCAAGAGAGGGAAGAGCTTACGACTGACCCAGTGGAGGAGTTCCTCGGCATTTTTATGGGCGACGAGCAAGAGAAGGGACTCTGCACAGCGAAGAAGAGGTCTATGCCAACATCCGCTGGGTGGGTTTTCGGAAAGAAGGTAACCGTACTACGTGACACAGGTAGCAATACTGCGATAGCGCAGCGGAGCTTGGTTCCTGACGGAGCTTTGACAGGAAGATGTGGTACCATCATCCTTGCGGACGGAACATCCTACGAGCTTCCAGAAGCGTGGATACACCTGTCTTCGCCGTATTTTACAGGGCGTCTACTTGTGAAATGCATGGCACGTCCCCTGTATGAAGTGATTATAGGAAATATACCAGGGTCACGAGGACCTTACGATCCTGACCCGGAATGGACCTATTGGGAGGATCAGGAGCGCAACGCTCAGAAAGGACCCGAAGACTGCGGGGTACTGAGTCCCGTGAGTGTGGCAACAGCGAAAAGCGGAAAATCGAATTGCCAGTATGGGGAAGGAACAAGGTACTCTGCCATCACAAAAGAAGAACTTCGTGCTGCCCAAAGGGACGATCCATCGCTAAAGTCGTGTTTTGAACGAATCGATGTGGTCCGCCTTACTAAGTGGGGCACTCGAGAAGTGTTCTTTATGAAAGAGGGATTACTTTATAGAGAGTGCTATTTTCGCAATGGGAAGAAGATCAAGCAGGTTGTCTTGCCAGTGTGTTTGCGTGCGTATGTTCTGAAGGTAGCCCATGACAGTCCTCTGGCTGGACATCAAGGAATGAAACGCACAAGCGACCGCTTGCAGGAGGCGTTTTATTGGCCCGGAATGCAGGCAGAAACAAAGCGGTTTGTTCTGTCATGCGACGTCTGCGAAAGGACGGTGTCTAAAGGACGACTAGCTAAGGCTTCGCTAGGCCAGATGCCTATTATCGATACGCCCTTTGAGAGGGTGGGGATACACATAGTAGGACCAATGCAACCATCCGCGTTGAAAGGCAACCGATACATTTTGGTGCTAACAGATTTTTCGACGAGATATTCCGACGCTGTCGCGATACCATCTATTGATGCTCCTACTGTTGCAGATCGACTTCTTGAGATGTTTTCAAGGATTGGAATTCCCAAAGAAATACTTACAGACAGAGGCTCCTGCTTCACGTCTAGTTTAATGCAGGAAGCCATGAAGGTTTTGTCTGACAAGATGATGACCACAACACCCTATCACCCCACGTGCAATGGTCTAGTGGAGCGCTTCAACGGAAGCCTGAAACAAATACTCCGAAAACTGTGTCATGAAAAACCTAGATCATGGGATCGGTATCTAGCACCCCTGCTTTTTGCATACCGGGAGGTTCCCCAAGCAAGTATGGGTTTCTCACCGCTCGAGCTTATCTATGGCCGATACGTACGAGGACCAATGTCAATAATGAAAGAGTTGTGGACGCAAGACGAAGTGAACCCCGAGTTAAGGACAGCTTATCAGTACGTTCTGGATCTACGCGAACGTATTGAAGACACCCTGCACCTGGCCCATAAACATTTGTTAACATCAAGGGAGTACCAGCGTCGATGCTACAACAAGAAAACAAAGAAGCGTGATCTAAAGGTTGGAGATCAGGCGCTTCTCCTTTTACCGACTACTCAAAACAAGTTTCTGCTCGAATGGAGAGTACCGTGTCCCGTTGTCGGCAAGAAAAACGACGTATACTTCTTGCTTGACCTGGGGAACAAAGTCAAACGCTTTCACATTAACAGGCTAAAGAAATACTATGAACGTACTATGGTGTCGAAGGATATGAACTTTGCTTTTATCGCCATTGAAGACGAAGCTTGTGACGTACAAATACCATGCTTCAGTAACAAGCAAAATAATAGTTTGGCAGAAGTCAAACTCGCTGACACCGCCGTTACCGTCGCTGACACCGTACGTCGCTGACATCGACATCAGCCGTTAGCGTATCGACAGAAAGCGAGATATTTCAATAGCAGAGTACTCCGTTGGAGCCTGTTGTTACAGGAGTACACGTTCACTGTTAACTACATTAAAGGAACATAGAACGTTTGGAGCAGACTACATGAGTCGCATCTAGGTATGAGCGATAGTTACGTTTTATTGCACATTATGAGTTGTCCTTAAAGACTGCAAGTGAAAAAAAAAATACTGACATGTGAATGTAGTTCTCGGTTGGGCTGTCACCTTGAACTGTACATTGGACGGTGAGACTTATCGTGCACTTACTTAGCTCAAGTTTTGTTATAGGGCACAAAACTTTTAAAAGGGGGACTTGTGTGATGGGAGAAGTGCGTGAATATTGTAAGTGCGCGAATACTGTGTGTGGTGTGACGGAGCCGACATGGACAGAGCGACACGGGAAGAAGCGCAGCGGCAAGACTTGCGCGAAGACGAAGATGACGATGGGTTGTGCCACGAGGCCACGAGTGAAAAAGAATTGGCGGGCCGAATGACGTAGCTGAAGGTGGGCACGAGAAGCGGGCGCGTGGTGTGCGAAGCCGTTCGATCGAGCGGAAGGGACGTGGAGGCTGGTCGTCAGCGTCACGGTCGGGTGTAGTCCCGAGTGCCTGGCAGAGCTCAAGGGTCGAAGTGGCCTTCGTCGCTTGGCCTCAACTTCGACGGCGAGTCCATGGAGCCAGCTGGGAGCTACTGCAGCCACCAGTAACACCGTCGGGTGTAGGCCCGAGTGTTTGGTTGTGGTCCCTTGCCCACACGTTCGAGTAGAAGACTGCGTGACTTGGGCGTCCATGGTCTTTTTTCCACGCCATCTCCGTCGAGGCATCCACGTGAGCGGTGTCCTGCTCTTCACCGAACTCCAGCGACAACGGCAGTCCCGTGCTGTCATATCTTCCACGTCGACGTGTCCCGCGTCGGCGCATAGAACTCACCGGTGAGACTGTTGCATTCATGCTAGGACTAAACTTGTTCATGTGTCTTCTTTGGTTTCATAGGTTGTAAAGTGTCGTCTTACGATTAGTGTTCGATGTTGTGTGTGTGTTATGTTCGTGAGTTTCTCCATAAACAAAAGAAAAACAGAAAACAGCCTCACCTTTTTTCTGGAGAACGTTACTGTCTTCGACGCAACGTGCTCTTGTCTCTTCCTCATACTCAAGAATCCCATCACAACCTGCTACTCAGGTATCCTCAAAAGAAAGAGCATTGAAAAGTGTATGAACATAAAACAAACTTAAATGTCTCTAAAGTTTGTGAAAATTCAGCTAGCCAGCAGCCTTCTCTACCCAGCCTAATAACGTAACAAAAAACACACAAACGAAATAAAACTGCACAAAAAAGAACATGGGTTAGGCGTTGTCCTTGAGCTTCTCGAGAATCTTCAGCAGCTTACTGCTTGCCCAGCAACGTGGAAAACTCTCTTCCTTGGAAAAAAGTAATGAAAACTAATATATGTTTTATGTTCTGCACAGCACACCTTCATACAAAAAGCTAACAATTCAGAGGTAGTGGATGTATGAATGCCAGCACTAAAATATTGTAAGCTTTAGATGCAAAACCGTGCATAAATTGAGATTGTTATGGGCGTGGTTTATGCCACAGTAAATAAATCAGTTTCAGCCACCCCGATACGCAGCTATAGGTGCCACTGCTTGAAATTTTGCTAATGCATTCAAAGCAGCCACAAGTACAATGTCGGATCTCACAAGTGTATAAGCAAGCGTTTCTTTGTGTTTCGCACGCAATGTTCATATCATATATCTGTTCCATGAAAATGGGTAAAAACAGCAGCCAAATGAGTGTACTGAGACCATAAGTTACGAAAAGCAGAGCCTTGGCTTGCTTCAATAGTAGGCTGAAATGGAGGCCTGAAGCCACCCCTCAATGATGACATATCACAGGTGGTGACAGATGGCATGTGCGTTGGGCATGTCCTTTTGCACTATACTTTAGTGTTGTAGTGTCACGCTCACAGGGCAAACCTGGAAATACCTGGTTTCTGTTTCTGTTGGGAAATGGAAGTACCACAGTACAATAAAAAACTTGGCAGATCTCACGAACCGTGGGAATCGATGTTATGCGAAGCATGCGCAAGATGGTGCTTGGCGTAATTTTTCACATTGAGCGAAACGTTACGGAATGACGCTATAGAAATATGGAAGTGATATATGCACACGCATATGTTGAATAGTCGCATGTCTATTATATAACCAGTTGTTTACAGTTGCGTAACGATGGCAACAGCAACATGGGTGTTACCAACACCAAACGCGGTAAGCTGATATGTAGTGCTTATATTCTTCAATACTGGATAGCGCGAATCGGAACAGGACGAAGAAGGAACACAGATGCACAGGACAGGCGTTACTCGCAACTAAGCTTCATTCAGGAAAGTTTCCCTAGATATATGCAGAGCCGAGTGGCACGCGCAGACGCACTGTACGTACGTTCTGCCACAATTGCAGCTGTTATGCCTATACTTCACCGTTATGACGGAGAGCGCAAGCACGTTTCACGAACCCGTGTGTATTTGTAGAAGGGGTTCTTGACAGCGATTGAACATGGTCATCATCACCGTGATCAGTAAGCACCGCTGGACCGAACTTGTTAATCGGATCCCTTCGTAATCGCGTCTATGAGGAGTCAAAGTGTAGTGAAGTGCGAGGTATAGTGCAGCTGGGGGAAATTCTGGATGCCTCTTACGGTGAAATGATCTGATGCCTCCTGTCGTGGACATGGCAGCGAGGTCTTTTGATGTCCTCTCCACATCCAAGCGTTCTTTCACGCAGTATAAGAACCAAGCGTTGTTGGGTCTTGATAAATCAATGTTGAAGTCATCGGTAATGATGAGAGGCCTGGTTCTCTCCGCATATTTATTTGTAGGAAGCATCGACGCCGTTTGTTGCGTAATCCACGTGGTCCACGTTGCGAACCACGTGGACGAGTGGATGATAATTAAGCGTCTTCCAAGGGTGTTCTGTCTTCAGTTTCCTCACTTTTCTTGCGTCCGCCGCGGTGGTGTAGCGGTTAAGGTGCTCGGCTGCTGACCCGAAGGTCGCGGGTTCGATCCCGGCCGTGGTGGTTTCTTTTCGATGGAGGCAGAACGCTAGATGCGCGTGTTGTGTGCGATCTCGGTACATGTTAAAGAATACCATGGTTTCATAGCGTGGTTTGCGGACATAAATCCCCAACAAATATTATTATTATCACTTTTCTTGCGTGTCAAAGTGTGTGTTCGTGGTTGTTGTGTTGGTTGAGACTCTGTATCACCTGTGGCACATACCCACATAACGTTAACTCTGGCTTACGGGTATGTGCCGCACGTGACTGAGAGAAAGGGTTTCGTGACGTACGCGACATGTATTTTGCACTATTCATGTCAGGACCAGCGAATCGTGTTCGTCATACACTGCTCCCCTGCTATGCCAATTTTGGTATATGACAAGTTATGGAGGCGACCGGGAGAGCGCCCAGACGTAGGCGGCTAGATACATAGATAGATAGATAGATAGATACATAGATACGTAGATAGAAACGGCCAAAGTGCCTGAGGTTCGCTAAGAAATGCTTCGCATTTAAAAATCCAAGCGGTGCCATCATCGCTTACTATGGTTACCGCTGATGTTCCCATGGTTACGGCTGGCGAAAGCCTGGCCGTCGTGTGTCAGTCGCGTCTCAAGTGTATCCCGCATTGTTGCAGCAGCGTTGGTGCAAAGCCGTGGATGGCTTCGCACCACGTCTCGAGAATAATTCACCTAAAGAAACGCACTACGTTTTTTTCGCTAAATACCCTGCTCGTAGCTAATAACAACATTCATTTTGTTTGATTCTTGTTTTGACCGACAAGATTGAAAGAAAGAAGCTAGCGAAGAAATAGTAAAAACAACTCGCGAGCGGCGGTTCGTCTAGCAGACGACAGATCGGCGCTGTCGCAGTGCTGCCGGTCGATCAGGTGAAGGCGACTAGTATTAGCACCCCTAACCCCTCCCTCGAAAGTGTTCTGCACCGCACGTGGTTTTTCACTGCACGTGTGATCCACCCACCCTTGACCAATCGACGATGTAGTGTGATGACGTCATCATGATGATGGCGCAAAATCTTGTCGATTTGTGACGTCACAAATGTGTCGAATGATGACGTCGTTATCTGACGTCATCACTTGGGCAAGGTACCGTGGGCTTACTGGCGGGACTTCGCGAGATCTGAAGGTCTGGCAACGTCTCGCGCGAATTGCGCAGGCAGGAGCGCCCACGCTGTTATTTATTAAATGTAAAAACTTTTTGCTGCGCTAGCTTTGTAACCGGGAGCCCCACATTTCGAAACCTATTGTGTTGCCCGCTGGACTTCACAAACTCGCTTGAAGGAAGTGGAAAACTTACGGCGTCTCTTAAGCATTCGCCTAAGATGACTCGAAGGCCAAAGCCATCGTTTTCATCTAAGTCGATGTATTCACTCAGTTGATATATTGACAAGGACAACGGCTGTGGCCTACATATGTATTTATGAGCACTGCCCATTTAGATACGCTTGTCGAGCACCTTTCTAAACACTGGGGTTTCTCCAGCGCAGCCCTTAGTATTTTCTGCGGAGACATATTCATAGTACACACTGTGTGCTAATCTGGTGTGCCACCCGTCCGTTTTGACTCTGACAAAGAGCTATCGCCATAACGCCACGTAGTGAATTCGCAGTAGCACGTACCGATGTCCAGCGTGCATGCTTATTCATCACAATCATTAAAAATGACTGCAAAAGAACGAATTGAGGCTCGCTAACCACCTATATATATAAACTACGCGTCATAAGCAGCAGCAAGCAGCTCAGTACACACGGTATTTCAGCTTTCGCAAAGATAAGCCGGCAGTTGAAGAAATAGAGCGTAAAAGGAACATCCGGTGGCGACGTCGTGGCTCGGCTACCGTGGGCATTTGTAGCATGTCGACTTCTGGCGCCCTTCGCTTCAGGCGCCGGCTGATCGCTGCGTCCACATGCTGAACCCTAATGGGCCGCTTCTGCTGGAGTTAATGGGAGCCGGCATTCAAGCCCGCTCATTGTAAATGCGGGGTGCGACCAGAAGCGCCACACATGCGGAAACGTACTGCCCTGCGTCCATTTGCACTCTACTCTCACTTCTGCGGTTGGAACAAACGGCGATGGTACATCTGGCGTATCTCTTTTCAAATGGCCGTAATAAAACAAGCCGACGTTCTCATTCTGAAAGAGCGTTTGTTGGGCAGAGCACCTCACAAAAGGGCTATACACAAGCGGCGTGAAGTAAGCACAACACCAGAACGCAACCGTGGTTACATCGCTCTGACGCCGTAAAGTAGCGGTTCGTGGCTGTGGCTGCTAAAATGCGAGGTCACAAAGATGGTTTCGTGGTCTATAGGCTATAGATATTTTCACATTCACACCATAGTTTAAATAATGGCAATATTCCACGCTTCCTTAAAATTGATATGTGCCGCAATGCCAGGAGTCGTTCGAAAAACATATTGAACATCAACGAAAAACCAAAGCGCAGTGAGCGGCGTCTAATGACCATGCGCTTCACCACCACGTACACTCTTGCGGTCTCGAATAACTAGGTGAAGCACGAAAAAGTTATATCCGACGATTGCCTTGCAATCGCAGATGCCAATGAGATTATTTTTCTTCCATTGGCTTCAAGCTATGGCTCATACTTACGAGGAGGTCTGTAAATATTTGATATACATATCAGTGACGAATAAAAGAAGCAAGCAATATCAAAGAACGCACTCTCCGACATTATACTCTAGATCGGCTACACTGCGCAAATTAAAAAGGGCCGCAGGATACACTCAAATCAACGCGAAGCTTGTGAACGCAATTATTCAGCGGAGAATTCTTGAAATACAGAGGTTGTTGCACTACACAGATCGCATAAAAAAAGCCCTTTATCAAATGAAGATGTGAAACGTTCATTTCACTAGTTGCTTGATGTAAAACAGTTACAAGGTGAAATGCTTTGGGTGGATTTTACTACTCCAAATGTCACAGAGCCTGTAGAATTCCAAGCCATTGAACGTTGGAACCATTTGGAAGTTGGCACCCATATATCTTAGAAGAATAGACTATTGGGCGAGTTGGTAATTCATGATGAATGAAAATAGCGCGAGATAACGTAGGACGAGACGAAGAATGCGCTTGTGAAGTTGTGCTGTAGCCTTCTTCGTCTCGCCCTACGTTTTGTCGCGCTATTTTCATTCATCGCCCGTAGATGTCGGTTTGTGTCTGCCCTTTGTCCCCGTCATTTCAGCGCCACGCCTCTTTTCCTCAAATCCCTAGAGTTAAGTGCCCCTCACACTATACCAAATGAGCAACAGTTATCATACTCGTTCAATGGCCTAACTGTACGTTACACGCGCAAAACAGTCGAGCCTCAAGAATGCCGCGTCGCCACGCGGTTAGACCGTCACCCGTGTATAATAATTGTTGCCCTGTCGCTATAGCATTGTGGTTAAAATGACGGGCCTTTCACCAAGGCGGGGATCGGAGATCTATGTTCGTTCCGCGTTCGTTCTGACGGTGTTACGTCTCAAAAGTGGGCGGTCTACAGCTCTCTTCCGCCGAGAGGAAGAGGACAGCCAATCGTCAAGCGGTGAGTGGGGAGCTTTCCGGAAGTAGACGCGCATCGTTTGTACTCGGCAAAGGGACCGAATATTTCAAAACGAAGTGTTTCTCACCTTCTAATAAATACAGTTGTTATACGAAAAGATATTGTTTTTCTTTTCAAGCTCAAGCACTTTCTGAAACAGCAATAGCTTTGAGTGCTGATATTTATTGGTGTTAGTTTTTCTAACGTGCTTGCTATGTTATGTCGCGCACGCGAAAAAAAGAAAAGTAGCGGTTGGCGCAGTTTTTCAAAATGTCGTCCCACCGGAATGTCTGGCTTGGCTCCCGGGTGTCGGATTGTCAAAGGGAGTTTCTGCTGGCTTTTATAAAAGAGCACCCACAGATAGCTACGCCGTCGCGCCCGCTGGGGCCGTCGTTCACGAGTGAGGACCGGGACGACACGTGGCAGTAGCTGGTAGCGCTTTTGAACTAAGAAGTCCCTGCGCGTAAGACTACAGCCCAGTGGCAGGCCCGTTCATTTCGTTCGCACTGTTCGTTTCGAGAACTGAAAGCGACGCCGCGCTCGCTCATGGCTTCAAACGCATCTCGCACCTCCAACCGCAAAAGAAGCACACGTCGCAAGCGCCATTTTCTGAAAATCAGCTGTTGCGGCAGCGGCAACCGCCGCATCATGCCGTGCGAAGCCGTTTGTTCGCTCGAGAGAACGCGTGCGAACGGCCTCGCGATCCGTTCGTTTGTAGCAGACGACATGCTCGTTATGACGCGGTATGACGTCACCAAAAAATAAAACATCAAACAAAAAGAAAAATGGCTACGCCCCTCAGAGACAGTGGTTTTCTCCGGCTTCGGCTAAGCGCGTGCGCCGCCAGAATGGGTGCAGAACGAACGGCGCAGAACAGAGATCTCCGATCACCCTACTCGTTATGACGCGATATGACGTCACCAAAAAAGAAAAGATCAAGCAAAAAAAAAAAATAAATGGCGACACCCCCCGGCCTTGAGTGGCATCTCCCGCTTCAGCCAATCAGCGCGCTTGTTCTTCCCCAGGAGAACGAACAAGCGGAACGAACAGATCTCCGATCGCCCCCCAAGGAAAGTGTCCAAAAAGCTGCAGCGGATTATCACGTTCGTGATGTGACTCTGAAGCGAATGACAAAAAGAGAATTTTAGCGTTAATGGTATTCCAGTATACGCAGACGTGTCTGCGAAATTCCGGGTCGCCTGACGATGACACCGACATCTTGTGACGCTTCAGACAACGACAATGATAGTGACATTTCCTTGTTTTGCCCGAATATTCATGGCGAAAACAATGTTTAAAAAGGCGAGGCATTACGAATTACGCTGCTGCTGAGAATGTACACTTGCAGAGAAGTTGAATGCACAGGTTCCTGCTAGGGCATTGATGTGCTTCCCATGCTTTCTTCATAACAAGCTATTTCGTTGGATTGCGCGTCAGAACATCTGATGAGAATGATCTGATGAGAATGGCGTGGGTTTTCCCATTCACGACCAGGTAACTTACTATTTTCCTGTAACAAAAAAAACGAAAAGGAAACGACATGAACACGAAGAGATGAAGATTAACACAACCTTTTTGCTTTCTTTGCGCGTAGGTCATTTTTTTTTGTTCGCCAAAAAAAAAAAAACAACGAGGAATATTCAGTAACACAGCAAACCATACCGGTGAGGCTTACGACACCACTTCTTATCTTAGGATTGCGCCACTACCCAATCGTCGAGGTGCTCTAATTGTTAAATAAACTGTCATTTCCAAATGGCGTAGTGATAGACAAAATTTCGAAAATATAGACAGAATTTTGATATCCTAAATTTCGACTTCGAAGCTCATTGAGGACAGAGAAGTATCAATCGGTATAACTCCTCTATGCATTAAATCATGCTCCGACTGTACGAATCTTGAGCTTTTGCTATGATAGATGGAGTGCAATACAAAACAATGACCCTACACCAAACCAACGGCAGACAAGATCCGCAATCGAAGAACAAGTATTTTTTTTAACGTGAAGGTGTTTTATGCCGGGACTCACCAAGACTTTAATGACGTATTTCTGTCACGGATATCACGCTGATAAGCTGGACGCAAACGGATGCGAAAGAAAAAAAACAGTAAGAAAAAAGTTGCCCGGCCAGGAATCCAACCTACGACTTCTTGGTCCCGACAAGCTCCCGGCGTTCTACCGACTAAGCTACCGAGCCAGATGCATGGCACACCCCAAACGCGCCTTATATATATATATATATATATATATATATATCGCACATTTTCTCTAGCACGATGCTCTCTGTTGGCGGGGCTAGGCGGGGCGGTGTAGTGCCACCGTCTGTGAGCGGGAAAGTGAAGTAATGCAGCATGGCACTTACTAGCTCCGACAGAGAACGATTCGGCGATGACGCAGTTAAGGCATGGCCTCCGAGATCGCACGCCGGTGCAACCTCGGAGGCCGTGTTTAAAGCTTCTCGGTGCCAGCGAAAAACGCTGGCCCCGTGCTGTCATCGGGGAGTCTCCCTAGACGCAGGTACGTTCTTTGCCTTTCGCTTCGTGTTAGCGCGTGACAGCTCGTTGTCGGAGTAGTGCAGATTCCACACGCTCAAACGGTGTTTGTTATTCCGCCGCCGACTGCTTCTAGTGCGGTAGCTCCGACTAAGAAAACTGCTGCAGTAAGCGCTGCAGAAAGGTAACGACATCGACGTGTGCATGTCGTACCACGGCGGAACGATACAGAGGCCAGCGGGACCCGGAAATACCTACGCGCGTTCGTGGCTCAATCTTCGAACCTCTGGCTCCCGTGTTGCAGAAGCGCAGTGGGTTGTGTATGCATGAGCACAGGCGTAGGTTGCCCTATTCCTCGGGAGCGCGCACCGTGCAGTTTCCTTAAATGGCGACGCTTTGAAGAAGTGCATATGGAGTAGTAGTGTTTATTATGTGCTTGCTGATGCCATCTTTGTTCAGGATTCACGATACGACGTGTCCAGGTATATGTTGAAAGCTTCATCTGCCAGAACGGTTAAATCATGATCAGGGGCATTAGTCGTCATGATGGAGAAATGCCAGTAGGCGTCAACGTGGGTGCATCCACGTCAAACGATGACATAAGACACGTTTCACTTTCGTGTTATACCAATTCCTATGATGGAGCAATCCATGTCTTTTTTTATCTGTGCGCTTTTACCGTGTGGGACCAACCATATAGAGGCAGGGAATGCCTTGTAGAAAGTGAACTTTTCCTCAGTAGTGAACGAGTAGTCACACACGACGCGAAGAAAATAGGTGAAAATTATGTGACAAAGGCTTCGTGAGCGTCGCCGCAAAATTTCGGAAGCGGGGCACACCCTCTCCTACCAAATCGCCGAAATTCTTTGTCTACATTACCGAATTTCTTTACTACTGACAGTGACTAATTTCTTTACTACTACTGCCAGTGACAATATGTCATTAGGCTTCTTCCAACAGGTCGCAGTTGCACTGGGATTAAGCGAATTCAACTCAATCGCGAAAATTTTCTGAATTCAAAGAAATTAGGACGACACAACATTCTGGTGGCTATGAAAATGGTGGTGACGTAGATAGGAACAAACTCAGGAAGTCGTGTCGGGAGTCTGGAGCAAAGAACACGCCTAGAAAAGCTACACTATGAAAGTTGGGAAGCAGATATGGGGAGTTAAAGGGGGGGGGGGGGGGGGCTTTTTGACGGGAACTCCGAAATGATTTTCGTCTTGTCTTTGACAACTTTGTTATGACGGCCCGGCTATTATTTCATTGTCATGGTGGCTGCTGTCGCGGGAAAGCACCATCTTCATAGGAACCGAGCCGACGTGCGACGCTTGCTGGCACCGCAGCACAATAACAAAGCCTATACAAAACCACGTATAGGGTGCAGACACAAAGCTCCGAGGACGCGCAGAGCCGTCGAGATGGCGACAGCTTGACGGCTTTTCCGGTTCCCCTGTCTGCGAGATTCGCTAATTCTTTCCCGGATTTCTTCGAGGCCAACCATGATGGATTCTGGGTTTCGCGGCGCGCTGGCCTTTCGGGCCTTTGGCGATGCTCCGCGATAAAGGGGCCAAAAGCAAGTTCTAGACCAGTGGTTCTCAAATGGAGGTCCGCGAATCTCATCATCGAAAAGAAGACGTCATTGGAGGCACATTATCCTGCGACAGCGGCCCCTTCTGATTTTTTTATGCTTTGCCGCATAACAAGTCTGCATTGCGGCGGAGCTTACTTGTGTTTCTCTTTTTCCTTGCGATGTCTGTGAAGCTTTTGTATGACAGTTTTGTATGCATATGGACGCGAGCAGGGTGTCGGAACGGAACGAAAACCGAAAACGAAAAACGGAAAAAACGATATTTTTGACCGGAACGAAAACGTAACGGAAACTATCTATTATTTCGTTCCGGAGTGAAACCGAAATTTTTTCAATCGTTTTTCGGTTCACGAGAAAACTTCGCAGTCCGGAAAGACTGAGCTCATGGAACGTGAGCAGATATGCATATCTCAGGGTACAATACTAGCGCGTACCTCAGGCAAGAATTCTAAAGCAAAGATATGTTTAAATTGTGCGAAAAACGAAAACAGTGGCAACCAGAGATGTTTATATTAACGTAAGCGGACTTTCGCGCGCCTGTCACGCAGGCCAAAGTGGAGAGGGCATTGTCGGCGCTGAAGTTTGTTACAGCGAAAGCTGTTATGAGATCACAATAGCTGACTTTGGCACCATAGTTGTCCTCCGCCGCCGGTGTGCGTGACCGCTATCGCATGATAGAAAAAAAAATAAATGAGGAACAAATTTATAGGATCAGGTGGGATTTTAACCCGCGCCCTCTGCTTGGTGGTCGGGTCTTCCACCAGAGTGCCACGCTGGTGCTTGTAACTCCTTCATAAAAACACTCTATACAGGCGTCATGTCAAGCAAGGGATCGCGTTAACATATGTAATATAGCGTGGAAGAAGAGGAAAATAACACCCAGCCATCAGACAATGTTAATAGCGCAAAAAGTGTGTGCTTTAATGCTTCCCACCAGTGTTGCGGAGTTGCCCCACCAGAATTGGAATGACTCCGGAATCATTCCACATTTTCGCGAACCGGAATGGAATGGGGACAACGCTTGGAGGAAAGAAATGAGAATGGAAGTAAGCGCCTTTTGCACGGAATGGAATCGGAATAGAATTTCGTCGTTTTCCGAAAATAGAGCACGTTTTCTTCTAGGTCCTGTTTTTCAAACTTCAAACATTAGTAAGTCACAGCCTCGGAATTAACAATAAAGCAGTATTCTTAAAATGGCTTGGCTAATTACAAGCGCGGTACATTTATAGGCAACGCGCCTACTACAAACTGAGGCATAAGTTAGTATACAAACAAATGCATTATCCCAGCAGATACAGAAGGGAGAAAACAAATTATTTCTGCGCGTTGGTTCTCATTGATACCCCCACACGAAAGTAGCGAATACTCTATGCACAGCGTAATCTTTATCTTACGAGCACTTTATTACCTGACACACGTAAATAACCTTCGCGACAAGGAAGATATTGCATACCTGCCCACAGGCGAACACAGAAAGTTCTCCTCCCCCCATCCATGCTTGCGAGGCGCGCTTCACAAGCGTGAGTGCTGACGAGCAGTGCGGCCCAGCGTTCCGTATTCGATGCAAAGGCACAAGGTGCCCGAGCGGTGCACTGTTTCAACTAATACCAGCAGATCTAGAGGGTCTTATTCCTCATTAACCAAATCTAATTTTCCTCCATATTCCCGACCACTCCAGAGGCTTGGCAAAACTGCTTAGCCTTCTTGAATAGTACTTTTGTCAGCAAAAAATACGCTATGTCGTCATTTTAGCATTAACATATTTAGGCTTAAACAATATTAAAACACCACCGTTCCTTCAAAGACGCTGACCATGAAAATACTATAGGTAGCGGGAGAACTGCCCCTGTGGGTATTATTAGGGTGGTTGTACCGCACGACATATGTCACCAAGCTACTAACTCTCGACCTTGGTACCGTGTTTTGCGTACTTTTGCAGTTCTTAGTGTATCTGATGACATCAGCTTTATGGGGCGTTCATTCTTAACTCGATAACACTATCAGATGCCTTTCCAGAGACCGAATGTGCTAAGTTTTTTCCTTATGAGAAATTGAAAGGAATTGAATTGCGGCAAGTTCTAATTCCCCGGAATGGAATTGGAATGGAATGGAGGCGCGCATTCCGCAATACTGCTTCCCACCCACTGCAAAGTGTCCAGCCATGATACTTCATCATCATCAGCCACAGCACAAAGTGCACATAATGCCTTACAGATGTGTAGCGGGTACCACGATTCTCCGAAGATAGACGAAAAATGGCATAGTGGGAACTTCGATACGTCAGAAAAATTACGACGATTTATCGCGTAGTCGGTAGCTTGCACGTGTACTTGTATTAGTTGCCCCAAGATACTCTACAATGGGGTCTACAAAGTCCGCTCTTCTAGCTTTCGCTGGGGCTGTGCTGCGTGTTTCGCGCAGGCCTGGCTATCTTTATATAAGAACAACAGTATCGCACATCAGAGAGTAGACTCAATGACGTACTGCTTCTGAGATCGTGCTCACTCCCTTGACACAAAACATCGAGTTGACTAAAAAATTCCTATTTGTCTTTTAAGAAAATAAATACTATGACTTTGAAAGTAGTACTGGTTTGTGCTAGTTGGTAGGAATTCGTGGTACAGTTACTTCCGCTCCTCTGAAGAACGTGTTTTAGCCTTGTGCCACTTTCTTAAGGGGAGGGCAAGTAACTACATCACAAATCCAATGTTTTTTTTTTTTTTATGATTACCATTACTTGAAATATTTGCATACAAGAAAAACCGTTACGAACCATTACGGAACATTTTTTTTTTTCGATCCGGAACAAAAACGGAACGGAACTTTTTGCGATGGAACGAAACTAAAACCGAAACGAAAAACATTTCGTTCCGACACCCTGGACGCGAGCGTAATTTTTCTAGGCTTGCACATTTGAAGAGCAAACATAGCTAGAAACAGGTTCAATGTGGCTGCAGACCGCACAACTTATTGACAAGCTGTTGAGATCGAATTAGCGTGGCACTTTAGTTTGACCATTCTCTGTCAGGGAGAAATAAAAGGCAGCCACTTCACGCTGCCTGTTGTGTTATGACCCCCCCCCCCCCTCCCACCACCATTCTCCCACTCTAAATATCCCTCATCACTTCCACCGGTCCACAAGGGGTCCGCGAAACATCCATGGCTAAGAACCACTGTTCTACAGAGTAAATTGAAGCAGCAGTTAAGCTTGGTACGTTAATACTAATGCCTGTGCGCTGCCTAATACTGAAAGATTACAGTTAGAATATGAGCAGTGCCTGTCAACTCTTGCTACATGTACCTACTAGACTTGAATTGAAATCTTTCTAATAGTTCCTAGGCTTCGAACTCACTAGCGGTATCCTATCAACAGCTGGCCACAGATCTTTTTTTGAGGCATGTTCATAGGATGTCACTTGGAAGCACCTTTCTTTATACTTGCTAGCAAATTACTTTTACTGAAACATGTTGATCTGTTTTACGAAAATTTTACAAATGATCATTTTTTATTTAGACAGCCTAGTAACACTGTGTTATACGATGGGCCACCAACATTGAATTGAAGCCAAGTTTCCAGATTTTTTGTTCACACCATGCCTGTGTCATACTCTACAAATAGAGCAACGCTTAATGAAGGAGCTCGTTGGTGCAATTTTGTGTACTTATCTTTCAGTGGATTGTATGAATCAGCTTTCTGTTGTAAGTTAGTCATTGTATTCATTCTGAAATATGTTCTACAAAGCTGACAGATTTAAACCAGCATTTGCAAGTGCAGCTGTACAATAAAGCACCATGACTATCAGTTGATCAACATACCGTGCTGCCTGTATTGCAGTTACTCAACGCATCACTATTCTGCAACTCGAGGATGCCCTATACATAAGAAAGTGCGATATGATTGAAATATTGCTGAACAGTGAAAGATTTCAGATCTGCAGAGGGTCTTATGTGGCAATATTTTTGCGGACGAAAGGGCCAAATGATTAAAAAAAAGCATGAATTTCTGTAAAGTCCCCGTGTCACAGCTTGAACTGGATCTTTTAACCACTTCGAACCATGAAGAAAATAAGCTGACTATTCATGTTGAAACTCTTTTAGCGCGCACAAAAGACGGAGGACACAGAAAGAAGGTACAAAACGAGCGCTAAAAGGGGTACAAAACGTACAAAAGCGCTCGTTTTTTACCTTCTTTCGGTGTCCTCCGTCTTTTGTGCGCGCTAAAAAAGTTTCAACATGAATTCATACCAACTCGCCCAGCTGACTATGTCTTCAGTGAACGCTCAAGTAAGCAACACTGTTACTCAGCACTTAGCATGGCATCGTGTCGCAGCTCGCAATAGAATCAAGCCAAGCGTTAACAACCCGGAACAAAAAAAAACGCCACGTGTTTGGGAACACGGAAACTTGTCGGCTGAATCGTCAGAAAGTACACGTCTACTTGTGCTGGAAAGCTTCCCCGTATCAACGGAAAGAGATGCATGGTACCAAAATACACATTGAATTTCCTCTGAGAAGCCCGAATATACTCCAGATTTGGTAATACCCACCAAGCGTGCTTCTCTCTGTTCGAGAGGATGATTTTTAGCGGGAAACAAGACTCATATTGCATTGGTTACTACGAAAGCAAGCGGCATTATTTTTGCCAAATATAAACAAAAAGTTGTAGTCTTACACCTTGCCGTCTCTTCTGAAGTTCCGGTCCAGAGATCTACTTAGACACCGTTATCTGTATATCACGACTCTCGATTTGCCACTTCTGTCCGGCCAGAAAAGCTTGGTTCTGCAACAGAAATGACGAATAGGCACATGTATGTTGTACTTTGAGAAAGAGAGCAGAAACTCTATGCGTCGCCTTCTTTGTCTTTGTTCGTTTCTACTAACCAACAGGTAATAAACAAAACGTATAGCCAACGTCAAAAATTTGTGGCCCACGAAACACAACAAAAAGCTTAATATTCCCACTACTTCAGCCGGCAACCTTAAATATAGCTTCTCGGTCTGTTCTAAATTGTGTTAAGAACATCTAATGTGCATTTCGACCGAATATACTCACAAATTGGTGGGAAATTGAAAGTTTTCACAGATGTTTTGGTTCCTTAACCTTTGACGTCTACTATACAACTACATATTGAGCATATTGTGAACTTGTCACGCATTGCGTACCTCATCTACATGATATTTCTTCGCAACAACTCTGCAACAATTAAACATTCAGTTCAGTTAACATTAGCATGATAAAGCATTGCCTTCACCATCACAGACAAACTCAGCATGTTCCCCGTGTGTGGTGCAAAACAGGGTAACCTTCCCTGGAAAGGCACAGCATCTAACCCAGCACCAGGCACTGATGTAGTCCAAGCACGACCTTGCTTCACTATAGGCGATGCCCAAAGCGCCGACGGCGCCAACTGCCGCCAAGGCTCAGAAGCGTGGGCGGGTTCGTGCGAGCCGTGTCCCGCGAGCGTGTACGCGAGTGTACGGATGGATGTGTCTTTCATCGTAATTTAACGACTCCGTCGGGCTTCAGCAATGTCGAAAAATAACTGATGCGTTGTCGGCTGCTCAAACACATACGAAACTCGCCAGGAACGCACTTTTACACGTTTCCGGTGCTATTTCATGAGTGAGAGCGACGGCGGCGTTGGCGTGCGGCTGTCCGAGGCAGAAGGTAAGTAAGCGCGCTTTGTTTACGGCAGTGTTAGAACGATTACCGTGTTTTTATTGCTTAATTTATGTTGCTACGTCTTCAGCGAACGCTACTACGTTTACACTTGGTCACCTCGCCTGCATTGTAGACGCTACAATGCACATGAGGTTATAATTTCTGATAAGACGCGATGCTTAGGCTCTCTTGAAAAACGAATGGAGCGAAGCGCAATGCCAGACAATTTGGGGCAGATGACGGCTCCTTTACAAAAGCGCCGTGGAATCACACGTATGCTGCACGAAATCGGCTGCATTCTACCTAATGATGGCACTGGAATGCGATCATCGATGCAGAATGTTCGCTGCGCGCTCGCCTCAACGCTCATTCGATTCATAGTGCTGCAGTTTATCGCGAGTTTATCTTTATGCAAGTTCATCGTGCTGGTTTCAAAGTTCTACCAACGCTGACCCTTCGCGTGGCCGCACCTGTGAAATCTATGCGCCGGTGCGACAGCGCTTGCTCAAAATCTACTATATTGCCGCGTCATCTTAGCC
Source organism: Rhipicephalus sanguineus (assembly GCF_013339695.2). Taxonomy (NCBI): domain Eukaryota; kingdom Metazoa; phylum Arthropoda; class Arachnida; order Ixodida; family Ixodidae; genus Rhipicephalus; species Rhipicephalus sanguineus. The sequence continues at coordinate 136,720,202 of NC_051184.2, forward strand.
GCATTCAAATAACGCGCCCATCCATGCGCATACAGGACACGCATGCGCGCCGTATTGTTGCCGCGCAAAGACCATCGTGGCACGCGAACCTGGTCGGACCCGGCTTGCATGCGCCACGCGCTAGGGACTTCGGATGAAGAGAAAGAGGAAGACAGTGGGATGACCTCTATGGTGCTCGACTGAGTCGCAGTTTTTTACGACCGCAGTCACTTAGAGTTGTGGGCACAGGTTCGCCCTTAATAAATACGTTTGTTTGTCTAGTCTCTGTGCTTCAGCATCGCTACAATATAAATACAAGGCACGTAAACGAAGCTACTGTGTCGAGAAAAAAACTTTTGTTCACGCGTCAACGCATACAGGCATTAGTGATCGGGACGTTATAAAAAAAGCGGTGTACCTACGGCGAGCTCCACTTCGTACGGAAGTTTGTTGACGCTTGTCTGTGACAAACACTTGGCGCGTATGGTGGCAATGTCGTCTCACACAGCTGTGACATCGGGCACATGTCCACTACTATAAAGTGCGGCTCCTTTGCGCACACTATCACCGCAAAAGTCATTATTTGGGACGCGCACAAGCGGCAAAACGCACGCGCGCACTTTCGTCATGCTTGCAGTGAAAGGAGGCGTCTGCTACGCGACCCGCCAGCGGTTCCATCGGCCGCCGCTACGCGGCTTTCAGTGGCGCCCCTATAGGCGCTGCGCATCGCGGATTGTGACTTTTTGTTCCCTAGAAGAAACCCACTGGCGTTACCCCAGAGTGTACCCAAAATGTCACCGGAAACGAGTGAACTAGTGGGATCACTGGGGCTTGTTGCTGAGCTAGTTGGTTCATAACTTGAGGTAAAACTGTAATGACGCAAAGAAGACGGGGACGAAGGGAAGACACGAACAGACAGACACGGGCGCCCGTGTCTGTCTGTTCGTGTCTTCGCTTCGTCCCCGTCTTCTTTGCGTCATTACAGTTTTACCTCTAGTGGGATCACGCGTGGGCGATCCGTTCTTTTCGGAAGATTCTTGCTTAGGCGAGTGTCAAACTCTGTGCCTAATACAGAAACCTACTTTCTTTTGTTCCTCACATCCCGTTCTTTCTTCTTATTTATCCTACTCGCTTGTGTTTTAGCCGTCGGCTAAGAGACCGCCTAAGAAAGCATAACATAGAAGCAGCTGACCTCTGTAAGTAGTAGTTAATAAGAAAACAATACAAATATAGATATGGACAAACTCTCACACACTTAGTTCCACTACATCAGTACAAAGAAATGTTCACTCGACAGAAAAGTTCACGAAACACAGCACAAGTATTCACCGAATGTACAAACATAGTACGAAAATTTCTGACAGCACATTGTTGGGCACTTACAAATTGTCTGTCGATTGCCACGCTCTAACTGCAACAGTCACGTTTGCAGAAGCCTTATTATGTAACGATTAAGCAAGAACAGAGGTTATGGCGTAGATCACCTCGTCAGGATTCAACCTAAGGGTCTGAGCAGTGGGGCTCATGCTCGCGGGCAATAAAGAAGAGCCATGCGCCCTGAACGTTCTCTCACAAGTGGTAGAGGTGCTGGTACATTGTCGCACAATATATATATATATATATATATATATATATATATACATATATATATACATATATATATATATATATATATATATATATATATATATATATATATATATATATATATATATATATATATATATATATATATATACCCAGCCAATGGCCCTAACGCCTCCTGGTAGCCCTGTAGCTGCAGTGACAACACTTGTCCACTGGGCCAGAGAAAGAATCTGAGGATTGCCCCAGGAGCGTGAACCTCTAGCCGAGATGTTATCAACTGCTCCACCCGAAAACGGTATGGCACTCCAGCTGCTAATTACAAGCTGCAGTAGCCACGAGTGCTGAGAGTGTTCCATGGCTCCATCTTAGAGGACGTCGAGGACTGGTTGGCTCACTTTGAGCGCGTCGCTTATTTCAACGGCTGCACCGACGCCAACAAGCTGAGGAATGTCTACTTCAGCCTCGAGGATGGCGCTCGAACTTGGTACGAGAACCGTGAACCCTTCTCGACGTGGAGTGTGTTTTGCCGCCAGCTCCTGGCAAGTACGACAATCTGGATAGCCGTGAACGAGTGGAGTGGGCCATTCAATCGCGCATTCAAATGCCGAACGGAATTGCGATGATGTACGCTGAGGACATGACGAGCCTTTTCCGGCGCGCTGACCCGGATATGGCAGAAGATAAGAAGCTGCGCCACTTAATGCGAGGAGTTAGCATGCAGCTCTTCGCTGGCCCCGTTCGATGTCCCCCAAGACTGTGGCGTAGTTTTTAACTCATGTCACGACCATGGAATAAAAATCACAGCATATCCACGCGGTGAATGATGATGAGTGGGGCGAATCTCCGGAGGAAATCATCGGTAAATCATGAATCTTCCGTGTAACGCCCCATCAATCATCATATACAGAGTGAGAAACACTGTGTCTATATTACAAACATCAAACTTTTATTTTCCTTAATTAGATGATGCTTGGCTTGCGTCGTCCCTTCATTATCACGGCTTTATGGTCCGTGAAATGAAGGGATAGCGGTTCCTGTACGGGTTGCAATTGGAAATTTGAAAGTACCAGGTATTTACGCGTCCCTCGGATGGTCGTTGGTTTCATATAATCAAAGGACGTGCACTTGAGAGCGAATTTGGCTGTCATATGTTGTATTAACCACTCATTGTTCTTTTCGGTAATATCGACATTCAGGTCACCAACTAACACAAATGGTCTATCCTTGTACTTGTCATATTTACACGATGCCGTGTCAATGAATGTCTTGATATTCCCACTGGGTAGAAGGAACATGGTCATGATGATGCATCCATCAAAATCTATGGCAGCATATTCACCGTTGTGGCTCTGTGTCGTTGGTAGTAGTTTCAGATCTTGTACCTTTTCCGTTTGTTCGACGTATACGGCCACACCACCTGCAGGACGCTCTGCATCATCGATGCACGTGACTGGAACTTTGAGCGCTTCTATCTATCTATCTATCTATCTATCTATCTATCTATCTATCTATCTATCTATCTATCTATCTATCTATCTATCTATCTATCTATCTATCTATCTATCTATCTATCTATCTATCTATCTATCTATCTATCTATCTATCTATCTAGCCGCCCGTGTCTGGGTGCTCCCGTGATCGCCTGCCTAACATAGTGTAGACCGAAATTGGCATGGGGCAGTAAGAGGGCTTGACGATTATGACTGCCTGGTCATGGCATGAAAACGGCAAAATTCTGTCGCGTACATCGTCAAACCCTTTACTCCAGACACGTGTGGCACATAACCGTTTACCACGGGCCGCGGTGTACGGGTAAGCGCCACAGGTGATTGACAGTTTATATCTACCCTGGAAAGACGAGAACAGACATTGGTAATTTAAATGCGAGTTTTATAAAAAAAAAAGCGACATCGGCAGCATTTACCCGATGAATACGAAGAATAAAAATTAGAATACCAGCAGGAATCTGACCCTTGCATTCCGGGTGACAGTCATGTATTCTACCACAAAGCCATGTTAGGTCTGCAAATTGTTTTGCAAGAACACCGTATTCAGCCGTGATGTCGGTGCAACGTCAGTTGTGGTTATGGTGCTGGCTATCTAATTTTATACCGCAGCAAAAAACACTACATATATACTCCTACGATACAAGCGTCATGTCAGGTTAACGTCTGGTTAGTCTTGAATTAGCCTTTAAACGCCAGTGTTGTCGACGTGCCTGGTAAGACCACAATTTGCAAACAACTACGACACTTATAAATAACATGGCGATCCACATCGTAACGCTTGGCTCAAAGCGAAAAAGTGCAGCATAGAACTACTCGCTGATTGCTTCGCATTAAACCGATTCCCACAAGGCGTGGGATCTGCCGATTTTTTTAGTGTTGCGGCTATTGCCTGGAAATTTTGCGCTTCATTTACGCAGTCTATACACAAGCTGCAACGTCAACCAACAAACACTATCTTCATGGTACAGACTAGAACACATCTCAAACGCAAGGACAAATGGAGAAACGGAAGACAGTACCGCGTTTTTTTCATTTGTAGTCGTTTTTGCGCTGTGTTATTCTGTTAACCATAACAACCACGACAAATCTATCTCAGTTTGCACTCCTAATTAAAGACTATTCTACTGTTTCTTTCAAAGAAGCTTCCTGGACTTTGTTACTTCTCATGAAGGCGCTATCCCTCCCAAATAATCTTCTTGAAACTATTAGTGGTAAGTAGTAAAAAAATTGGTATATTATGTTGATATATATCTAGAAGAAACTCTCGTCTAATAACACTACCCGCCTATGTAGCTTAGCAGGCACAGGCGTTGCGTTGTTGAGCTCGAGGTGTGGCTAGTTGATTCCCGGCCACGGTGGTAGCCGAGGGTAGCGATGCGGGCTTGTTGGTCTGTCATGGTTCTTGGAGCGCCAGTGTGTGTCTCCTTCTTCCCTTCGTCCTTGTCTTTTTGTGCCCACATCCAAGAACGGTGGTAGCATTTCGATGGGGGCGAAAACAATCTCACCCGTACATTTATGTGCACGTTAAAGAAATGCAGATGGCGAAATTTTTCCGGAGGCCCCCAGGACGGCGTGTCTCATAACCATATTGTTGTGGCCTCCGCACGTGAAGCCCCAGAAATTGTGTTCATGTCAAAAAAGACTACCCTTCTTCTTTTCAACGAAAATTTTTATTAGCTAAAATATGTTGTTCCTTAGCTTCGATAAATTCGTAGACACTGTGTTGATATATTGCGCTTTTGATTTCGACTACAGGAGGTACCGCCGGCAAAGAGACAAAAACTCGATTTACTTGGAACGCCCACTGAAAAGAAATTACGGTAAGACAGCGCTAGACAACGTCTATACACGAAACGAGACGACAAAACGACAAACAAGGGGAAGACAGCGTTTGACTTGTCTTCTCTTTCCTGGTGCATTCGCCGTCTAGCGCTACCTTACCATAATTATGAAGCCAAACCAACATGGCTGCCTATCCGTTATCCTGCAAAGTTGCTCTAGAAAGGAAAGTTGCGCTGTTTCCTCGAAGGTGCGTAAACCGACGGCTAAACTTTATTCCGCAGGCTTTGGGCAACGCAGAAGCCCACCTGCGGGAATCTCTCCACGAAAACTGCTGCAACGTTGGGGCAGCCCAGAAATCTGAATTGCTAATGTGTTTCAGGTTGCAGCCTCGTCTGCGCATCGAAAACGGGGTCCCTGCATGGCGACCAGCGTGACGCATATTATTCCGCCCCCGCTTTGAGGGCTCGTCTCCACTGTAGGGAAAAGTGGGCAGGGTGTTGCACTTTCTGGAACATTTGAAGGCGAAGGACTTATGCACAATTGATAATGCATTAAGATATATAAACTGGGACCGAACTTGCTGCGAAACACAACGAGCCGTAACGAGAGGGACACGCATTTTATTACGTTGAGGTTCTTAATCGATTGCAATATTCCTCTTCCAGCCACTAAGCTTTCCGCACCACACGTAGTGCTACACGGCCTCCGGGATCGGCCTACCATTGACCAGGCGGCGATGCCATGTGGTGGCGTCATCATGAGACGTCACGTGAACACGTCAGCGTAAGACGTCACGATGTTGCCATAACGACTTGAGAAATTTTGGGATCAATGAAATTTTCACGTCACCTGGTGAATGTCACAGCGTTCAGGTGCTCCAGATAATGCTTTCCTTTTTTCGCTTTCCACGCGGCGAAACAACTGGGCGTTGTATCAAATATCTAGATTCTTCAGCGCGTGTTTTAGATATTAACGCGATAGCGTTAAAGAGCTCGTATCGCAGAAATTCCGCCGTCGGCGTCGGGGCCGTTGGTTGTGAGCGAAAAATCATCATCTTGTCCGTGACCGAAAAATCGAAAAAGCTGCAAATAAAATAAATAATAAAAATGTTGGGTCCGAGTGAGAATCGAACCCAGGCCGTCTGCGTTGCAAGCAGGTGTTCTACCACACAGCCACGCCACTGCTTTCAGCTGCACTGAAAGTAACTTTCATGCTTCCCAAAAATACGCGTCCTGTATACAGGTGTCAAAGTACGAGATGTAATATCGGAGTAATATTGCGTGGTACAAGCGTACATTGCCATCGGGCGTCACACCATGTCGATATCATAACGACTTGGTGGTTTAAAGACAGCCACCCATTATAAAAGGCACACACATTACTGCGCGTATTCCCTAAGACCACGTAGTGGGTGCATCGCAACTTCGAAAAAGTTTCTCGCGCATAATAGCTCCTGGTTTAAAACATGCTACCCATTACCTAAGGCACACACCTTAGTGCGCGCATTCTGTTAAACACTCGTAGTGTTGGAACTGCGCACTAGGAACAGAATATCGCTATCGCGTTCAACTCTTAAAGGCGAAGCTTAAGCGTCCCCCAATTTTTGAAAGGCTTTTCCGGCATCATGCATTACATTCCATACTAGTTTTTCTTGAAATTAATAGCATATTGGAATCAAACCACTGAGGTGTACCCCCTTTCGTACGGCATTTCGGCGACTATGTTGAAGAGACCGTTCAATATTACGGAACACGCGCTATTGCAATTTCCGGCTCTGTACAGATGGTTCTGCGGGTGACAGATGTATAAATCAGCCCAGCTTTTTTTAAATACAACATTTGAACTCACAGACAAAGTTCTGTTGCGATGCAGTCAGCGGAAAACTGCTGACTTTAATATTTTGTTGCGCAGATTTCTGCAAAGCAGTTTTATCCTTTCCTCATATCGTTGGCATTTTCGCTCCTGGCTCCTACGTATATCAAAGTACATTTCATTCATCGCTGCAAACTTTCGTGCACGAATGCAAGTTATTCATCTCTTAAGGTGTGCACAACGTACTGCGGTTTTCCTAGGCCTAACGTCTCAGATTTATTGAAATTCTTGAAACGCAAGCAGAAAGAAAAGAAAGGACATATATCTGGCATTCACTTTATATCTTGTTGCTTAGCCAATATTACTGCAAACGCACTGAAAATTCAGGCTTGAAGGAGTATTCAACGTAAGTACACTGATCTAGTCTTTCATTTCAATAGCTCGTCCGCATGTCGAAACGCGTAGATAAGGACACTGCCGCGTGTTTATATTTAATTTTATTTTATTTATTTCCGTGCAAGTCTTCGTCATTTTTTACTTGACTTTCCTATCTTCTTTCATTTTCTCTCCTCCTATGATCCGTACCTCGATATCTTCATTCCTCCCGAAAGTGTAGGCAGACGTTGCACCCCTTTAGGTGGCAGTTGTCAGCCTTGTTCGCGAGTGGCGGCGCAAGAATCTCCAACTCCATCGGCCATATATATATATATATATATATATATATATATATATATATATATATATATATATATATATATATATATATATGTATGTGTATATATATATATATATTCTGAGAGAGAGAGAGAGAGAGAACTTCATTCGCAGTAAATTTGATGTGATTTTTGATATACAAAAAGAATTTACTAGCTATATTTAAAGGAGCACTGACATCAAATTTCAAAGTAGAGATGTGCCTTTCATTCGATTGCTCGGTATGCATAGGTCTCCTTGGCCAAATTTGAATGGCGTCCGTCGCGTGGATGTAATTTTATTTCGAGGGCAAATAGCGTACGAAAGCTGAATGGAAGATTGATCACGCTGCGACATCGACACTAGTGCTACGTAATAGGTGTGATACATTCCGACCATACCATCCTGAGTGGCGATACGCTAGTAACAATGACGTCGACGATCTGAGTGTATTTATTGTGCCGCCGACGACAGGCGACGCTCTCACCGGCTCTCACTCCCAGCCAGTGGCTCTCCTTGCTGTCCCGATCCGTGCCTGCGATTCATCGTGTCGTATCGACTGATTTGACGTGTGATCCTCAGCGCGAGTGCGACCAATCGGAGCGACTACGTGCCAGCATGTCGGGGAACCGCTGCGTAGTACGGACCTGCTCGTCGAGGCGCGGAAAAAGCGGAAAGTGCGTGGCCTTTCGTTACACGTACGGTACACGCCTACACGACCACAAGCTATCAAAGTGGGGCAGCCTATAGATAAATATCATCGCTAACAAGTAACACGTATGTAGCGTTATTAGTGAATGTTGGTTCGTCCGTGGACTTCCTTGCGCTAGCGTAATACCGGGCTGCTGCAGTCGTAACCGTGAGATGCCGGATAGATGGGGCCATCTGGCAGCGCAAAGAAGAACCTGGCAAGCATAGAATTGTCATTGTAGAAACCTATCGTATTATATTTCTCCGCTGGTGTGCATTCGCTATGCCGATATTCCATAGACCCTGTTGTAACTTCATCTTCACCAACATGGCAGATGAACGTTTATCATCATCGTGAGTGCTCCTCACGAGCTACCGCTCGCTCGAGGGCACGAAGCCATCTTCTTCTCTTCATGTTCCATTAAAGTGTTCGTTCGGACGTGCCGTCTATCAGTCTGGTAGCCGGCGGACCTTGAGGTCCACCACATGGTGCCGAAACCCAGCGGGATCTTCCGAACGACGCCTCATCGATTCAAGGTGTCGCGTTGCGACCCCTGAGCCTTTGGCGAAGAGTTCCCGGCTGCCGACTGATCCATGGAACGGCTACTCCGACGACGCAAGTGCTTGCGCTCGCAACTGGATGGCATCGCACAAGAAGCGGAAGGCCTCCTATGCGAACAAGAGCTGTCATCATCACAGGTCAGCGTTTCAATTGACCGAATCAACGCGATCTACGCACAGATAACGAAGATTGATGAAAGCCTAATAGACGAGACGCCTGACGAGCTGATCGAGGCAGAGATCACAGACGCGAGCAAATATGGCGACAAGATTGTCACATTGATGGCAAAGCTTCGCTTTGCGATTCTGAACAACCAGTCGTCTCAAGCCTCGCGCCCGACGACGAGCCAAGCTTCCGTCAGTTTCAGGTCGAGACTGCCGCAACTAGAACTGCAGAAATTCGACGGCAACCAACAAAAATGGCATCGATTTTGGATGCAGTTCTCGACGGCAGTGCACAACAACGACGACCTCAGCGCTGCCGAGAAATTCAACTACTTGAGCACGCTTGTCACTGGAACTGCCGCTGCAGCCATTTCCGGACTCCAGGCAACGGGGGAGTGCTATGAAGACGCGATAGATATCCTCAAGAAACGCTTCGGGGACGAGAGGATTATCGTTCAGGAACATCTTCGAAGCCTCTTAGATCTCAGGCCAGTCTTGTCGTCTTCTAGCACCACCGAACTTCGAGACCTCTACGACGAAGTGCAAGTACATGTCAGGAGTCTCAAAGCGCTTGGAACAAGCCCCAATACATACTGCTCCATGCTACGGGAGATTCTCTTGCGAGTCCTACCATCCGACTTGGTGCTCAAGTATCATGAACTTCAGAAGCCGACGACAACTGCGGTATCAACGATGCAAGCGCAAAGGGACCCACAGTACAGGACGACAGAAATCGAGAAAGAGCTGCAAGATCTTCTGGAGTTCCTCGAACATCAGCTTCATTGCAGAGAAACTCTGGCGGCGTGTGCATCCCCAAGACCTGAGATCCCTCAACCAACTGGAGACATGCCGCGACGAGTAAGGCATCGTACTATGTCGTCAGCAGCGTCTCTGCAAAGTGTGCTGGGGAAGCCTGATCCATGTCTATTTTGTAAGTCGACGAAGCATCGTGCCGAAGTCTGCGACGACGAAACGAATTTGGCGGTCAAGAAGCAGATTCTCGCCAAGGCCGGGCGATGCTTTCGTTGTCTCAAGCAAGGTCACATGGCAAGAGACTGCAGGGGACGACAAAAATGCGACAGATGCTCTCGACGACATGCAACATCCATGTGTGACCCGGACTTCCGGAAGAAGGCAAACGAGGCTTCTGCGACAGCAGTCAATCTCCTCTCGGAACAAGCGAGCCCTGTTATATTATTACAGTCCTTGACAGCCAAGATAGCAGGCACGATGTCTTCAAGGTACTACAGGGTACTCTTCGATGGAGGGAGTCAGCGGAGCTTCATCACCATCGAAGCATCTCGCCAACTTGGCTGCCAGCTGTTGCAAGAAGAAACGGTGACAGTTGGAGTTTTCGGAGGTCACAAGACGCAGAAAACAATGAGAAGAGTCCGTGTCAGCATTTTCGAAGAAGTCAAGAAGGAACCAATTATAATCGACGCTTTAGAAGTAGAGGACATCTGTAGCGAGCACATCCCAATTCCAGGCAAACAAGTTATAAAGAAAATGGAAGAGAGTGGAATGGATACACGAGCACTTTCTCTAGAAGGAGACAACGGAAATTCCGTTGCGCTACTAATAGGCTCCGACTACTACTGGAATTTTGTGACTGGCGACGTGAAAACCGTCTGCAACAAATGGAAGAATCTGAAGGCTGTGCAGACTAAACTAGGATGAACTGTGCAAGGGCCAATTCCTTTGCGAAGCAACAGAACTCACTGTTCTACAGTCATTGTACTCCAGACATGCGTAGAAGAGGACTGTGCTTCTGACGCTCTAACAGATAATTGGTATCCAGAAAGTTTACTTGGTGGAGCTTATCAAAAAACTGTGTTAACAAACTGAGGACACATCGAGCATTGAACAAGAAAGACCTTCGTCGGGAACCGGGTGGAGAAAATCCCCAAGCCAACGCAGCCTTCGTGCGGCGCTTTCACCGAGGCAAAGAAAATCCGAGAGACTTACAGACAAGATATATATCAGCAGAGAAGCTACAGCAGAGAGGACCGCGGTGGCAGGAATCAAAATGGATCGGGGACTCTTCAAGGTGGGCAGAAGACTCTGGTCAAGACATGCGAGCAGAAGTTCCAGAATGTGCCGCCACGACATTGTCTCATGCTGTCAGCACGAAAACACCATTGAAACGAAGAATTGACGCGGAGTGGTTCAGTTATTGTATGGATGTTTTACGATTCACCTCGTGCTTAATGAGATGCAAGAGAAAGCTGCCAAGAGAGCCGACTTCATCAAAGGGGCTTTTGGCTGAACTTCAAGAGACTGAATGCCACTCGACACACCTCAGACAAAGGCCACCTCGTCGACAACCTGACGTGCCTTCAAGAAGGCCTATACATATGATGACCCAGGTTAAGTTCATCTCGACAAGGGCAGACAAGCGTGTGTAATGGTCCGCTCCTGTTCTATTCGTCTGCAGGGCGAAGCCATAGTCAACCGCCCTGTTCAAATGCTCTACCCACTGGAAGTCGAGTGACGCCATCTGTTGGGCGCGGGAAGATGTTGTAACTTCGTCTTCACCAACCTAGCAGATGAACGTTTATCATCATCGTGAGTGCTCCTCACGAGCTGCCGCTCGCTCGAGGGCACGAAGCCATCTTCTTCTCTTCATGTTCCATTAAAGTGTTCGTTCGGACGTGCCGTCTATTCTTCTAAACGACAGTCTGGTAGCCGGCGGACCTTGAGGTCCACCACAGACCCCTTTGCGTATATCGGAATGCTCTGCACGCTAAAATTCTCTGATATAGCTAATTGAGACACACCAGCGAGTATGGCCCAAGCGTGCGTCCCCGGGCACCTCCTCGTTGCTGCTTGGAACAGCGTCCATTTTTTAAATCGCTGTTTTGCAAAGGGTCGAAGCGAAAATGATTCGCGACGTCGCGTATCGCGGTGATTCTAAGTTTCAGAATGCCGTCTTCAACACTAGTCGATACTTTTGACGGCGACGACCGCGCTGCTGGTGACAAGGCATGAGTGAACGTGCGCGCCTAGCAGACAAAATGTTAGCTGAGTAGCTGATCCTGACGTCACTCCTTTCTGTGGACAAGTGGTAAACTGGGGCGAGGTCTGGAATTGACCGTGAGGGTGGTGGTGGTGAAAAGCATTTATTTACAAGCAGAGGCGTGGGACCCCTTTAGAGGTTCCTACAGACTAGGTGGAGTCTCTATTCCGGGACCCCATTGGTTGATGCCGCCGCCCTGGCTCTCTGTACCAAGGCCTGTTGGGCCCGAAGGTCTGAGCAGCCGAGCAGGGCTGCCTCCCAGTCCTCTCGTGTAGGGTTCGGGTGAGGAGTAAGGGCTTTGAGGCTGTGACCGTGAGGTAGCGCTACTAGCGTTAAGAAATGGCAGGCTTGCTGGCCGTTTTGAATCGTGCTAGATACCGGTATATAAATCAATGAAACAGATAGTTCTTCTTCCCTCAGTTGCATTTTCAGTCGCGAATGGCTACTAGGGGGCAGATAACTATTCGTGGATGCAAAAAGCTTGACATGCGCAAATTTGATGTCAGTGCTCCTTTAATAACATTATACAAGAAGTAGTCAGTTTTACGTAGCATACACTATAGGGACAACCATACATATACTATGCGTTGAAAAAAAATCCGTAAACAGGGGGTGGGTGCTCGAACCGATGTTTCGACAATTGGACTTGTCTTCTTCAAGGCTGGAACTGATTTCCTTAGCGATTGTGTGTATATGCTTCCTGCCCTCTCCACCACAAGGGAGTCGGGGAGGGCAACAGCGAAAGTAGGGGTGGGTGGGGGGGGGGAATTCAAGAGCGCCCTTAGAAACGTTAATACCTCCTGGCTAGAGTGTTTGAACTTGTGAATAAGGTATGACTCTATATTTTCTTCCTCTTGGGGACCGGAAATATGACTGAAGAGTTTAAAGTTTGAGATCGTCGAAGTTGGGACCTGCTGCATTAAAATGCTGTGCCCTGAACATGTCTTGTCGAACCTTGCAGCGTTATCGCTCGTGCTCGCGCTAGATCTAGAGTAAACTCGGTTACTCCTGGCCTGCGCCTAATCTTGACAAAACAATCATCAAACAATCGCGAAGTTCCTAAACATTGCGGCGTGACCTGCGGCAAGTATGGTACGACGGAATTTATTTAGGTCCTGAAGATCAACACTTAGGTTGACACAGACGGCTCCCACGTCGGGACAGTAAGGTTTAACCTTACCGACGTATCGAGGGCCTTCTGTGCGGACTGTATTTAATCTGAAAGATCGCCACTGTGAAGGCCTCTTTGCTACCAGTCTCTTGTCGGAATCTGTGAAAGCTACTGTACACTGCTAAATCATATGATATAGAGTAATGATGTCATTACACTACTCGTAATTGATTTGTACCTTCCTTTCTTGTTATACCTTGCGAATAAAGTTCTGATTTGGGCACGTTCTTGTTTGTAACAATATCAGAGTCGCCTCTTGAGCTCTATTGAGCTAAGCGTGTGGCACTGAAAATTATTTTCCTTCTGTTCCATATATTCTCTCTGCCCTTGTAGTCTGACTTTCCTGATGTACCAGCATCACCAATGCTGTAGGTCTATTCGATTGAGTGCCTTTTTCATTGAGCAGATGTCTGAGCAGATTCCAATTGCCTCCGCCTTTTATCCTTCCACCTACAGAGTTACACACCTCAATAAATTGTTGTTTCTGCAAATATCGTGCGAGCTGCTCGATATCCCTATCGAGCTGAGCAATTCGCTTCCGAAGTCTTCTGTTCAAGCGTTGTGATTTCCATCTTTGTAAAATCAATTGCTTGGCTCTATCAAATACGCCAACCTACTGTACATCTGCTCGACCTCTTCCTCTGTGTCTATAGCCTTAGCTGTTGCATTCAAGTCTTCCCATAGCTGAGCTACCCAGTCTGGTGGTCTGATTTGCCCCTTTCCTTCTGTTTCCGCTATGTTCTGTCTGATTTTTCTAAACTTATTGCAGCCTCTGTATGCGAAGTATTTTACCTCCACACCCCCGTTCCCATCGTTATGTGTACAATATAATGGTCGCCCCCTAGATCCGCGCCAGAGTTGATCCACTCGGTCCTGGGTAAGTTAGAAGTGAAGTTTAAGTCCGGAGTGCTGTCCCTACACGTGGAAAGGCCACACCTAAGGAAGAGAGAGGCCTAAATCCGTGGCGAGATGCCTTATTCCTTCCCTTTTCTTAGTGCTCTAGTGGTAACCCCAAGATTGGTGTGAGGCGTTAAAGTCCCCTCCGGTTATAACGGGCGCTGTTTTGGTTTGCCCCGTGACCTGCAACAAGTGGTGGTAATGGTTTTTGCGAGTGAAAGCACTTCACATTAAAAGTAAAGGAATAAGCGCGCGTGATAATGCCACCTTCTGAAAAAGCATCGTCCCGATACTGCAAATGAACTCGAAGTAGAAAAAAAGAAGCACGAAACCAAATGGAAAAATAAAATGCTACAAGTACGCTGGCGCGCATACACTGGCTTTAGGCGCACCACATCCACGACCTCGGGGCATGCCCGGCGCCGCCGAGAGTTCGTCAAGCCGTTGCGGACAACGTCATAGTCAAGGGCGTCGAGAAGTCGAAGTACCTTGTGTTCTCCGAGCTATTGTCGAAGAAGCTTCTCGCTAAGGCCGCATCGGCCTATCGGCGTCCATACCCACACGCGGTCGCCCGGTTGGTTTTCCATGTGACGTCGTCGAGGGTAGTAGGGACGGCTGTCGATCCTCTGCATGCTCCTGATGCGCAGGCGGGTGAGCTGTTGAGTTTCTTGAGTGCGTTGCAAATAAGAGGCGAAGTCGAGATTGTCTTCGTCGGAGGCATTCGGCAGCGTGGCGTCGTCGCCGGGCTCCTTCCGTAAATCCGCTTGAACGGCGTCATATGCGTTGTTTATTGCACTGCCGTGTTGTAAGCGAAGTTTTCATACGGAAGGAGGGCATCCCAAGTCTTCTCTTTGATGTCGACATATAATTCCAGCATGTCGGCAAGGGTTTTATTCAAACGTTCGGTGCGGCCATTTGTCTGCGCGTGGTAGGAAGTTGACATTGATGACCCGTCTGGCTGTAGCCCTTTCTGCATGCGGCATGCCCGATGATTTGGGAGGGCTTTGCCATCGTGTTGAAGGCTTCTTCTCGATTCACGGCTTTTCATGGGCGTCCAGAACATGAACAAACCAGTACCTCTGCCACAACACTTATTGCTTTGCTTTTGATGTGGTAGGATTTCCCTCACAAAACTAAAGGAATAGGCGCACGTGGCAATATTTTCCTCTGCGTCCTCGTGTGCAGTATATGTGTACGCACATCAAATATTAATAATAAATAGGCTGCTGAATTTCTAATTAAACAGCTGGAAAATTTTGTAAACGCACCTGAATATTCAACCTTGCCCGGCCGCTTCTCTCCGACGTAGTTAGACTGCTGACGAAGTCATTTTTCTGCACTGACAAAGTTTGGGCGCCTGAGAGATGTCCTTCAGTTTCATCCCTTTTCCCGGAAGCACATCCGGTCCCCGAGGCGACGGTGCCAGATGCCGGCTGTTTTTCTTCGTGCTCGAGGATGCCGCCACGGCGGAGAACGCCTGACGAACATCGTCTCGTGCCTACAAAAGTACATTGACTGCCATCATAATAGAATGCAAAAGAAAAGAACGAACGCACGTCTCTATGAGCTTTATCAGGGAAAGTCTCTGGGCGGGCGTCTTCCCCGTAATGGCTTTCCTTGTAACCTCTCATTTCATCGTCTCCAATTCCCTGAGGCGTAAGCGTCCTTCGCACCTGGATCTCGTCGCCTGGATACAAAAACCGGCAGCCCCCAAGAGGCGAAAGGCCATTGATTGTGCGTCCCACGCCTTCATTACATGGGAACATATTTGGCCTTCACTCCACCTCAGCTCCTAGTTTGTTCTTGCGCGGGTATTCTGAAACTGCGTACTTTATTTCTTTCAGTAAACTATCATCAGCAATAATTCTTTTTCGGCAATATTAAAAATTATTGTGGGTGTTACTGCGCTATTTCTGTTGGCCATAGGATTACATCTATGGCCATCAAGAATTGTCATTATCCAGTAACTGAAAATCAGCAATGATTTCTGTGTGTCGTACGATGTACGAGAGGCGTTAGAAGAACAATTAGAATTGGGTTATTTCGAATGCCCGACGTCGCATGGTTTGCCTCATGAGCCAAATAATGGTTTCGCCTGAATAACTTCGAACGCTCCAGATATAAGCCTCGTGTATAAGACAGCTGGGCAAAACATTATTAGTGGTCGTTCAGACGGCTGAACACATTGTGTGTAAATTACATTGCGTGCTCTTCGCGAATTATGGAATAAAAGTATGACTCAGTAGGCAGTTATTTAAATGTGGTGAGGATAATGATGACGAAGAATAAGGTGGTTGACACAAAATTCGCAGAAAGTAATTTATTCTCAATGTTCCTCTATAATACCTGCTATCATCATGGGCTCCGCAAATTTGCACCACATGGGGTTCTCCAACATTACCGACATCGCGCAGTCCACGGGCCTCTAGCACTTCGCCCCATCAAAATACGGCCGCCGCGGCCGGCATCGAACCCGCGTCGTTCGGGTTAGCAGCCGAACACCGTAATTACTGCACGACTGTGGCGGCTCCATAAAAGAAATACAGGCTCAAAAGCTAGGGCGGTGAAAGTGTCGCGGACACTTTAATTGGGCCAAGGGTTCGATACAATGTGTGCATAGAGATTTATTATATCCACACCATTAAGACATTAAGACACTAAAAATAATAGTTAAAATGCAATACTACAATTACAAAAACATCACCTAAATATAAACTGCGGAATAAAATTTATTCATTTTAGTTGGCTGTTAATAAAAACATAAAAAATATTTGAGAATTACATGTTATCAAGCAAACTAAAGAAGATGTCCCCAAATATTGCCATTGGAAAGCCGTCCTACGGTTAAAGGTGCATGGAAAACTATGAAGAATTCGTAAACAGGTGCGCCGAGGAGCCGACGTTTCCACAAGCGGACTCAACTTCTTGAAGGCTGCAACACAGAGAACTACGTTGGTTGAAAAACACATGCCTGCCGACGAAAGAACTGAGTAGCAGCTACTACGGCAGCATTGCTCTAAAATCGTCTCTTGATGTTCTTGCTCAAATTGCACTACTGTGTTTATTTTCTTGTTTGTTTGTACCGTCAAAATAATGAGAATGTGCGAAGTGTTCCTCCTGCTGCAGAGAGGGCAGCCTAGCGGACAACGGAGAATCGCACATTCCTCGCTGCATCCTGGTGCTACACGGTTCACCGGATGCGCGTCGTTTCGAAGGAGCCGCATTAGCTTCTGCGACACGGTATTCTGCCGTTACTGTACGCATCTTGCTTCTTCTCCTAACAATGCTCTCCGGAAGGCACTTGCCTCTCTCTCTTCACGTTGATCTTACCCGCTCTCGTGTACGTTCCTTCTGCTGATTATGTCGCGTATCCGAGCTCTTCACGCCCGAAGGAAGTGCCGCATCTCCCCGTGTGTAATAATACGCTCTTTATTAGCACGTCTCTTGATACGTAACATTTCATTACATAATCTACGAGAAAACTACAAATGATAAGCATGTTGAGATTGTCATTCGAGGAACAATCAACGCAATTCTCACTTATTATCCATCGAGCATAGCCAACGCTATATGGCTTTGATCCCACTCTCAGTAGTGAGGCTCTTTTTTTCCTTACGACCTACTTATAATCACGCGTAAGAGTGTACTTTTTAATGATTGCGAAACCTTAAGCTTTGAGTTTAAACAGCCTGCACCATCAGCAAAGACATGTTCACTTACATCTAGAAATGGGTAAATATCCTTTAATCGGTGCCACATGTTGTTTCCTTTCTGTAGTTTCCTTTCTTTCGAACGAGGTATATTTTATATGTTTCAAAAATATTATTAGTATGCTCTCACCGTTTACTTTTCTCAGGCCCACAGTAATAAGAATTGAAAGACATCCGAATACTCGTGTGATTGTTTGTAATCAAAGTGGTAAACTTCCACTTATCGGGGATGTCCATCAACAACAGTTGTAAATAAATAGGAAAATGACCAAGTTACTGCTCGGAGTGAACTTGGGCGTGTCGGTTAAGCATGATGAACCACACAGCGCGAGTAAACAACGGGGACACAGGAAGGGAACACACACAGCGCTGACTTACAACAAAAGTTATTGAAGGAACATTTCACTTATATACAGGGGATCAGCCAACCACTGCGCATGTCATAGCAGACAACTTTCTCATCAACTTGGAAAATCAGAATGAAGAAATTGCAATTCTTGATCTGATAAAAATATCGACGCCGAACTAACACATTTGTCACCCAACCTTTGAATCATCTCTGCTTAAATTATTTCTCAGACATATTTATTTCCATGTTTACAAACCACGTCAGCTTCCTCAAAGACTGGTTTGCACGTGCAGTCATTACAGTGCAGAGCGAGAAAGCCTCCCTGTCCTTTTGTGACATTGCTGGCATGCTCACGGAACGTTTCATTGAACATCTCCTACTATATGCACATCAGAAGGCTTCCACCAGAAGTTCTGCAGCTGTTCGGTGTCTCTGTGCCTTCCTTCAGCCACGGCCTTCGTTTAATGAAGATCCTTCGGAGTGAATGGCGCCGGCAGGCCCGCTTCTACAGGATCTACCTCAGTGCGCACGTTCGCCAGTCACCGAGTCTGTCGACCGCCACGAGACAGCTCGCAGATTACCTTCGTCTTGCCGACCAGACGACTGAATTGAAATTCATCTGGGGCCACCAGTTCATTCAGCTGAGGAATTTGCAGGAAGGCAAGCAGCACCAGGGAGCAATTCCTGGCAAAGTGCACACAATGTCTGACGTTGAATTACCGTCCAAAGTCGAGCAAGTTCTCTCGCTGGGATCCAAGTTTGCGGTTCAACCAAAGAAATCCCCGCCGGAACTTTTTGCTATGGTACGTGACATTGCTCAGCAGGCTCCCGATAGGGAAAAAGAACGTTGTGTCGCCGAAGGCGTGGCTGTCCTGAATCGTTGTAGCGGCATGAAATCAGTTCTAAATGTAAGAAATCTTGCCTCATTATTGGTCGATAAATCACTGTGCGTACTCGCCGCAGACAAAGAAGGAGGTTTTTGTGTGCTACCTCATAGGTCCTTCAAAGAAAAGGCGAATGAGGCGCTTTTGTCTGTATTTGATGGCCATGACGATGTGTCACTGAAAAAGTTGCGAATGCAAGCGAAAAAGTTGTGCAATTCTATGAACATTACTGGTTTGACAAAAGCTATTAGTAGTAGCAAAAGGGACTACCTGAGTGTGTTCTTCAGTGCTAAAACGCAAAAAATTGACTGCCAATAAGGGTCATCATTTCGGAAAGTGAGTATAGGCAAAAGGCAGTCTCATTGTTTTTAAAAGAAAGCTTAAACAAGCTGCCTTGTAATGACCCTGTTGCCCTCAAGAACTCTGGTGAGGTTGTTGGGTTTTTGGAAGATCAGGCTTTAGGAAACATCAGCGCTTTTTCAATTGACGTGAAAGACTTATACTCTTCACTACCAGAGGCCTGTTTAATGCGTAGCGTTGAGGCAGCTATTGACAAATATGGAAGCATTTCTTTCCAAAATGACACCGGCATCCATGTTAGCGGATTCTTAGCGCTTTTATCTTTGTATTTAAAGTCTACCTATGTAATTTGGGATGGACGAGCGTACTTGCAAAAGCAAGGCGTGTGTATTGGGTCGGCCATAGCACCAGTATTAAGTGATTTACTTTTAGCGAATGTTGACAACGACCTGTCCAGAAGGATTGAACAAAGTTCTGTTTAAAAAGTTTTTAGATTTGTAGATGACTACTTGATTTTATTTCAGTCTAACTGCGCTTCACTTGAATCAGATGTTGCTGACATTCTTCATATGACTCGGGATTGCTTCAATCCTTTAAACATCACCCATGAACTTCCGGTTGATGGAAAACTGCGCTTTCTTGATTCGTTGTTGAATTTTGGTGCTGAGCACGTATGTTGGCGGTACGATCCTAGGGCCGGTAAACCGCTACTACCTTTTCAGTCAGCTCACTCCGAATTGGTGAAAAGAAGTGTGGCTTGTTTTTGTTTCAGAAATGCTGTGTCAAAGTCATGTGCCCATCTAATGATAGAAGCAGTGCAGCTCCAATCTGAGCGCTTATCTCTATCGGGCTATCCGATGCATCTGCAAGTTTCAGTAGCTGAAGGACTACTAAAAAACTGGTGCAACCACCTCATGCGCGACGAAGTAACACGAAGAAGAAAGTGGTCATCCCTTGCGTTCATAAGGTGGCACACAGTCTCAAACGAATCGCTCAGAAGTCACATGTTCCAACTGCATTCTCGGCCCCGCTTAAGTTGGCCTCTTTGTGTAGGTTAACTCCACCAGACAGAGCTATCGATGAAGCAGTTTTTTGCGCAAAGAAACACCGAGCGCCTTTTCAAGACTGCGCAGCAGGCGTAGTTTCTTCTATACCGCTAAGTTGTGGTAAACATTACATCGGACAAACGGGCCCATGTATCAATGAAAGGTTCCGCGAGCATGCCAGCAATGTCACAGCAGGACAGGGAGGCCTTCTTGCTCTGCACTGTAATGACTGCACGTGGAAACCAGTCTTTCAGGAAGCTGACATGGTTTGTAAACATAGAAATAAATATGTCCGAGAAATAATTTAAGCAGAGATGATTCAAAGGTTGGGTGACAAATGTGTTAGTTCGGCGTCGATATTTTTATCAGATAAAGAATTGCAATTTCTTCATTTTTATTTTCCAAGTTGATCAGAAAGTTATCTGCTATGACATGCGCAGTGGTTGGCTGATCCCCTGTATATATGTAAAATGTTGCTTCAATAAATTTTGTTGTAAGTCAGCGCTGTGTTTCCCTTCCTGTGTCCCCGTTGTTTACTCGCACTGCGTGGTTCATCATTACTGCTCGGATTGTCACAGGTAAGTGCTGAACGCAAGAGCAAAACACGCTGAAATGTGACGCAGCCTATTTGAACGAACATGAGGCAGGTCGTTTGCTGAAATTTCACCGGCGATATTTTAAATGCGTAGCATTTCTTAGCGAACGCAAGGCACCTTTAGGGTTGCTATCTACGTATCTATCTATCCATCTATCTAGCCGCCTACGACTAAGTGTTCTCGTGATCGCCTCTTTTACTTGGTGTAGACCAAACTGCCATGGCAGGGTAAGAGGACTTGACTAATATGACTGGTCATGACATGAACAGAATGAAAATCCTGTCGCGTACGTCGTCACACCTTCTCCTCCAGACACGTGTGGCACATAGGCGTTCATGTTATGCGGGTACGTGCCACAGGTGATTCAGAGTCTCAACCAACACAGTAACAGCGAACACACATTTACACGCAAGGAAAGTGATAATAATAATAACTGTTGATGTCTTATGTCCAAAAACCACGATATGGCTATGAGAGACGCCGTAGCGTAGGGCTGCGGAAATATTGACCACCTGGTACTCTTTAACGTGTACCGTGATCATACAGTACACGGGCATCTAGCATTTTGCCTCCATCGAAATTCGACCGCCGCGGCCGGGATCGAACCCGCGACCTTGGAGTCAGCAGCCGAGCACCGTAACCGCTACACCACTGCGGCGGACTCAAGGAAAGTGAGCAAGCTGAAGACAGAGTAACCCTGGAAGACGCTCAACTACTATCCACTCGTCCACGTGGTCCGCACCGTAGACCACGTGTATTACGCAAAAACACGGGCCACTGCTCCCTACAATAAATCTGCCGAGTGTACCAGGCCTCTCGTCATTGCCGGTGACTTCAACATTGATTTATAAAGACCCAACAACGCCTGGTCCCTATACTGCATAAAAGACGGCTTGGATGTGGACAGGGCATCAACAGAACTCGCTGCCACGTCCAAGACGGGAGGCATCATAGACCGTTTCACCGTACGAGGCATTCAGGATTTCCACCACCAGTACTATACCTCGCACTTCACTACACTTAGGCCCCTCGTAACCGCGGTCACGAACGGATCCGATTAACAAGTCCGGCCCAGCTGCTGGCGCTCACTTATCACGGTGACGTTGACCTTGTTCAAGAACTATCAAGAACACCTTCCACACATGCACACGGGTACGTGAAACGTGTGTGCGTTCTCCTCATAACATACAAATGCAAGCATACCACCTGTAACAACTGTAACAGTGGCTGTAACCTACGCGCTGTGCGCCTGCTCGTGCCACTCAGCTGTATATATTGGCCTCGAGGAGTTACGGAGTCGCCCTCTATCGGACGCGCCTCGATTGCGTGCTAGGCAGGATACCACCGGCGCACTCCCCATAGGTTTTGCTGCCGGCGCTCTACAAAAACACCTCGCGGAAGCCCTCCAGGGCATTTCTGTAAGTACTTTCGAAAGGAACTGTGTCCTTTACTGTCAAAATAATAATTTTCGACGAACTGAAAAGCACAAGATAGTCTACAGTCGCTGTCTCTTTGCAGAAAACCGAGCACCCGCTTCACGTGGTCACCGCGTTGGAGACCCCTGAACCGGCTTCTTGCGTGAAAGGTAGTCACTCGCTGAGTGCGAACTATGTGAAATATCTCGTTATAGAGGACTGCCTGTATAACCAAACGGAGCATAACAGGAAGAAGCCTCAAGCCAGCGATCGCACGGGTTCGCGACGACTGACGGTGCCTGCATGTATGAGCGTGTGCATGTATGTTCGTACTGATGGTTTCGCTTTTGCTACGAGAGCGTTTTGACACCGCGTTGTGAACTTTAGGCCGCAAAATATGAGAATTTGTGAGTGCACAAACAACTACTGTTGCGCGGGCGTTATCAGAGCAGTTCAAAAACAATTTCGTTACAACTACGACTTCGGTGCGCATGGCCACTTTGTGATGTGCTTTCCTGACGATTCAGTATTTTTTTTTTCGGTCTAAATTTGTGTACGTTTCAATGTCATTTGACAAGTTGTCTCGCACTGCGTATTAATCGGTCTTCTCAGCGGGCAAATGCCGCTGCTTCTGTTTCTTGATTCAGTGCATTCGTTTCGTTTGGTGCTCACACAAAACGTGAGCAAATGCGACGCCTTTTTTTGATGCTCCTTAATTATCGATCCCTTTGCATTCCAGTGAACTTGCCGCTGTCTGTCATCAACAAATTCATAGACCAAAGCTTCACCACTTCGAGAATGCTGGTGGAAGGAGAAGCAGTCTCCAAGACTGAGCATGTAGTAGAATACAACGCCAAGGAAAAGAAAGAAAATACAGTAACGTTTGCCGGACTTGTTCTGCAAACGTCGGCTGTGAACTAGGGCCCACATGAACTTGAAATTGCGGTGAATAAAATAGAAGTTATTGCAGCAACCAGCAGCCGCAAAACAGGATAGTAAATGTTTCACGAGTACCCCAGCAATTTTGGCAGCAGTGTCGTGTCTAACGCCAACAGGGTGGCATCTTTCCCACGTAAATAAATGAGGATCGAGGAAAAAACTGTAATGACTCAATGAAGACGGGGACGAAGCGAAGACACGAACAGACAGACGTCCCCGTCGTCCCCGTCTTCTGTGCATCATTACAGTTTTTTCCTCAAGTTATGAACCAACTAGCTCAGCAACAAGCCCTGTTGAAATGAGGCTCCAAGAAAATACATGGGGTTGGAGAGGCCCAACGTGAGTTTGAGAGTGGCACAAATAAATTTGGGCTTTTTATCACATTGTGCTTGCGCCAGGAGAACGCAAGCTCGACTGAAAAAATATTATTGCCAACATAAATGCAACACACAGCCGCAGCATTTGACTCTCGCTAGTCCACCAGCAAACGTCGCGTATCTTAATATGAAGGCGAAAGCCTTACATGCCTCTTCAAACGGGAGGATTGACCGTCGGCGGCGTCAAGACGAGTGACGAAAAAAAATAATCGTCACATGATGACGTCATCATGACGTCGCAGGTCTCCTAAATTTGTAACTTCATTATGACATCGCCATGACGTGACATAACGTGATGTCACATGATCACGTATTCACACGACGTGGTCCCTTTGCATTGCCTCCGTGATCGGTGGGCGATCACGGAGGCAATGCAAAACTTATATAGCTTATGAAGCAATGCAAAACTTATGTAGCTTATGAAGGCGAAAGCCCTAGATGCCTCATCAAATGGGGAGATTGCCCGTCGGCGTCCCGCGTCGGCGGCAACACGAGTGATGCAAAAAATAATTGTCATGTGATGGTGTCACCATATGACGTCATCATGACGTCACAGATCGCCAAAATATGTAGCGTCACTATGACGTCACATGATGACGTAATCACACATCATGGTCGCTTTGCATTGCCTCCGTGATCGGTCACGGAGGCCGTGCAAAACCGCGTTAGGTGCAGAACGCTTTTGGAGGGGGGCGCGGGAGAATCAGTACAACCACTGACAAGAAGAATGCTTTCGCCTTCTGGTCATCTTTAGCGAATGCATAAGGGACCCAGTGCGTTTTTTAATTCAACGTATCTAAACAATGACTTGCGCATCTGCAGCCGATTTCGTGGACGCTGAGCACGGGGCCGACGATCAAGAGGTCGCACGGGAGGGTTCTGAGATGGTATCGCACGTGGTAAAAGGTAGCGCCTTTTCCATCCTGTGGCAGATAAGCATCATTTGCCGGCGGGAAGCGCGCGCGCGCCATCGTCTCAGTGCGCGCTGTCTGCTAGTCACCGAACATCGCAAGCCTCACGCAGTAACGAAAGTCTTCGTCGCGGAAGTGCTTGTTGCACACAAGACTCGTAGCCGATAGCTACTTGCCGGTTCTTAGCTTTACAACCCATGCTTCACGCAGTTTCTTGTCCCGCGGTTACCGGTGCAGGCTGACACTGGGCTCCGTTGCGTAAGCGTGGCACTGCTGCACCAAGCGGTAGAGCCCCATGTTCGTCACCTTGGGAAGCAGCCACTCTATTAGAATGGTTTCGATTGCGTAGAAAATGAGAGAAAACTTCCGAATTTGAACAGACCGCAGCGCATGTGCGACTTGAAACTCGTTTTCAAAGCACGCGGCAGTGCTCCAGAAGCAGCCGACACGGCCGCTGAGACCACGTGATCCTGCCAAGCACGTCACGCCGACGGCGACGCCGGCGTTTCCAGTGGTCGGCCTCAAGGCCAATATCTAGGGAAACTTTCCTGAATGAAGCTTAATTGCGAGCAATGCCTGTCCTGCGCATCTGTGTTCTTTCTTTTTCCTGTTCGGATTCGCGCTATCCCGTATTGAAGAATATACGCACTACATATCACCTTATCACGTCTGGTGTTGTTAACACCCATGTTGCTGTTGGCATCTTTACGCAACTGTAAACAACTGGTTACATATTACATATGCGACTCTTCCATATATGAGTGTACGTATACCCCTTCCACATTTCTCTAGCGTCATTCCGTAACGTTTCGCTCAATGTGAAAAATTACGCCACAGTTACCATCCCGCGCATGCTTCGCATAACATCAATTCCCACGTTACGTGGGATCTGCCGAATTTTTTAATATTATGACCATGAAATCGTGTTCTTTATACACTGATCCCCTGCTATGTCAATTTTGGTATATTACAAGGTATGGAGACTATCAGGAGAGCGCCCAGACGTAAGAGGATAGATAGATAGATAGATAGATAGATAGATAGATAGATAGATAGATAGATAGATAGATAGATAGATAGATAGATAGATAGATAGATAGATAGATAGATAGATAGATAGATAGATAGATAGATAGATAGATAGATAGATAGATAGATAGATAGATAGATAGATAGATAGATAGATAGATAGAAACGAACAAAGTGCCTGAGGTTTGCTAAGAAATGCTTCGCATATAAAAATAAGAAAGAAAGCAGATCTAGATTGTTTACTCTCACCCGTACGTTTGATAATGCTGCGATGGCGAAAACTGACAACCGAGAAACGTACGGACAGAATTCTCGATTAAGGCAATCAGAGTCGTCAAGCTAGAAGCGGCAACATTTTGCCCTTCCGGCTCCACCAACGAGGCCTCTTAAACCGAAGGTTCATTAGGCTCCGCTTACCGTGCAAGCGTCCTCGAAAACCAAATATTAAATCATTTACTCCAAGTGTTTAGAAGTTTGCGACTCTGGTGCGTCTCGCGTTGCCCTCCTCATTCTTTTCGAATTGCTTCATCCCTGCTGGTAAGATGACTGAGGCCAGGATATGACAGGCCTATGATGAATTGCGGGTCTGGTTTTGCGCCTACTGAAATCTCGTGCTTACAATGCATCCCGTTGACGTATATTGGCAGAAAGGCGCCAAGCAGGAAGACAGAAAAAAAATTACAAAGTTTCCCTATGGAGCTACCAAGCTTGAATTTAACCACAGGGGACCCATTGTGATGCCGTCTAAAGGTGTTTCTTCGCAAGAAAAAAAAAGCATTCGCATGAAAAAAGCTTTCCGTGAACTTTTTTTGCACTCTGGAATTCATTTTATACTGTTTAATAAAGCTCTGATTACGCGGCATGAGTGCCAGTCCCGTAAGTGGTACACAGCGGAAGGATCTCACGTTCGTTTGTTGGGACATTACCATTTCCTTGTAGATTCCGAGACACCTACCTGGTCAAATGCCCTCTAGAAGCCTTGCACATAGCATCGTCTACTGAGCAAGTGTTGCAAAGTGCGGAAGTTAACTACTAGCACGAATGGCGAGAGTTGTCTGGTCTAGCGTTTTAAGCAGTCATCCAAAAGCGGAAACCCAAGTGGGCAAAAAACACAGCATACAAAATAATAAGTTGTTGTGATGAATAATGCAAGGTCTTACCATTTTTTTATTTTACTTACTGTTTTTTTTGCTTAATCTGTTCATTCAATGTTCTGCAAGAAACAGTATTTACTGGCGGTTCTACCGAGTAGATGGTGTAATGTTCTGTAAAGGATACTTCGTCTTGGGCACTCAAGTCATAGGAAAAAGCTACATACTGCAGCCAATCGTGGCGTCAGGTGCAACTCTCAGCTATACTTGCAATATACTACTATAGAGTGTCCTGTATGATTGCTGTCGTGTTTTGGTATGTTCGCTTACAATAAAATGAAGTATTTCGTTCATTATAAACCGCTCTACGGATGTAAGCGTGTGATTTACATCGCAAAAAATGAAAGGCAGCCGCTTAAGGAGTGTTCAGACTACGTGCGCAACGTACGGATCGTCGGTAAGAACGCGACCGTAAACGTAATCAACGTAATGAGCTTGTTCAGACGTTGTTGTATTTAGCGTAAAGTACGTAACGTTTCGGGCGTAAATGTTGGCGGGTCCGCGACTTTTACGACCATACGGATGCCACCGTTACGGCACGATGAATGGACAAATCAGTTTCGGTTTTCATTTTCCGCTCACGGAGCTTCCGGTCTCCCCAGATTCTGCGTCTTCATGCGCGTCTTGGCATGCAGCAGCGTGTCTGTGGAGCTCGTTGGCCCGTGTTCGTTGTTTTGAGTTCTCGCGGCAAGTTCCACGACGAGTGCAGAAGGGCCTTCACTGTGCAGCGATGAGTTGCTCGTCGATGAAGTGCGTCAAAGGCCCATTCTCCACGACCAACGGCGCCATGTTGCAAAATCAGAGCGGTGATTGGCCTGTCGTAAAAAACGTATATTACCGAAGGACTGAATGTGAAGACTCATGGTCGCTAGCAAACGTAAACGGACGTTACAGCAGTTACGCGATACGACACTTATGACAAATGCGACTGCAGCCCGAACGCGGGTTTACACAGAGTAAAGACACAGTCGGCCTGCGTCTGCAGGGACGTTCTGAGTAAGGTGTGCTGCTTCTCCATTGTTCACTGAATGCGCTGAATTGAGCGATATATACGACTAATCCACTTCATATGGACATTCAAGCGCTTTTGCCATGAAAGGAGCAAGCCCCTGTACAGCATGAATAAAAGAGTGCTTCTGCACGAGAGCAGTGGGCAGATTGTGTTTCCGGAAGGCGCTGGGACGGTTCGCAAGGAAGTATATGTTGTTATTTTAACTTAACTGCGAGGGACTGGACAATGGGAGACTGGAAAAACATACTAAATGGAAACAGACGTTCGGAGCAATTTCCGGCCAGGTCTGCGAGGCTAACCCCACCTATAGCAGCATCACCACCAGCACCACCGCCCGATTGCGTAGCCAAGGGGGGGGCACACCGGGCCCGTGCCCTCGCTCCTCCCCCAATTTTTTTCGCCATGCCATACACTGCACAAAATGACACTCGACCACATCTGCCTGCCCTGCCCCCACATTAGATCATGGAGGTGCCCCCCCCCCCCCCCCCAGAAAAATTTTCTGCCTACGCCCCTTCTACGGCTGCCTATAATATTTCGGATGTTGTTGGTGATGTACAAGGCGAGCAATAATAGAGACCTGAGCTAGCTGGTACGTATTCATGTTAATAGGCAGGGCGTTGAAACAGCTTCTCAACAGACTCAATTTATCGCTTGTGTTCGTGTTTGCACGCGCCGTCTTTTAAAATAGGTAGGAAACCTTGTTAACGGTAAACAGTATAAGGTTAAAAAAGAACAAAATGATCAGTCGTTGTCCCCTTTGTATTCAGTGCAAGGCTCTCTTCTGAAGAATCATTACCCTTGCATGGTCCCTTATTGAAGTTTTGCACCATAATAGTAGACATTAAAATTGAAATAATAATGAACTTCTGCGTAGTATACTTAATAACAACTTGTTATTGGGCGCGTTGGTGAGTACATAAAATTTTGATTTTTTCACTAAGAAAGACAAACGCACGAGAGAACACAGGACGCCTGTCCTGTCTTCTCTCATGTGTTTGTCTTTCTTAGCGCAAAAATCAAGATGCTAGTACGTAGTATATTCGACACTTCAGTGATGTTCATACGACGGCAAAAATGTGGAGCTCACTCAGATTCACTCAAGAAATACATGTTGCGCTTAGGACTCACTAGGACTCGGTTCACTAAACGTTTCTTCAATTGAAGTAACTCTGACTCAAATGTACTAAAATATTTCTCAACCAGACATATTCATGCTCAAACTCACCGAACTATTACTCACTCGGACTCAGACTCACGGCTCGATCTTAGTCTGCACGAGTCTGAGCGAGTCGGCTCATTAGTTCGTTAGCATATAATTAATTTTTTCGACAATGGCGACAATGCTCTAACGCCATTATCTCACATAATCGGGGCTTTACTCAATTCAAGTACGATTGACCAGTGGTTATAATCGAGAAAGGATACTTCTATTGGAAGGGATGACTCTCGCGAGATATTTTTGTCAAGAACTTCCCGTGAAACCGTTTTTTAGGGAGAGGATAAGGTACCCCCTCGTCACGTAACTCACGCGTCTGATCAATAAATATCGAGCTGGTGTATCGGCGGCAGTAAGTTGAAGTACGCGTGAGTAGACGTCAGCATAAACATGAGTCTACATAAGGCTGATGGTAATGCTGAAGTTGAGTACGTAGGACCGTAGGTCGGCAAAAAACGTAGAGTTCACTCAGAGTCACTCAAGGAACATATTTTGCGCTTAGGGCTCACTCAGAATCAGACTGGCCGTAATATTTCTCAACCGGACTCACTCGCACTCAGACTCGCTAAAAAGTTTCTCAACCGGACTCACTCGGGCGTAAACTCACAAAAATGTTACTCACTTGGCCTCACTCAGACTCCCGGCTCGATGTGAATCTGAGAGAGACTAAGTGAGTCGACTCATAAGTGAGTTTGCCGACCTATGGTTATGTTTTCCTTGAGACATCTGCGACTGTATAAAATTGTAGTGAATTACGTAGACGTAGGCGTGAACCTGGGTGGTTTATAGTGTCCAAATGATGGTTTTTTTTTTCTAAAACTGCACAGCTAACACCGAACACAGCACTTGACTCATTGCTACTATATGTAGGTAGAACAGAAATAACAAGATCATCGGGCTGACTATTAGGTGAGGGCAATGTCCAAGTAGAAAAGGTTTCGTTCTTCCAAGGCCTGACGGGCCGCGCAGGCACATCTAAAATCATTATTGCTGCTGTGATTTCCCAGACACAAACACCTCCTTTGAGTTGAACACATTCGGTGAAAGCAGCATACAGTGCACAGTCACATAAATGGCAACATAGGGTTTGGTTTGGTTTGAGTTCAAACCAAGTAGCCCGCCAACGTGTTTTAGCAAAGTACTGAATATTCTACGAATAGTTAAAGCGATTTATATTACCATACCATAGATATATAGAAAGTTGCAGGCCATCATTTTCGAAACTAGAATTAATGCAAGCCATCTAAATAAAAATCTGGAAAATCCCCTCGAAGAGTACTTCACATTGTGTTTGCACGTAGGCGATAAAAGAACATTTATTTTTATAAATCAAGGTAGTTCATAAGCACGAAAGAGAGGTCTGCCTTCTACTACGTCTGTGCTAAGGGTTGCCAGAGAAAAACCAAGTTGAGCTATCGGGGGCCTTTAGCTGTGTAATGTAAGTACAATGCAGTAACGTGAAAGTGCCTGCTTATGTCACTTTTCATTTTTTTATTCTGAATAGATGCAGTGCCAATAGTCGAGATTTACCACAACATGAGTCCGGAATGCACCTCTCTGAACCTTGTTTTCACCCGCGGGGGTTGTTTGCTCTTCGCGCTGTGGAAAACGTCAGTTTATGACATTTACTACATCGTCCGACGACCGTGTCTTCGTCGTCGCCTTTGTCGTCTTTGATGTTGTTGTTTCTGCTGTTTCTTCTTCGCATCAAACTGTTTGCTTCGGTTCCGAAAAAGTCGAAGGCAGCCAGGACATTGTTCAACCACACGTTATCACCTGCGCACTAGCGAGGAGCGCCTAACCTCAGTGATAGTATAGCGGCAGTTTTTTTTTTTTTTTGTATGTCATAGCTTCATACAGTATATATATGTCAAAGAAGATACCTGAGTCATGCCAAATTAAAGATAATAAATTTCGTAGTTTGTAGGTGTGTTCTGTCATTATTGTTGGCGCTACCAGCGAGAGTGCTAGGCGTCATTGGACCCCAGGCGTCAAGATGCGTTGTCGTGGCGCCACCAGAAGCCTCCTCTAAAAACCTTGAAGGAAAGAAGTGTTAATTTCAAGGGCTCGTTTTCTTTGTTATACACAATATTAAATGAGAACTAACAGACAATAATGCCAAGGAAAGTATAGGGGATGTTTTTAGTAATAAATGTAAGGTAATTGTGAAGAAAGAAAAGTGGACGAAAAGATAGCTTGCCGCGGGCAGGGACCGAACCTGCGACCTTCGAATAACG
The DNA here is from genome assembly GCF_013339695.2 of Rhipicephalus sanguineus. Taxonomy (NCBI): domain Eukaryota; kingdom Metazoa; phylum Arthropoda; class Arachnida; order Ixodida; family Ixodidae; genus Rhipicephalus; species Rhipicephalus sanguineus. The sequence continues at coordinate 136,751,238 of NC_051184.2, forward strand.
CGTCCGATGCTCTACCAACTGAGCTACCGCGGCGGCCATCCCCCCGTCCACATTATAGGGTATATGTGTGCATTTAAACGTGGGAGCGTCAGTCAGCGCCGCCAGTAGCCATGACGGCGAGTGTGGAACACTCTTTTTCTGCCTTGTTGGCGTCACGTAGCACGTGAGCTTATTACGAGCTGGCAGCTGACCAATAATCCCTCGCATACTACCTGAAAGCATCAAGTCTGCCAGAACGAGACCCTCGCTAAGAATGAAGGAAAGAAGTGTTAATTTCAAGGGCTCGTTTTCTTTGTTATACACAATATTAAATGAGAACTAGCAGACAATAATGCCAAGGAAAGTATAGGGGATGTTTTTAGTAATAAATGTAAGGTAATTGTGAAGAAAGAAAAGTGGACGAAAAGATAGCTTGCCGCGGGCAGGGACCGAACCTGCGACCTTCGAATAACGCGTCCGATGCTCTACCAACTGAGCTACCGCGGCGGCCATCCCCCCGTCCACATTATAGGGTATATGTGTGCATTTAAACGTGGGAGCGTCAGTCAGCGCCGCCAGTAGCCATGACGGCGAGTGTGGAACACTCTTTTTCTGCCTTGTTGGCGTCACGTAGCACGTGAGCTTATTACGAGCTGGCAGCTGACCAATAATCCCTCGCATACTACCTGAAAGCATCAAGTCTGCCAGAACGAGACCCTCGCTAAGAATGAAGGAAAGAAGTGTTAATTTCAAGGGCTCGTTTTCTTTGTTATACACAATATTAAATGAGAACTAACAGACAATAATGCCAAGGAAAGTATAGGGGATGTTTTTAGTAATAAATGTAAGGTAATTGTGAAGAAAGAAAAGTGGACGAAAAGATAGCTTGCCGCGGGCAGGGACCGAACCTGCGACCTTCGAATAACGCGTCCGATGCTCTACCAACTGAGCTACCGCGGCGGCCATCCCCCCGTCCACATTATAGGGTATATGTGTGCATTTAAACGTGGGAGCGTCAGTCAGCGCCGCCAGTAGCCATGACGGCGAGTGTGGAACACTCTTTTTCTGCCTTGTTGGCGTCACGTAGCACGTGAGCTTATTACGAGCTGGCAGCTGACCAATAATCCCTCGCATACTACCTGAAAGCATCAAGTCTGCCAGAACGAGACCCTCGCTAAGAATGAAGGAAAGAAGTGTTAATTTCAAGGGCTCGTTTTCTTTGTTATACACAATATTAAATGAGAACTAACAGACAATAATGCCAAGGAAAGTATAGGGGATGTTTTTAGTAATAAATGTAAGGTAATTGTGAAGAAAGAAAAGTGGACGAAAAGATAGCTTGCCGCGGGCAGGGACCGAACCTGCGACCTTCGAATAACGCGTCCGATGCTCTACCAACTGAGCTACCGCGGCGGCCATCCCCCCGTCCACATTATAGGGTATATGTGTGCATTTAAACGTGGGAGCGTCAGTCAGCGCCGCCAGTAGCCATGACGGCGAGTGTGGAACACTCTTTTTCTGCCTTGTTGGCGTCACGTAGCACGTGAGCTTATTACGAGCTGGCAGCTGACCAATAATCCCTCGCATACTACCTGAAAGCATCAAGTCTGCCAGAACGAGACCCTCGCTAAGAATGAAGGAAAGAAGTGTTAATTTCAAGGGCTCGTTTTCTTTGTTATACACAATATTAAATGAGAACTAACAGACAATAATGCCAAGGAAAGTATAGGGGATGTTTTTAGTAATAAATGTAAGGTAATTGTGAAGAAAGAAAAGTGGACGAAAAGATAGCTTGCCGCGGGCAGGGACCGAACCTGCGACCTTCGAATAACGCGTCCGATGCTCTACCAACTGAGCTACCGCGGCGGCCATCCCCCCGTCCACATTATAGGGTATATGTGTGCATTTAAACGTGGGAGCGTCAGTCAGCGCCGCCAGTAGCCATGACGGCGAGTGTGGAACACTCTTTTTCTGCCTTGTTGGCGTCACGTAGCACGTGAGCTTATTACGAGCTGGCAGCTGACCAACCTTGTCACTTCTCGAGAGAAGGTTTCTGCGTTGCGCAGAGTAAGCAAGCGCGATCTCCGGACGCACCCTGTGGCGTCTTTCACTGGCACCCATTAATGGTGTCACAAAACCACACACACATGTAGATACCTAGCTGAAGCTAGTCACTCTTCTCAGCTTTCCCTCGACGTCGTCTTTTCAAAATGTGCCGACACGTCGCGAGCTCGGCGGCCTGACACAACAGCCAGCCCTTTACGAGAGGATGCGTTGAGCGCCGTCGAAAACATCTACCTACTACCCCTTTTCCTTGAAAGTGAAGGCAAGTGCGATGGGATGCTATGAAAGGCACGGGTGCGCTTGAACTACAAATGCACGTAGGAAGCACCTGATACGAGATAGAAGTTCACCCCACCATGCCATGACTTCCTCTTCTTAACTGTATCGCTGGGCATCTGGATTAGGGCCGAGTATTTTCTATCGCTTGCATATGTTGTCTGGGCTGGGTTTTTTTATCACTTACTATTATGCCTATCAGCAACATGGTAGTGCACACGACTGTTGCTGTACAATGATTGTGCTTCAGTGCTCAAGCGAAGATTGCGAAGACTACGCAGCACAGCACCGTAGCGCTATATACCTGTAATATATTTTGTGGTTTGCGTGCCAAAACCACGTTATGATAATGAGACACACAGTAGTAGACGGCTATTAAAAGTTCGACCACCTGGGGTTCTTTAACGTGGACCTAAGTGTAAGTACATGGACATCTAGCATTTTTGCCTCCATCGAAAATACGATCGCCACAGCCCGGATCCAACCGGCGACCTTCAGGTCAGCAGCGGAATACCGTAACCACTGCACCTCCACAGCGGCTGCCGCATTGCTATAATTCAAACAAGCATGCTAGAACAGGTGCTGTGTAACCGAAACATTTATTGGCCATACATTTCACACGCTTTATTTTACTAATTAGCAGGGTCATTAATAAATCACAGACATTGCGCATCTGCCTAACATATGTTGCCTTTAAAGCTCTTCGAATCCGTCCAGCTTCGCCTTAGATATATACTGCTTTCTTGATTGTTGCGGTATCACATCCGAGCGTAGCGTTTTGCTTCGGCAAAGTGCTAAAAAAAACTTCATTATTGCATTTTACGCGCTTATACAAGGGTTCAATGATGATAAACTCTGTAGTGAAATGATGTTTTTAACAAACACGTAAAGCGAGTGCGAAAGTGTTCTGGCATTTCGCGCTTTCTGAAATTGAGCATTCACGGCCGCGATCGAACTCCGAACTTCCGGCATAGTAGGGCAACGCCGTAGGAAGTAAGTTCCATATTGCCACGTCCATATTTGTACCTTACTATACGCTGGCGGCGACAAGGACGACAACCGGTGCGTTCGAGTGGCGCAGCGTGAAAGAGTGAGAAAGAAGACGTTCTTGGCGGCTCCACGCCTTCAGCGCTATCTTCGAGTACGACACGCCGTACGCCTTTCTGAATAAAGCCCCTGTGTCTTATAACCCGCGACACTGGTGGAGGAGCTGGGTACCATCGCCTCATGATCGGTACTCCTGTGAGCAGCCCTACAACCAGCCCCACGAGACCGCCACGCGTGGAGACGCCTGTACACCGCTCAAGCTGTCGCCTGCAAGGTCTGAGACCACAATTTGGCCTTTTACAAGGACCGCCGCTGCTGACAGCCGCCCCTGCTCAAGAAATGGCGTTTTCAAGGAGCCCTACGCAGGTAACGGTCCAGAATCTTCGAATTCCCGAACCATTTCACGGCCGCCCGAACGAAGATGCGGAAGACTGGCTTGAGGAGTTTGAACGGGTAGCGAAGTCGAACAAGTGGCGCCCCGACGAGAAGCTCTTCCACGTATACTTTGCCCTTGAAGACGGTGCGAAGACGGGATTCATAAACCGCGAGGCAACTCTGACAACGTGAGGCGAGATTTGCCGTTGGTTTCCCGATACCTTCGGCAACGCAGACCGACGTGAAGACGCACAACGCCTTCTTGAGTCACGCATCCAACAGCTACATGAAGGCGTCGCCATGTTTGCCGAGGATATGGTGCGTTTGTTCCACCGCGCGGACCCCAACATGTCCGAGGCTAAGAAGCTAAGTCGTCTCATGGGGGGCGTCAGAGAACATCTGTTTGTTGGTCTTGTGCGCAATCCGCCTACAACAGTCAACGAGGTTATCAGGGAGGCCACCGTAATAGAGCGGGCGCTGCAACAACGGCACCATCAATGCGGTCGCCGAGCCTCCGGCGCACCGGCAGGTGCCGCAGCACTCACCGCGACCGATGAGTGTTCTCTACGCTTACTGATTCGACAGATCGTGCGCGAGGAGATTGCGAAGGAGAACGCAAGGTGCACATCGCCGTCGAAAGCACCGCCGCAGCAGGAGTTCACGGTTGCCTCCGTCGCTGAAGTAATCCGCCAGGAACTTCGGCAAGCGTTTGCCTCTCCCGAGCAATACTCTGACGCGCCGTACCAGCCCAACGCATATACCTACGGCGACGCTGTACGTCGTCCATTGGCTCCAGAACTATCGTACCAGCCGTACGCATACAGCTATGCAGATGCTGTTCGTGGACCGTTGCCCATGCCGGTTCCGCAATACCGCCAACCGCCACCTGTCGCAGCCTGGGCCCAGCAGGATCCCGTAAGACCGATATATGGCGCAGTGCGGATCGTCGGCCACTGTGCTACAATTGTGGAGAGCCAGGGCACATTTACCGTTTTTGCCCTCATCGTCCAGCTGGATACCGCGGAAGTGCACCTGCCGCTACGCGCCGACAGTTTGGTGAAAGCCGCGCCCCCATCGACGATGACCTGGCTGGCCGGCAGAAGAGCTCAGCTACCTTCCGGACGCGCTCACCATCTCCCACTCGTTTTGCTTCACCGAGCCGCCGTAGTTTTGCTGACGCCGTCTGAGGTCGGTCTCCCAGCCTAAGGCGGGGAAACTGAAAGCATCGACCACTGGGGGAAAGGTTGCAAGTCCTCGAATTGCCGAAAATTCCCCATTGTTGCCGAAACGTGAGTACGACGAACAAGAAGATTACGCCGAGAAAATTGTGACTGCCGATCTCATCGTGACAAATTATGAGCTTGAATTGACGGCCTTAGTCGATACTGGCGCAGACTATTCTATTATGAGTGATCGACTGGCAGACGAACTCAAGAAAGTCAGAGAGGAATGGACGGGCACTTATATTCGAAATGCTGGAGGCCAGGTAATGACGCCTTCAGGCAAATGTACAGCAAGACTCACGATCGCGAATAGAGTTTTTGTAGCCTCATTCGTGATCGTACCGGAGTGCTGCAAACCTCTGATACTAGGAATGGACTTCTTAAGCGAGTACGACGCCGTTGTCAACATACGTGAAGGCGTGATAACATTTGCCTCTGACAATCCCGTGACCTCTCAAGCAGACCAAGACCCCAGGGCGTTGCGTGTGGCCGACGAACACGTCTGCGCGCCGTCGCTGTCATGTAGTCTGGAAGTAACACCGTAGGAAGTAAGTTCCACGTAAGGAAGTTTGAGTCTTTGTAAGTTTTTCATAAAACTGGACTTTTATTTAGTTCCAGTTCTTAACCTGTTTAGATCGAGCGCGCATCGCTTCTGCCTGAACTTGGCCGCAATACTGACCTGCCATCAGCTGTTAAGTGCAATACAAAGAGTTACATTTAAAATATCACATTTTCGAGTCGTTGTCCTCCGCGATGGTGCAGTGTTTATAAGTGCTCGGCTACTGAACTGAAGGTCGCGGCTTCGATCCCGACTGCGATGGTCTCGTTCTCAACGCAGGCGGAAATGCTAGATGTCCATGTACTTATACTTAGGTTCACGTTAAAGAAGCGCAGGTGGTCGAACTTTTCAGAGCCCCGTACTACGGTGTGCCTCATAATCATATATTATCAATGAGAACTAACAGATAATAGTGCCAAGGCATTATTGTCTGTGAGTTCTCGTTAATATTGTGTCTAATAACGAAAAACGAGCTCCTAAAAGATTGTTCTTTCCTATCATCATATCGTGGTATTGTCATGTAAACCTCAGCAATTAGTATTACTGTTATTATCAAAGTGTGCATTGTTCCGAATCGAAATGAAACGGGCCGCCAATCGCTACGCGGTTGATACATCCAACAATTGCTGTACTCATGAACTTCACAGAAGTGAACACTTTGTTTTCTGCATAACTGTATGTTACTTATTTTTCTTTTGGAAATAATTCAGCGCTAAACATAAAACACGAGCACACAGTAAGACATGACGGGACGGGCGCTGTTTCTGTGTGCTTGTGTTTAGAGTTTAGCGCTGAATTCTTTATAAAAAATATATGCATCATCAACTAACCCCATAACATCTTTCATTAAATATGTTACTTTCATCCCTTTAAAATGCTCCGGCACAGCCGTTAGTACATTGGAAACCTTGTACGCCAAACAATTTACATGAAAGTGAAGAAACATTGTCATAACTGTTCTAAAATGTACAAAAACTTTCTCGCTTTGTACTTTCAAGGCCTTTCAAAAACATGGGTGAGACGCATGTTTAATGCACACTACCGTCTAAAAATAAGGTTTGGCATTTGAATAGTTGAAGGTCAATTTACACTGAAAGCTGTAAGAAGTCCGAAAACGTCTTCATTAAAGAAGCACTCTTACTGAGGAAAAATGAACTGACGTAGTTTATGAATTTACAATATTAATTTACAATATTATTATACTGATTTACTTTATTAAGGATACTGCGGCTTCATATGTACTACAAGTTCAATGCAGAATTTTCATGCGTGTACTCAGGTAAGAAAGATCGATGTTGTGCCTACGGCAGGGAAAGATTGTCACGAATCACAAGTGAAGTACCGCTAAGGTTGGAAAAATGTGCAGCTCTTCCAACCAAAATAAAATGGGCCACCAATTTTTCACACATGGTACATCCTAACCTGTGACCCTAATTATGTAAAGAGCAGGTGGAAAACGGCATTCTAGGGCAATAGTGCGATTCGACGCGACGATGGATACTCAGTTTCCGCATAGCTGCCAGGCTTGGCTCTTCGCTTTGTTGACGAACATCACGGTGCGAAATAAAAAAAAAATGAAGGCAACCCTGATCGTTGACTTAGGTGTCTGGTGGTGCATTCGCATCTCCGCGTTCAGGTGCCCTGGCATATTGCGTTATGTTTCGTCGCACTGCCGGAGCGGACCTCACAGGCGAAATAAAAAGAAGGGCAGGTTGAAATCTGCTCCGCCAGATGCCGCAACGATCCCAACTGCTCACAGGAAAACGGTCTGCTGGGGTGCTATGCAGGATGGCCCGAGTTTGGCGAAACTCGGGATCTTTCCGAGCTCTGGCGACACCCCCTTTTGAACGAGCTAACAGTAAGAGAAGCTGAAATCCATCCTTCTGCGCGCGCTCCGTTCCATTGGTTACGATGGAACGCGGCGTCACGTCAAGGGCGGTCGAGAAGGTTGGGTGGTGTCTTCAAACTAGTGGCCCCTTCTTTCATTTGTTTGTCGTTCCACTGAGTGCAGAAGTGCGCCCATGCAAGAGAAGTGACAGAAAGTTCTACTAACTATATTTTTATGTATTCGCGGGCCGTTTGAATCCATTTTCAAGCGTTTAATATCTGCACTAAGTATCCTTTAGAATAATCAGCACCGTGGCCTCCGAGATTAGTTCCGACCGAGCACCTTACAACACCGTGGCTAGAGCTAATCGCCGAGGCCACGTGTATAATCACCATGGTCGGCCTCTACAGCGCGTTGCTCGGCCGGCGCGCGCCCTCTTCGTCCTCTTATTAATCGTCTGCTCGCTCCCCGAGCAGGTGCGGCCGGCCGATTAGCTAATTGGCTGCGCGGTATACCTAGCTAAGTCAGGACATGCTACGACGAAGCTGATTAAGCGAAATCATGCTAAGGCTGAGCTAATTAGGCCCCGTTTTACGAAGGCCATGCTAATGTACCGTGTAAAGTTAAGAACGAACTAATTAGGACCATGCTAATTAACGCGACGCTAATTAGGAGCTTGTAATTAACACCAAGTTAATCAATACCTTATTAACCGATAGCGTGCTAACTAATAAAGTGCTAATTTGGGTTATGCTGATCACCTATGTACTATTCAGGACCTTGGGAATTAAACCTGAGTTATTAATGTCGTGGTAATTAAAACATTAACAACCAGGACAGGACTATTCAATATCATGTCAGTTAAGACCGAGCTGGTTATGCTAATTACACGAGGTTAATTAGGAACACGCCATTTCAAACCAAGCTAATTCGAAACTACCTCGCCAAGTACGCGGTAAATATGATCAGTCTAATTAGCACTGTGTTAAGTACATTCGTGCTAATGAGGACTTTGTTGATGAAGTCTGATTAATTAATATCGTGTTAATTAAAACATTATGAATTAAGACATAACTATTCACTGCAATGTTAATTAAGGCCTAGCTAATCAATAGCGCGAATATTGAGACCGAACTGACACGGTCAATACAATGAAGCAGGCCAAGCATACTGGGTAGACGAGCCACGTAATAAGCTCGAAGAAGCTAGGTGACCACAAGCTCCTCCGATGGCCCCAGCCTTGCACAAGTAGGGCAAGCTGACCAAATTATTTTATATGCAAAGAAGCTGCTGAGTAGCGTCCACCGCATGAAGCGCTTGACAGGCACACCGGCACTGTGACAGTCCCGAGTTTAACTGGGGCCTTTTTAGAATCAACGAGTTTGTGCCCGAGTTCGCACGTCAATCACTTTGATTGGCAGAAGCCCGCGGCGAAGATCGGGTCCGCCTACCGCGTTTGCTCTTGCGGAGCAGCAGTGTTCACGGCGCAAAGCCAGCGAGTGGCACGAATAATCTATCAGCTTAATCGCACAGACTATGCACACACGCACGAAGAACTAAAGGTCATATCATCACGTGGCTACGATGTCTCGCATTCAACTTCACCGCGCTCACGAGGTATCACTCGCAGCCACGAAGCAAGCGCCCCTGGTGGGATTTGCGGCGAGAAATCTTATGATTTACTTGTTTGTGTAGACATTGTTTCTACCGATTTGTTACTACCGAAAAATCTTTAGACGTTTAATGTAAGTATAGCAGTAACCTGTCCATTTATTTATCTGTAATATTCCAGAGAAGCGAAACGAGCTGCACCAGAGTGCTGCGTGTGCGCCCTTGTTGCCCTCGAGAGTGGAAATTTCCATGCTGCAGGTGGAACGAAAGAATTCTCCGAAAGATGATAAACGCCCACGAACACGCCCATGGGAGGCGCGATGATCAGTTGGCAAAAAGATAGCGCGACAATCACGCTGACGTCGCTACACTGTCAAAAAGTTAGCTGAGTGGCGGCGCTGACGCGTTCGCACGCGGCGTTCCTTTGAAAACCGCCGCAAATGCCGCACATGCGCATGTGACGCCATGCTCGTTCTTGTAGCCGTTTTTATCAACGCTACTATCGCGTGCTCCGCACTGTCTTCCTTTCATGACCACCGTAATGCGAGCTCGGAGCAAACTCGTGTGCTCGAGAAGCTCGGGCCATCCTGCATAGCACCCCTGCTCCTTCATTGAACTCATTTATTAATAATTATTATTAACGCGCAGGCCTATATGCCTCATCAAACGCGAAAATTGACCGTGGGCGTCCAGCGGCGTGGGGGACGATTTATGTAAAATATCATCATCACGTGATGACGTCACCGTATGACATGACAATGACGCCACAGATCACAAAATTGTGACGTCATCATAACGTCACTGTGACGTCATATGCCGTAACGTGACATGATGCCGTCATCACATGATATCGTACCTACGTCAAAAGATGGCCTATCACGGAGGCAATAAAAAACCTAGTGAGGCTCCTATCCTCGAGGCAGTGCAAAACCACGTTAGGTGCAGAACGCTTTTGGAGGGTGACGGGGAAGGATCCGTACGTCGAGTTGAGAAGAAAAAGTAGATGGCTTTCGCGTTCGAATCGTCTTAGGTGAATTAATAAGAGACCTTGTGAGTTTCCTTATTCCTAGAGTTAACTGAGACTTATATAAAAACTTAGAACTTTAACCAGAACTGTTCATTTCCTGTAGCAAAACTGCTAGCCGGCCTAGTTGGAACGAATTCATTGTAGTACTTGCGCGAAAACAAACGGGGACGAAGAAAGGAGACACACGGCAGAAGCGCGCAGATCACGTTGGGCTTTTAAGCAAACGCTTTTTTTCAAAAATAAATCAGTTGTTAGATTGCGCTAGTCCGTGTGTCTCCTTTCTTCGTCCCCGTTTGTTTTCGCGCAAGTACTACAATGTTGATTTCTTACCACTTTTAATTTTTAGACGATATTTTTGGATATTCGGAAAGCGGGAAGTCAGTGCACGACACGAAGCGCTTGGAGGAGAAACAAGAGTGTGCTCGTGCCACTCAAAAAGACTAAGGTCACCGTGGGACATCCCTGTCTTTTGAAGAGACGTAGTATATGAAGGTTCATACTTTTCTTACGCAATAAGTAAATGCAATAACTCCCTGAATCGATCCTTGATTATCTTTGCATCTAAGCTTTAATATCACGTTCTTAAATGCAAATTATCTTCCCCATGGAATAGTCGTGATTGCAAACACGCTCTCCCGCTTGCACGGACAAGCCACGCACGCAGTAGAGAAAAGCTAAAACTGAGGTGGAAGAGTGCATTTACAGTGAATTTGGTACCAGTGAAAGCAGCGTCCCTAATGCACGTGTTTATTAAATGACATGATGTATGGGAGAAGTTGGTGCCTTTATGGTGGCACCGGCTACTCCTCGTCGCTTAGCAAACAAAAGATACAATGCTATAAAAATTAACTTGGCACAATATATGCCAAGTTCAGTGCCGGAGAGTATCGAAGATACATTTATCTTAGATACTATCTTGTATTCCCTTTGGGTGTCTTGTATCTGTACCCGCAAGACGTTTATCAGTATCTGTATTTCCGATACATTCAAGAATGTATCGTGTATCTTAAGATACAAGATACTGCGATCGCTCCACCACCGTGCGAAACAATAAACCTTGGCTGAACTCCGCTTCTCAACCTGATACTGCTGCCACTAATCACAAGAATACAACTAAAGCCAGTGACATTATTTTATCTTTCCGCCAGAGTTTTCCAGCGAGGATAGGCGATGATTTCTGAGGGACCCTTTTGGTTGAGCACAGTTACATGTGGTGGCGCTCGCGTCGTCTCAACAGATTAGCGCGCGAACGTCTACGCCCAGCCGACCTTTTGTTTTATCGTTTTTAATCTTTTTGGTTGTGTCTGTGCCATGACACTTGGCACTTAGCCACTGTCCTGTGCCGCGCACTCTAATGCACGCGGCGTCTTTCGCACATATTCTGATGCAACTCACTGTTATGTCACTATCGAAGTTTCTCTTGCGTGGTGCTTCGTTACAAAGTCTGAAGAATGCAAAGATGGGTTATTGCTTTGCGTCTCGTGGCTTTCACAAATTGGTATTTCAAGAATCTCGTGTATGTATATTTGACTTGCATGCAATGAGATTAATTTGTATGCAAATTCTAACACCTATAGCACCACCGGCACCGATGCTAGATTTGACAGAACAAGCATTCACCTAACAGACGCTATCTTGGCGTACGTCTCTTTTTCTTTTAGTCAAAGGCTTTTTAAAATCATAATTTGATTCATAGCGCAAGTTCCTTCTTAGCTGTCCTAATTTTCCATCCCTTATGTTACCTATATCACTGTATTGACTTTTTTCGGTCTGGTTCCTCCCTGCCTTTCCTTCATTTCCTTCCTCCTCCTCCTTCGGTCTGGTTACCGCAATACGCCTTTAACATACGTTTTACATAACTATATTGCACTTGAATTTCGTGTTACGTAAAGGTGATGTTGACAACAACTATATAATAATGCGGGAGAACCTGAAGTGTACATTAACAGAAATTCTGCTTACTACTAAGTAAAATAGCGAAATGGAGATTGCATGATACTAACTTAAGCTATTAGGAGCCACGTTAAGCCTGTTACGACAGGTGTTCGAGAAACATTGTAATAAGAAATGCTCCGTTTTTCTGACGACCGACCCAACGAGCCGTTTTACCCTATTCTCCCTGGTTAGCCGTTTTACGCTATTCTCCCTGGTTAGCCAGGGACTTTACTTGTATTGGCAGTAAAAAATCAGATAGATAGAATTGAAGTCACACGAAGCTTATGCAACTTTTCAACGAAGGCTATCTGCGTGCAACCACAGTCCACGCTGGGCTATCGTAAATATGCCTAACGTTCCAAAATTCCACTGCCGAAGCAGCAACGTCAGCGTGCATCAACATTTGTTCTCCTGTGCAACAGATAAAGGAGGGCCTCCCTCTCTCCTTTGAAAATTCCTGTATAAGAGCATAAGACAGGCATATAGGTTATCTTTAATAATTAGACATTCAGAAGGAGATAGCAAAAATATTAGTCTATAATAGATTTAATAGGACCGGCTTAAACCAGGCAGCCTAGTGAATGCTCGTCACATCGAAAAGCAGCACATTATGAAATGAACGAAAATCTTGCAGTCGAGGATAGTCTGGAACACGGTGGTAAGATATGGAGATGTGTTTTGCTTTCACCCGTGAGTGTTCGCCTTTCTGTCATACGCACTGTCGAAAGAAGGCCTGCGGCCCCTTAGCAGCCGAGCGAGGGGTTCGTTATATCAACAAACAATGCAGTCTCATGTGTTTACTCTGCCTGATAGTGCACTATTGTGTACGCGAAATATATGTTTGCGAAACCAAATACGTACGTTTCCAGGTTCGTAACAAGCACTCGCACTTTCCGCTGCTGCTGATATCTCTGTCGTTTATCATCCTAACAACGTTTACAAAAAGAGAATCGGGCATCCGATCTCTGAAAGCAATCGCGCTGATGCGCTCACGATGATCGTTTGACCGGAAGTATGGATGACATCTATCTCCGTCACTATAGTTACGCATACACTATACAAATGCGACGGTGAAGGACACTACGGTACAACCCAGCGAAAGCGTCCCTAGTCAAGTTTTTAAAACATTTGAGCAGTTTAAAATGCTTGAACGAGCTGATAGTTGTATGCCAAGCGAAGCACAGCTTTAAAAGAACGAAGGCGCCAGGAGTGGTGGGATATGCTTTGCCCACGGCACTTACGAGTTGACAATCCAATCATATAGAATAGCGTTTGCTGCTGTTTTGTTGCACTGCTTTGTTCTTTTTCTCACTTGTTACCACGCGCTGCCTCTCATGCACCGTTTCTGTTTTCCTATCTAGGATTGCTAGCTTCGTGCATTGTTCTAGCATTATTTTTTGCAAAGTCTGCCCAAACCAGTATGAATCGCAGAGGCTTCTCAGGGTAAACATCACTCGGAATTTAGAAGTTCTTCTTTGTTGAAATCTCGTTTACTGGTTGGTGCTGCACACCCTGGTAATAAAAAGAACAAGACAACTTCCAGCACATGAAACAAGGTTGTTTTGTAGCTCACTGCGGAGAGCGCTCTTCGGCTGCGTTCGTTTCGGCGTCGCTGTCGCATCAAATACCTGCTGTGAGCGCATCTTCATATTTTTCACAGCCTGCTGACAGCCGACGAGCTTACCTTTTCTTGTCAACAATGCTAGTTGAGAAGGCAAGCAAGATTAATTGCTCTGCTTTAAATGCTAAGCATCTCTACGCCTACTGAGCAATAAAACCGTCCGTCCGTCGGTCCCTCTGTCATGTAAGACGGTCATCGCCATAAAGAAAGACACGAATTAAAGAATTAATTGTATTACCTTCAGCCGAAGTGGCATTGTTCATGTCATCGACAACTTAAAAAAATTCGTCAGCGGTATCAATACCAAGGAGCTCAAAAACACTAAACAAGTAACCAGTATCAATACCAAGGAGCTCAAAAACACTAAACAAGTAACCAGTGTTATAATATCGCTAATATTTCAGCAATCACTAGATACAGGTTCTGTACCATAGGACTGGCGGATCGGGAAGGTCGTCCCTGTCTTCAAGAAAGGTCGTCTCCTAACAATTGTCGTCCCATATCCATCACAAGCGTCTGTTGCAAAATAATGGAGCGTATCGTGTACTCTCAAGTAGCGCGTTTTTTGTCTGCTAACAATTGTTTCCTTCCGAATCAGCGTGGTTTTCGTCCCGGTCATTCTTGTGAAACTCAACTAGCCCTCTTCCTGCATGAAATTCACTCGCACTTTGATAATAATATCCCCGTTGATGCCATATTTCTTGATTTCGAAAAAAGCATTTGATAAGTTTTCCCGTCGTCACTTACTGCTTAAACATTCATGCCTGAACTTAGACCCATCCATGCTCAACTGGAATCGCGAAGTCCTAACCCATCGCAGGCAGTTTGTTATTGCTAACTCCTGCAAATCTCCCCTCTCTCGTGTTCACTCTGGTGTTCCACAAGGTACGGTATTAGGCCCCCTCCTCTTTTCAATTTACATTAACGACTTACCACGTAACATCAACTCTAATATTAGAATATTCGCTGATGATTGCGTGCTTTATCACCCTCTAACTAATATCTTACATTCTTCCGTTTTACAGACAGATCTTAACACTATACAGGAATGGTGTAAAGACTGGTTAATGTCCCTAAATATTAACAAAACTTTTGTAATGACTTTTCATCGAAGTAAAGACTACACCGCTAACACTTACACTCTACACAATTACCCCGTAGCTGCTGCTAACACTACCAAATACTTAGGTGTTCATATCTTATCTGATTTAACATGGTCACAACACATCATTGGCATTACTAACTGTGCTAATCGAGTTCTCGGATACCTTCGTCGCAACCTTGCCTCGGCACCTTCTTCCACTAAACTAATACCTTATAAAACACTCGTAAGGCCTAAACTTGAGTATGCTAATGCCATTTTTGATCCTCATGAAGCTAACCTTTCTACTATGCTCAAATCCATCCAGAACCGTGCTTCCACATTCATTATCGCGAATTACTCGACTAACATAAGTGTGTCAGCAGTGAAATCTCAACGTAACCTTCCTCATCTTGCCACTCGCCGTAAAGTTTCAGGTTTTTGCCTGTATCATAAGTTCTTCCATTCCTTGCCACCAGGCAATGCATTCATCATACCTGCACATCGTACATCGCGCCATTCTCATCCAAACGCCGTCTATCCCGTACGTTCTAAAACAAAGACCTTCCAGAAGTCATTTTTCCTGCAGACTGTGCAAGACTGGAACGACCATCCCGCCCACATCGCTATGTCATCTCAGTTTGCCCAATTTAAAACTGCAGTGAAAAGCCATATTTTATCCTTGTAAATGGGATCTACTGCTGTTTTTCTATTCTTTTTTGTTGTTATTGTTGGTGCTGTTTTTGCTTTTTTGCTTTCTTTTTACCTATCATGTTTTCTTGCCCACCCCTAATGTAATGTCGCTCGGGACCCTTGAGGTACTAATAAACGAATAAACGAAAACAAAACTAAAACGACCTTAATGCAAAACTTTGGGGTCTGAGAGTGGTACTCGAACCTAGGCGTTCATGTTATCTCATGTATTCCTTTTTTAAACTTCTTGTTTCATCGCGCAACCAAAGCAGGTCTTAGAGGCCTCGAAGAAAGCAGCGCGTGGTTGAGATCTGCTCCGCCAGGTGCCGTAATGATCCCAGCTTCCTGACAAGAACAGCGTCTGCTCTTTCAATGAAACCATTCATTCAACGTTTGTGCATTATCCTGATAGTTAAAGCGCCCTTATCCATGGAATGAGATAACATAGGAGCGCCCACTCGGCTTGTTTGGAGGGGCATAATCTGCAACGCCGCATCTTGCTTCACAGCGTGTTCGTCAAACGGTGCTACGAATGATGCTGCGGAGTCGGTACTCGAGCGGGTCCACGGGTGACTGGCGCGCGGTCGCGCTTTGCCGCGTTCCCGCGTCTGCTTACCTACCTGCTTCGTCGCCTGCTCCGCGCTCCCCACCGCCGTAGCCGCCGCCCTCCGCCATTCAAGGCATGCGCTAGCCGCAAATAGTCGGCTGAGAGCGAAGGGGAAGGAGGAAGCATGTGCCAAATCTTGAAGAGGAGCGGAGGTAGAGAGCAAAAAAATGAGCCAGACGCCCGCGTCCGCATTCCACGGTTTGTCCCGAGCGAATGCGTTGCGCGGCAGCGGTGTCGGCGCTCCTGCCTCCTCTTGCTGCGTGCCCCGGTGTTAAGCATGTATCGTATGCATCGAATATAAGTTTTAACTTGAGTCAGAACTATCGATTTCGTGCGAGTTTTATTTTTTAGACAAATTTTGTGAATATTCCGGAAATTGAGAGCGCTGGACCAGAAGTGTTCGAAGAGGAAAAAGAGCCCAGTCGCTGATCGTGCCACACTCAGAAATGAACTTTCTTACTGGGACTGGGTTTAAACACACACCGCCGGTCTACTATGGCGAGTGTCTCAACATGCAGAATAGGCTTGCAGAACAAGCACATAACTAAACCATATGAATTATTTCCACTGGCGGTAGAAATTAAATCTAAATGTAAAAGGCTTCCTTCAGATACTTCAACGGGGTGGAATAAAGCACACATTAGGACAGCATGCAAAACCGCTGCACAACTTCGCAAAATTCGGCCTTTGCGAAAAATTGCGAGAAGCGCGTTTGGTGGTCGCGGTGTGTTGCGCCTTCCATTTGACCACTCCAATAATAATAATAGTAATAATAATAATAATAATAATAATAATAATAATAATAATAATAATAATAATAATAATAATAATAATAATAATAATGATGATGATGATGATGATGATGATGATGATTATGATGATGATGATGATATCATATTAATTTCTGAACATTTGCATGCCAAAACTATGACACGATTATGAGGCACGCCGTAGTGGAGGCTTCCAGCAATTTCTACCACCTGGGATTCTTTAATGTGCCCCTAAAAAAATTAATGAGAGCTAACAGACAATACTCCTTGGCGCTCTTGTCTGTTAGCTCTCATTAATATTGCGGCTAACAAAGAAAAACGAGCCCTTAAAAAGCAGTCTTCTTTCCTAAAAAAATTGTGTAACTTGCACTGTGCGCGCAATGCCAAAAGAACAGCGGAGCTCATGGGCACTTATGCATTCCTTGCTTTTGCTGTTTTGCAAATTTTCTCTTTCTTTGTTCCTGTATTTCTTTTTTCTTCGCTATTCTCTCTGTTTTGTTACGATTTTGTTTTTTTGCCTATTTATTCCTCTCTCTCTCTTCATTTCTTTCTCTTTCCATCTTTCCTCCTCTTTCATCAGTTTCTTTCTCGTTCGCTTCTTCCTCCTTTCTATCCTTTTCTCTCTCTATCTCTCACTCTATTTCTGTCTCTCTCTCTCTCTTTGATTTCGACTTTTTCCCTCCTTCTTTCTTGTTCTGCATTTCTTTCTTTCAATTTGTCTCTCTAATTCTTTCTATGCTATAATTATTTCTCTCCCCTCCTCCTTTCTCTCCTCCTCACGCTCACTTCCTTTTCCCATCCCCTTGCTACACTATACTATACAAGGCTATGCTATGCTCTGCTAGCGTGCCTGGATAGCCGTGTTAGGACGCTCGCCTAACGTGATAGCGTGCCTGGATAGCCGTGTTAGGACGCTCGCCTAGGGTACGTGGGTCAACATTCTGCCTCGTGACGATTTCTTTTCCCTCAAGCATTTTTCTCTGTGTTTCTTCGTATCACTTTCCTTCGCTCTCTTTGTACTGGTCCTCTCGGCCACCAGGTTTATTGCAGGCCACGCCTGAGGAATCGGCGCAACTGTTCTGGGAGCAAAGCAGAGTAAGATGAAGAAGAGGACGTAAAAGGCGCGTGCCGGTTCACGATCATGATCATTTATGTTTCCGATAGACAAAAACGACGACATTAAACAGCTTCGCTGTTATATCAGTACACGGGCCTCTAGAATTTAGCTCTCGTTGAAATGCGAACGCCGCGGCTGGGATCGAACCCGCGACCTTCGGGTGAACAGCCGTGCACAGTAAGTCCTTTACCACAATGGTGACTTTGGTCGTTGCAAGCGCCAATGAACGCTAGAAGGGCGATAGGCGCCGCGCGGAGATCGCCCAAAAACCACGTCGAGCAAAGCCCGCAATCTACAATAAAGCATCACACAGAAAACTGCACAAATAAATTACGCGTACATTTTCTTTTTAGTTGCTTTGTTCTTTGGTTGGCGAATATAGTTTTATGGAGTGATCACGTCGTGGACTGAGGTGTTTTTTTTTCATGCAAGACCTTGCTAAAATAAACATGAAGCTGAAGGCATTACAGTCACCATTATCGTCATCATTCGCAGCCTGTTTTAGTCCACTGCAGGACAAAGGCCTCCCCCATTGATCTACAGTTTATTCTATCCTGTACGATCTGATCCCATTTATTCGGCGAACTTCCCAATTTCGTCACTCCATCCAACTCTTGGCATTCCTCTACTGCGTTTCCCACCCCTTGGTACCCATTCTGTTGCTCTTACTGCCCAGCGGTTCTCTGCTCTACGCATTACGTGGCCAGCCCGGGTCCATTTTAAAGACGATAGTCTTTGTTGGGGAACTTAAACGCAGAAATTTTGGTCTGTCTTTCTGTTTGTCGGCACGTCACTTGATTCAGCCACCTGGCCAAAGTTGAACCACTTGCCCAAGGGCCAGCCATCTTGAACGGCTGACTAGGTTCATACTTGTGTATATTGTTGATCAAAAACCAAACATTACGAATATCTGAGGCGCAACATCGCTAGGTAAGTATTAGGTGGTGTGTTCCTTTATTAGAAAATACATAGATACTTAATTCTAGAGACCCTAGTTTCTTATTAAGCTGTGCTGGAAATGCGACTGCGCTGAAACTTGCCTTCCTCCGTGCCCTCTGCACGAGCTCATTGTTGTGTTTCGCTTTCGGTTCAGTATTGCACTGTACGAATGCCATGCGGCGCCGCTCTGGCATTCCTGTTTTACCCAGGCGACGTGTAAATAAAACAGTGTGTGGAGGGTACTCGCTGAGTGCGGACGTTTCTTCTGCTTCGGCGCTTCGCGCCAAACCGCGTGTTCGGGCTGGCTGGCGTCCCCACCGGTCGCGTTGGTCACCGCCGGTCTTCGCCTGCTGCTGCGCCGGGACTACCAGCCCGCAACACACCACTCACGTTTCCCGACGTATTGCCACATGGCGTCCATATCTCACGCAGCGCCTCTTCTATCGTCTTTAGACGACATTTGCAGCGAAGCACGCAGATACGCGGCCAATTTTTTTTTCACTTGATGTTTACTAGGACACTTGCGACTCCTGTCTGTTCCCTTACCCGTTCTGCCGTGCTCCGATCTCTTAATGTTATTCCTATCATTTTACGTTCCGTTGCACGCTGCGGGGTCCTCAACTTTTGCTCTAGTTGCTTTGTTATTCTCCATGTCTCAGTCCCGTATGTTAGAGCTGGCAGTATGCGGTGGTTGTATGCGTTTCGCTTTAATGGCAGTCGCAGATTTCCTGACCATTCTTAGAAGTGCCTGCCGAATGCGCTCCAGCGCATTCGGCAGGTGATTAGGTTCTACTTTGAGTAGCTGTCCTAAGCATACATATTCTTGTATACACTCCAATGTATTGTCTTCGATCTTAAACTCTCTCTCTGTCTCGCAAGGCTATTTAAAATTACCTTTGTCTTCACCATACTCATTTTGAGGCTTACCTAATTAATTTCTCGGGTTAATCCTCAATCGTTTTTTGCAATTTGTTGCTATCGTTACTGAAGATCACTATGTCATCTGCAAATCATAGGTTGTTGACACATGCTCTGTTAACCCTGATTCGTGTTTCTTCCCAGCCGAGCTCTTTAAAAACTTCCTCCAAGCACGCGGTGAATAACATTGGGGATATCGTATCTCCTTGTCTGACTCTATTGCGGATCGCAGTTTTATCGCTTTCCCGTTGGAGAAATAAGGTAGCTGGGGAGTCTTTGTAGATGTCGCCTAAAGTACTGATATAGGATTTACTTACTCCTTGTCGACGTAGTGCTTTTAAAACTGCCGATATTTCTACTGAGTCGAATGCAGTTACGTAGTCTATGAAGGCTATATGAAACGGTTTGTTATCGTTGAGTAGCATCGTTGAGTAGCCTATCCTGAATCTGGCTTGTTCTTTCGGTTGCTTGAAGTCAAGTGTTTCTATTATCATGTTTGAGGTTACTTATGTAAATATTTTGTATATTACCGAAAATAAGCTGATGGGCCTATACTTCTTTAAGTTCTTTACGTCTCCTTTCTTGTGTATTAGTGTAATGTTGGCATTTTTGCAACTCAGTGGAACCGTTCGTGTTTCGAGTCACTGAGTATAAAGTGTACCAAGTTTCTCTCAGATAAATTCTCCTCCGTCTTTAATTGAATCGGCTGTTATTCCGGCATCGCCAGCTGCTTTTCCGCGTGGCATGTCGCGTATGGCCTTTCTAACCTCGTCGGTAGTTACATATGGGACTTCCGTATCTTGCTCGTCGCTATTTGCGCTCGAGGTTGGATGGCATATTTTCGCACTATATAGGTCAGCGTAGAATTCCTCTGCCACCCGAATTATAATAATATCTGGGGTTTACCGTCCCAAAACAACGATATGATTACGAGGGACGCCGTAGTGTAGTCCTCCTGAAATTTTGACCACCGGGGTCCTTTAACGTGCACCTAAATCTAAGTACACGGGCCTCAAGCATTTTCGCGTCTATCAAAAATGAAGCCGCCGCGGCACCCGAACTCTGTCATTAATGTTCTTGACGGTATTGCACTGCTTGTCTTCTAGAGCGGCAATCTTATTGCTCCCTGTACAGGGTCCGTTTTTTGCTGTTTTGATGCTGGTGCCTCTTTTCACTGCTTCTTCTATTGCTTTGAAGTTTTATTTCCTTATGTCTTCGACTTTCTTCTCATTTATTAGCTTTGTCAACTCAGCTATCTCTACTTTAGACGTTGACTTAGTCTCATTGATGTGTTGCCGTTTCTTTATTAAAGGGACTGTCTTCCACTTGGAAATCTTTTTCTGAATGTGGTGAAAATTAGAAGATCGTTCGTCACATCGGCGGCAACGAGCATGCTTTTGCCCCATAAAAACGGAATTATATTTTTAATTTGATGTTGAAAGTCGTGAAAGCATGACCGTTAGCTTCATCCAACAGCGATGTGGTCAATCTACTGGTAGGACAAGAAATCCTCGCAGGTAGACTCATTTTGCTTAAAAACAAACATGACGGTAGGCAGTCCCTTTCAGTCTGCGTGGATTCGGAAAGCTTGCCTAGGTGTTTACTCGGTGCTTTACCTCCAATTTTGACAGCTGCTTCAGAGATCACTCTAGTTACTGTTTCGTTCTTTTCTTCTATGGCAGTATTATCCTCTTCACCTGAAGCGTCGCATTTGTTCTCAGCGTAATCTTAAAGTCTTCTTATTTTGTTTTACTACGTCTAGGTTCGGTTGTCTTTTGGCAGATAGTCTTGCTCGACATCTCTTCAGATTTAGCGTTATCCTCGCCCTCACTAACCTATGGTCACTGCACTTCACCTGGCTTAGGATATAAACGTCCTGTAGTATGCCTAGGTTGCCGCATAGAATCAAATCTATTTCGTTCTTTGTTTGCCCGTTAGGGCCTTTCCATGTCCACTTCTTAATTTTACGCTTACGGAAAAAGGTGTTCATTATGCGGAGCCTGTTCCGCTCTGCAAAATCTACTAACCTCTCTCCTCTGTTAACACCATAGATACTGCCTCTTCCCGATTTTGCTTTCTTCCTACTTTTGCATTAAAGACACCCGTGATTATTGTGTACTGAGGGCGTCCTTTTCTCATTACTTTCTTGATATCTTCGTATAGCTCTTCCACTTCTCCGTCGTCATGGCTGGATGTCGGGGCGTATACTTGGAAATGCCCGGATTTCCCCTGTAATGCCTGGGGAAAGGCAGGCATTACACTCAGGAATTAAATATTATTTCGAGTAAGCCTCTAAGATATGGCATCCTTATCAAGCTTCCCTTACTATCATGCCAAAATCTATTGAAAGAGAAGCCACTAGATTAATATCGTCCACTTATTCTCGTTATCACAGTGTGTCATCCATCACAGTGTGTCATCCGAGCACGAAGCCTGGCGTCAATGCCACCGAAGATGCGCACGTTTGCTCAAACCTAAAACTACACGACGGGCAACTGACGCAACCCGCGCAACCGACGCAACGCATTCCAAAAGACCGAGCGCACTGAGAGAGGAGGCCGAGGCGCCGCCGACGCCGCGCCAGCCCGGCTGGCTCCATCGGAGAGCGAGGCGAGCCACCGCGCCAGAGCGACTCCGAACGGCAAACGCGCGACGTGTATCTACGACGGCGCCTTCATCACGGAAGCCATTTGAAACGCGCTTCAGGAGAGTCCAGTGACTCCTGCCGAAACGCTCTCTTTCTCAGCCTTTACCTTCCAAAAGGGGTCAAATGGACACCCGAATGGACTCACGGTGCCGTGACCCTCTTTCGACTCTTTTTTTCCTCGAGTGTAGTTGACATGCTTCGTTGTAGATCTTGTTTAGAACATATTGCGGGTAAGTTTTTTGAAATAATGTTTCCTTTAGACTGATTAAGTGGTGAACGTAGTCACCGTCGTCGGTACAGATCCTTCTTATATGCCTCTGGCCTACGAGTATCCCTCGTTTGCAGTGTCTCGAGTGATGACTAGTCTAATCAAGGTATTGCTGGCTGTCTCTTGGCTTTCTGTAAAGTGTCGTCTATAATTTTCCTGTTTCAATAGATAACGTCGTGGCTAGGAATGTAATTCCACTGGAAGAATGGTGCATGGTAAATTTAATAGTAGAGTGAAATTTGTTACAGTGGTCAATGAACGCGTTTAGTGCGCTTACGCCACGTTCGCATATAAAAAGTATGTAACGGAGATAGGTGGAAGTCTTTACTGGACATGATTTCAACAGCTCTGGTTCTAACTGTCCCATAAAAATGTTGGCGTGTGTTGGCGCAAAAGGGGTTTCCATACTAGTGCAGAAATTTTGCAGGTAGTAGGACGAAGCAATGTCAA
The DNA here is from genome assembly GCF_013339695.2 of Rhipicephalus sanguineus. Lineage (NCBI taxonomy): Eukaryota > Metazoa > Arthropoda > Arachnida > Ixodida > Ixodidae > Rhipicephalus > Rhipicephalus sanguineus. The sequence goes on from NC_051184.2 coordinate 136,774,273, forward strand.
AATATTGAAAATCAGTTCTGCGGAATCCCGCAAGGTCGCGGAAGGGTTAAGAAAAGGAAAATAGACAACCACCCGTTCGTAGCACGAAGCCACAAGGAAATCCATACGGATTTCTCAGAAATAAAGCCTCTTAGTCACCGAAAAATCCATAATAGATGGTCCCGTCTATTATGGCGTACCCCATGGTTCCGTACTTGGCCCCCTACTTTTTTCTCATTTATATTAATGACTTGCCTGAATGCGTTACATCTAACAATCACTTTGTTCCCGATGGTTATATAATATACCAAGATTCTACTGACCAAAATGACGTAACGATTCTTCAGAATGACCTCAACTCTTTATCTAACTGGTATAAAGCCTGGATAACGGAAATGAACACTATAAATGTAAAGGATTACGCGTCTCGTCTCCCGCACATGTACTTTCTCCGCTTCTTACTTACTTGACAAATCCGCTCTTGAACCTGTAACGCCCTATCGCTACCTACGTGTTCACATAACTACCACTCTCAACTGGTCTCATCTCATTTAATTAGCTATGCTAACCGTTCGATAGGTTATCTCCGACGCAACGTTTCTTCTTATCCTGGCTCCTTAAAACTCCTCATTTTTAAAACTTTAATGCGAAGTAAACTAGGATATGCCGCATCCATTTCGGACCCGTCCACTAATGTACTAACCTCTGCTGTTGAGCTAGTCCAAAATATTTCTGTCCGCTTTATCTTCGGAAACCACAGTCGTACCGCAAGTATCACTTCTATGAAAGTGTCTTATGAGCTTCCGTCACTACGTAAATTCTCCCGCATATGCCTCTTTCACAAAATCTACTACAATCCCACCCTGCATAACAAACTTATTTTCCCTCCATCATACATCTCCACTCGTTCTGATCATCCCCAAAAGTTGGGAATCATGCCATGCTCAACGCACACATGTAATCAGTCATTTATTCCCCGAACCTCACCGGACTGGAACAATCTTTCTTGATCAATCACGTCCATTGTTCATCCATGTCATTTTCATAACGCTTTAAGCGCAAGTGTACTGTTGTGCAACCAACCAATTGTGCAATCATGTTTTGTTGTTGTTTTTTTGCAAACTGTCTGATTCTTGTTCGTTTTGGTAGGGCTTGTACTGTTGCGTATTTTTCAGCTAACATTGTATTTACAGAACAACGTTTTTATTATGGTTTTTAATGCACCACTCCCCTCTTTAATGCCTCTGGCCCTAAGGGTAATTCAAATAATTAAATAAATAAATAAATAAATAAATAAATAAATAAATAAATTGTCTGTGCTTTATTTTTACGTTGTTTCGCGAAAAGTGGAGTTGTTAAAACATGTACGGGAAGATGTCGCAAGTAGTAAGTCGCAATTCTTATTGCTTTGGTGGTAGAGCACGCAACTGTACCAAACTACAGCGTTCTTCTATTAAATAATATATGACCATGAAAATATATAAACAATAGTAAGCTCACCCTATCGGAAAAAACAGCGTCGCCAGTGCCTCCCAGTGCCTTTCAGCGCACTGGGTGGCACTGGAAACGCTGTACAGTGTGTCCCAGTGTACTACAGCGCACTGGGAGGCACTGGGACAGACTACAGCATCTGCCTGAACACTGGGAACACTGGCAGCACATTGGAAAAAACTGGATGCGCTGGGTGGAATTTATATAAGATTTGGTACTGGGTCGCGAGAAGTCAAAAGAAAAGCTTATCGAATATCTTGAAAATATTATTCAATTCTGTGTCCTACACATATCTAGCTTTAGTTTTGTTAAACGACGGACGTACGTATACACTAAAGCAATCGTCTGTCGAGCGCGAGCGCTTTCTCTGAAGTGTGTGATCGAGTGTCGTGAATGTAGTTCATATAACTGCATCGAAAGAACTGATCATACGCAACACAATATGACATTAGTATTAGTCTGATAATATCATGAACCCACTCTAGCAGCCAGTCCAGTCCTTCCATATGGGCTCGATCCGTTGAAGCCGCACGTCCCCGGCAACAGTGAGCATATGTAACGCTCAATCTCGGCACTTTTAGCTTCTGATTCATGTAGTCGAAGGTGCAAATATGGCCCCGCTTGAGTAAGGTATGGTAGAAACTGCATTTGAACGGTTATTAGATACTTCGTAATTGAATGTCCACGTTCATCACAGCGATCGTGGCGCACGGAGTACAGCTCTAAGCCTAACGGTCGGTTCGGCTAGGATTTACTACTGCGGCTGTATAGTACGCGGAACGTAAACAAAAAGGAGAGACAATTGTTCAAACGGCTGATGAAAACTAAAGTGTTCAGTGTGCAGGTCAGATGCACACTGTTTTTTACATAGGTATGACTAACTGCTTAGCGAGTCAGTGCTACTGCCGCAACACATCTGCGGTTACGCTAATATTTTTTGCGGCAAAGCGTGCCAGAAAGACGTTCTGATCCTAGGCAGCACATGACAAACAAATTAACTACCTTCTCCTACGTTCTCGGGAGCACGAAGAGACTGAAATTTGCGTTTCTAAACGAGAAAAATGAAAATACTGGCTACCGGAAGTAGTTATAACATGAAGAAAAAAGTCACTGTCTCTCGTCTTCCAGGTGTGGTGCCGCGGTAGCGTGTCAGATTCAGGATGCACGGTGCGTCGAGGTGGTGGGTTCGACTCCCGCTAGCTCTGGTTTCTTTTTGTCGCGGTGCTCGCGTTTCAGCCCTAATTATGATCTGGGTATGACCACAGTTTTAAACAACAATTAAAAGCCCGATTTCGGCATGTAACGGGTGGCCCAGTGTGCAGTGCGTCAGCGTCCAGTGTGCCTTGTGCTGTTTGCCAGCGTCCCAGTACCCAGCGCCACACTGGTCCAATAAACAGGTATGGCACTGGCACAGTGCCACTGGCTTTTCTAATAGGGCAGATAATTATCTCAGTACAATTATGTGGTCACCGGGTACTGTGCGAAACATTTCGCTTAGCACTATGTAGATTCGAGCATCGCAATAAACGCGCAGCGCCTGAAGCATCGCAATGCATGCTGTACATTGGTGTACATTTCAGAGGAGGGAGAATGCCAAAAATTTTGATGTGCCGAAAAAGACGTATCAGTTTGCGATGGTACACTGAATCTCTTTCTTCAACTGCAGGATAACGAGGTAACGTACTTGAAAATCTGAGCATTTAACTTAAAGCCGAAGGCCATGAGTTCCATTCACGTGGACTTGCCATACTGGTAATCCTGGCAACGTTGCTAAATAAACCATAATTTTGTAGTGTGTGTTTTCGAGAACTCCAAAGACTGTTACGATGTACGAATTAAAAAAAATATATTTTAAAAGGACTGAGCGCTAGGCGACTTGGTACTCCATTCCTACGAAAAAGTGCGCAAAATAAACAGGGACAGGACGCACAAGCGCGTGTCTCAAAAAATATTTGGGAGATACTGCTCTCCGTCGCCTGTCACCGTAAAGAGCGTCCGATAAGCTAAACATAAACGCGCAGGCAAGGTATTGAAGGAGGAGGCTCAGTGTGGATCTCGCGAAACTTTCTTCGGCGTCAGCCGGAAGTTGAAATGCACGCGTTGTAAGAAACGCCACTTTAACGCGATGTTGGAAGAGACGTCTGCTGACGCACGGAGAAAAAACATGGAAAGTATTTTCTGAAACCTCGCAGAACGAATGGCACGTAGAAAAGAAAGCGCTTTCTTTTGCTACATCCGCAACACTGAACTTTCCGTAGGAGGTGGGATATTGAAGGGTTTAAAAGAGCGTGTACAGTTTACCTTGGGACATTCAATATATATGCATTTTTGTAAACATGCAGGTGAGATGGACTTTTCTAATTCGCGTGCCATCGATCCGAAGGCGAGCGTCCTAACCACTCGGCTATCCAGGCACGCTAGCAGAGCATAGCATAGTATAGTGTATAATATGGTATAGTATATAGTACTTGTATTGTATAGTGTAGCAAGGGCGTGGAAAAGGGAATTGAACGTGCCGAGGTAGCATGTGTATGGTGAGGAGGAGAGAAAGGAGGAGGGGGAGAGTAAAGAGAGAAAGAGAAATTGAGAGAAAGTAATGCAGAAAGCGAAGGAAAGAGAGACAGAGAGAACATTAACGAAAGAGAGATGAAGAAGTAGAGAGAGAGAAAAAAAGAAAGAAAGAAGAAGGAAGCATCGCGTCGTCTGACGACCAGATACTGCACCATCTGGCCAAGCCAAGCATGCGCAGTAGCTAAGCCACGCCTGCCGGCGGATATCTCGCGTGCAACCTCTGCTCCATGCTCCGCTCAATAGTTCCTAGCCTGGCTGCGTACTCCTGCGGAGGAAGCCGTGTATCTCGAAGGTAGACGTGTCGGTTGACAGAGAGTACGAGCGGCGACCTGCCCGTGCTTCGCTGTGCCAAGCTTTGCGCGACTTAGTGCAAACTGCGCGCACTTTTTCGAAAAGTTACCACGAAGAGTTTCTCTTGTGTCATATGTCGGTCGCGTGAGAGGCCGCAGTAATGTTCAACATATGATACATTTGGGCAGCACGTTTTTCATTAGCACTGCGAATAAAGTGACATTGTTGTGTTCCGGAGTCAAACACCCGTCTTCGGTGGGCGATTTCGCGGGAAGTCAGCAAATGAGTACAGCCTTGGAGCTACTGCAACACATACATTCTGGCGTTGTATTCAGTCGCGTCGTGAAAACGATCAACACAAGACCACTGCGCGCTTGTTTCTGCCTGCCACTAACATGCGGAAAGGTAAGCGCCGGCTCTGTGCACGATAATCGAGGTGACATTCAGCCGCTGGCGATGAGCCTGTTCACTCGCGCGTCGTGTCACTTATGCACCAGATGAAGCCGACATCGTCAATCAATTTAGTGGCTGCGCGAAGGGATTTTATTGGCAGGGATCGGGAACACATTTGCGGCACGGAGGGCCCATGCCTTTCCACGCAGTATGGACTACCTCAGAGTGTAGGCTTAAACATGTTGTTGGTAATCATTTTACTAGGTTAGCGCAATTGGTAACGATACGAGGTATTATCGAATCATTGAAGATAGCTAGGTTGCGGGACACATGTGCTAGCACGCCACCAATGAAACTAACAAAGAAAGAATCTGAGCATCTTAACAAAACGGGAACAGGGTCCCGACGTCGTCGACACGTCTTCAGATCACATCATCCTGCAGACGGTTAATGTTGACTAGATTCGTTGTCAATACGCTGTTACCCACGATGCACACGTTTTTGAACGTTTTTGCTGTTTTCATATCACATCTTATTCCCTACAAATGCGCCTGCGTGCACTGCTTCTCAGCCTATATATTGATGTGACGCCTTCAGAAATAAATCGAATGTTAGAAGTTAAACTCTGTCTTTGCCGTTTTTAGTCCTTTGTTTTGTTAACAAGTTAGCTAAAACGGTGTAACAGAATACCATATCGTTCACTTCGTGTCGCCACGCTTCCTGCGGTGATTCTAGAGGCCATAATGTATGTCAAAGTGCCAAAGAAAAACGCCGCATTTTGTTAGCCACTTCGGAATACTGTACCAACAAAAACGCTCGTTGAGCGTTTTCGTTGTATTCTGCAGTAGCGTGGTAGCGTACAGGCCTGCTGTGTTGATCCCCAGGCCGGTATTTTGCCGCGATGCTTTATCCTACGCTAGTCTTAACGTCAACCGTTCGTGCCGGCTGATCGAGTTGGTAACGTGGCGGACCGTTGCTATGACCACAGGCCGAACGCAAAAAGCACGAAAAAGCACGATAACGCATCGAAAACTAATCGCTGCAAAAATACTGGTGCTAAAATAGTGCTTCCAAAACCATGGGCGAGGCACAGACGATTGCTATCAGTTCTCTTGTTTGTGTTATCTGTTCGACATGCGCTGAGTTTAAGAATTTCTGGGGTATTACTTGCCGAAACCATGATGTGATTACGGGCACGCCGTGGTGGAGAGGTCAGGAAATTTCGAATGTCTAACGTCTTTTTTACCATGCACTGACATCGCACAGTACACGGGCCTCTAGCATTTCGCCTTTCGATGCAGGTGAAACGCTAGAGTTATCGAAGCCGGGACCTTCGGGTCAGCATCCGAGCCCCGTAACCACTGTACCACCGAGGCGGACATCTCTCTTCCTCTATCCATTGAAACTTGAGCCGAACCACTCCCAGCGGTCCTAATTATACCATTCGCTTTGCGGAAGCCTTAATGAGGAGCGCCGGCTTAAGAAAAGTGGAGAGCACCTGATGCATTAAAACAAAGTGTTTCTTTTTCTTTCTCGAAAGCAGAAAAGCTTTCTTCACGAAAAGAAACCAGCTCACTGTCTAGCGGGACGCAGGGTTCGCGGATAGCCTTGTGGAATCCTTATCCTAATTAATGGCTGCCTCGCTTCATCGCTCTGGCCGCTGATGGAGCAACGCTGCTCTGATGTCTCTGTCCCACAGATTGGTGATCGCATTGATTTGCATTATTCAAGTGCTTCGGTTCCTCTCGCATAGCTGCCCTTTTGTAGCGCTTGTATTTTGACGGTGCCGCTAATTGCACATCATTATGGAACGGCGCTCTGGTTAAAGAGCAGAAATGAAAGGGAACGAATGGATTTAGAAAAAAAATTGAAAAACAGATAAAAGAGTTCTCGGTGATGAGAAGGTAAAATTCGGCAGATCCCACGTTCGGTGGGAGTCAATGTTATGCGAAGCATGCGGCGAGAAGGTGACGGTGGCATAATTTTTTTACTGCGCGATAAGTTACGAAATGACGCTAAAGATATGTACAAATTTTATACACACACATATATGTTAAAGCGCCGCATATGCGTTATATACCCAGTTTGTAGAAGGGTAACGCTGCCAACAGCAACATGGTTTTACACCAACATTAGAAGCGGTAAGCTGAAATGTAGTGCTTATACTCTCTAAGAAAAAAATATGAGTATGTGTGACTTTTTTCGGAGAATTCTGACTTGCCACGTATACGATTTTCTTTAAAGAGTCATGGTGGCTCCCTTGGTGGATCAGAGTCGGCGCGCTCTAGGAGAGTACCCTGACCCTCTAGGAAGAGTGGAACGACTCTTATCCGAAGGATCACATTACTACTTATGAGAGGGTCAGAAGACGCTTGCCGGTAACACTCCTACGGGGATCAAATGGCACACACCGAAGCGTCAAGCGACTCCACAACTATTGTATGTTACTTAGTTGACCCGTGCTCTACTTTTGCTCGACTAATGTTGGAAATAGTGAAATTTTAAGCAAGTACAATAATACTTGCCGTTGTGCCCAATGACTGCGAAAAAGAGGATAGTTCAATTATAGCATTATTTTAATAAAACTTGTCAAAACAACACAACTTTTCCAGCAGAGTAATCTAGAAAGCGCGAAAAAATAACCTGTTTTCCAATTGAGGAGTTGAGGTATACCTCATTTGCATGCTTGTATGAGTATAGCCAACTAAAATGTGTGACTTCGATGTGCATATTGACATATGGTGCAAAATAAACTGCAGAAATCGGCATCATGTTTCCACATTTATTTCTTATGATTACGAATAAATCAAAAAGTGGTGATGGCTAGAGGAATCAGACTTGTTACTTGCCATGTTGTCGCTCCTCTTCAGCGTGAGCAGCCATGAAAAATAATAGCTGAAAAGCAGAACGTGATATTATGGTAAGCAAACGCAATTGCAGTAATCTTGCAAATCCTAAACAAGGTTCATTTTTTCACTCGGAGACAGCGCAACACACGAGGACAAAAGAGAAGGAAACGGGCAACACGGCACTGACTCGCAACTGATATTTTATTGAAAAAAGGTGAAACATATATGTACATATATGTCGATTTTTTTAACTACGCTTCCTTGATGCATCTCTCTTTCTGCGCATGTCGAGTTGAATGCAATTTGTACATATATGTTTCACCTTTTTTCAATAAAATATCAGTTGCGAGTCAGCGCCGTGTTGTCCGTTTCCTTCTCTTTTGTCCTCGTGTGTTGCGCTGTCCCCGAGTGAAAAAATGAATCCCAACCAACTGGCCCAACTTACCGTTTTCCTACACAAGAAGTGATTTACACAGATATAATGAAGGCTCAAAACAAAACAACAAATGCAAACAGGCAAGGTAAGGAACCAAGTTTTTTGCCGTTATCGTGGAAAACACAACTTGCAAACAGTAGCTTTTGTAACACGTCACTTGGCGACAAACTTGCAGCACAAGATGATGTGACTCTCTATTAAACAACAAACGAAATTGGTTTAGGCTCCTTTGCGTGGGTGCCACTCGCCTTTTTTCCTACGTCGTGTTGTCCAACTAAATGACATGTAGAACCGACTGCCTCGTTGACAGGGCGAACGCCACTGTTGATTTTCCCATCACGAGTGTTGAGGCCCCCATGCCATAGCGACACCTTCGTTTCCCCGAGTGTGGCTGTGAACTGGAGTGAAGGGGCGGGAGAAGCGATCCGGGATTCTGGGAATAACCAACGCACACGCACACAAACACACTGATTATTTGTATTTAAAATAACCCTTTGTTCAAAACACCGTTAAAGTACACACATCTGACACGTGTGTATCGGTTTAAATAATTTCGCAACGAAAATAAATCTTCACGTAAAAAGGAACCTCGGTTCGCAATAGGCGCTGGCTATGCACGAATGAAAGCCCTTCTTTTCTGAGAAATCGCTTCAAAATTTGCTTTCAGAATAAGCCTGGCTTTGCGCCAGCATATTCCGACAACCAAGCGCATCCTACGGCAGTCAGGGGCACGTCGTGAGCAGTAAATGACCGCGTGTTTTACAAACGTAACCCATCATTCAGTACTCAGAAAAACACATGCAAGCATGCGAGTACGAGCGCCCGAACGGCACCCAGCGCGGGCGAACGCCGTCTACGTCGAGATCAGACATGTCATATACTAGAATTACCGCACATAGCTCCTACAGTCACGTACACTCACTCGATTCTGTTATAATGTCAAACGTCATCGCAGATGTATGCAAACCACGAAAACAGCAAACAAAAGCGATGGGAAAAAAGCGCACGATGGCGGCAGCAGCAACGCGCGCCGTCAAAAGTCTCGAGCTTTTCACCTTACCGGCCAGGCGGTCCAACTTGACTACCGCGTCTCCGCTGGAAACGTACTATATCTGCATTTTAAACTACCGTCGTTAAGCCAACAAAAAACATTCTATATGTACACTCACCGTTGTGAATGGTAAAAACAACACAAAATAGACGAGCGTCTAATACCAACGGACGAGCGTTGAATAATAACTGATTTATTGCTTCAAGGCAATATAAGGGAAAATGGCGGGGACACAAGTCACTTGGAAGTTCAAGCTATTCGTCCTGATACAAAGGGTACAGCTGTTAAGCGACGCGATTACAACTTGAGATTTCACCTAGGCACATGAGAGATAGTTATTCTCTATTTTGCGCGGTTTTTACCTTTTACAATGTGTGACCAACTAGCCCAACCAAAAACACTTTTGGCACTCACCGTTAGCAGGCGCACGTTGTCCGTGTCAGCTAGAGTCACTGGAAAATTTCAGAGTACCGCAAAGGTAGGCTGCACGCGGGCAACATTGAGCGGCGGCGGCCATTTCCCTTCCGGACCGTCCGGCGCGTTGGTAGCGTGTGTTGAGAAGTGACCGATCTTTTCGCCTCGATGCCATGTTACGCTCGGCGTAACTGCAATATGTGTGTGTCTTCAAAAGGATATCAGAAGTGATTTCGAGTCATCGACAGTCATGAATCGACTGCGCGGTAAGCGGTGTAGCTAATGAAACGTGCGGCGAATGTTCCCGTGTGCTCGCGAACTCTCTTCGTGGCATGCTTCGTGGCTTCATCGGTCTCTTTCCGTTTCACGGCCGGGTGTGTTCGCAAGGTCCGGAGCTGTAGACATAATAAGGTACGCATTTGGGCTGGTTGGTTCATGATTAACTGTAGAAACAGCGCTAAAAGACGGGACGAACGAGGAAAGGACACAAACAACGGCGCTGACTAACAACCAAATGTGTTTTATTCTTCCAGTCTGCATTTATATACTCCGCCACAATCTCAACAAAGCAAAAGGCAAAGAAACATAGAAAAAGATGATTAGCCTGCGCAGAGGCCAAAAAATCTTCAAACAGACAGAAACGTTAACTCCTTCGGAAGGAGGGAGATCGAGGGGAGGCTGACACATGCCTCTTCATATCTATAATGGCGGAGAGGCATGTGTCAGCCTCCCCTCGATCTCCCTCCTTCCGAAGGAGTTAACGTTTCTGTCTGTTTGAAGATTTTTTGGCCTCTGCGCAGGCTAATCATCTTTTTCTATGTTTCTTTGCCTTTTGCTTTGTTGAGATTGTGGCGGAGTATATAAATGCAGACTGGAAGAATAAAACACATTTGGTTGTTAGTCAGCGCCGTTGTTTGTGTCCTTTCCTCGTTCGTCCCGTCTTTTAGCGCTGTTTCTACAGTTAATCTGTAGACATAGTTGCATTAGCGTAATGACCGTGGGCAGGCCCGTAGCCAGGGGGGGGGGGGCGCCCCCCCCCGAAATTTTGATGAAGTATGTGTTTTTACCAAAAATAATAAAAATCGGTGTTTTTCTCAAAAAGTCAAGGTTTTCAGCAAGTGCCCCCCCCCGAAAAAAATTCCTGGCTACGGGCCTGACCGTGGGAGATGCCGTTTACTTCGACACTTGGTGAATGTTGACTGTTCGCGCTAGCTTTGTAGTCGGTGTTCAGGTTCACTTCATAGCGCATTCGAGAACATTATTGAACATCGAGAACATTCAGCATTGCGTCCTTCGACTGATCGCTGACGCATACCTTACTTGCGCACCATGCTTGCTGTTCAGCTGGGTGTTATCTGTAATATAACACTGGTGCATGTACGGTAAGTGGAAGTTGTGCGTGAAGTATTTGTCTCGGTTCGGAACGCCAGCAGCCGAACGGATGGGTGAATCGGCGTGCGGTAGGTAAAGTGCATCTTATTTTGCGAATACGTTGTCATTTCCTAACAGATACGTAGAAAATAGGCCATCAAAAATGATTGACGTCACTACTCAGTTGTTTCATTTCCTATTTCTTGTCTCCCTAATATTCCCAACGTTGCAGAGCATTTGCGAATATTTTGCTGTGGTCCGACAAAGTTTTTTTTTGTTTTTTTTGGGGGGGGGGCGTTGCCAGCGCGTAAACGGCTGGGGTTCGGTTTCTGCACTGCTTTTAATTTCAACTTTTGTTTTCGTAATGCACTCTTGTTATGCTGTATGTTATTTTAATCAGAAATAGCACGTCCCGAAAATCTTTAACGCGCATGCTACTGCAACACAGTATGTATACAGATCTAGGGCTCGCATGAAATCGATTCTCTCAATGCGTGAGAGGATAAGCCTCTCTTTTTTTTTTTTTTTGCTGTGACCATTTCTCACCTACTAAGCAGTATTGTAAGAGTACGCTCGGCGCAATGCAGCATTAGCAACATTCTTTTTTGAAAAAAATAAAATACGCTTAATAACGCCTTATACCAAGTCTATCAACAGAGTTCCACGCTTCAGTTTTGCGCAGTGGCAAATGATCATGCGACAATCTTCGATTTCGCTCTCGTGCGTGACACGATTATAACTCGAAATGCATGCACAATCTGTTCAACAGATCGAGATATAAACAGCCGAGCAAATAGAAAGGTATGTAGTATGTAGTTTTCAATATCGCTGAGCATAGCGAACCGAAAAGGTGAAGTATCCTGTTGCACGAGAGCTTTTCCAGCAAAGTCTGTGTAGTTCACTGCAGAAAGGACTGTTCTTCGAGAAGGGCGAAATCATTCCGCGGCCAACTATGCAGCCACGTACACCGACGCTCTTTGAGATTAATGTTTCCCACACGGCCGGAATGCAAAAATATACGAAATTCCCGGAGCAGCTCACCAGCAACGTTCGGTTACTGGTGAGCTACTCTCTGGCATCTGCATGACGCGTTTAAAAAAGCGACGAAGTACTTCTAGGGACCGTGGTACTGCTAAATATCCGGCCGCGCTCTGCATTCAACGCGCCTGCACCCAAAGCGCTTGGAAGGGATATGGCGGCGAGAGGTCACGTGATGCGAGTAAGCCAATCGCGTCGGCGGCGGCGCGCGGAAAACAGATGCGATACTCTGAAATTTTTCTAGTGACTCTAGTGTCAGCAGCTCCATGAATATTGTAACGAACAATTCAGGTAGTCTTGTGAAACGTGGCAGGTGCGGAACAGAGGCCGAACGGGAGTACCTTGAACTCGTACAGCCCATCTGGAGTGACGAACGCTGTTTTCTCGCGGTCTCTTTCGTCCACCTCTATCTGCCAGTATCCACTCTTGAGGTCCAAAGAGGAAAAGAATTTCGCATCCCGTAATCTGTCAAGAGTGTCATCGATCCTTGGGAGCGGATAGACATCCCGCTTCGTGACGACGTTCAACTTTCTGTAATTACGCAAAAGCGCAAAGTGTGGTCCTTCTTCTTTACTAGCACCACCAGGCGACGCCCACGGGCTGGCTGACGGTTGTATGACGTCGTCTCGAAGCATTTCTTCAACTTGGCTTCTGATGATCTCTCTCTCTCTTGGTGACACTCGGTAGGAGTGCTGGCAAATAGGCCTCACCGAGTCCTCAACTATGATGCGGTGTTTGGCGATAGATGTCCTCTGGACTTTTGATGACGTTGAGAAACAGGAGGCGAATTCTCGTACAAGGCTCTCGATTTGCCTTTTCTGGTCCGGTGATAAGGCTGTGTCGATGCTGATGGACGCGAGTATGCAGTTTACGTTGTCAGAATTGAGTGGTGCCATATCAGAAGAGCCCAAATCTGTAATCTCAACGTATTCGTTCAGGCGGGCGATGACGGTACCCTTCGCCATGTGCTGCACCTCGTTTCCGAAATTAGTCAAAAAGACATTCGTGCACCCATTTCGCAGCTGAACAAGACCTCGTGCCATACAGATCCCTTTTTCGAGGAGAAGCCTAGTGTTGCTGTCCGCCATTCCTTCATAGTCGCTGAATACGTTGCTTCTTACGGTGACAGCTACACTGGATCTTGGGGGTACCGTTACGTCGTCATCCACAATCTGGAGCGCGTCGTATTGCTCCTCACATTCGAATGTCGCAATGGCGCGCTTCGTGGAGAAGGACACGGACGCTTCCTGCAAATTTATAACTGCACCGTTCGCCTGCAAAAAGTCCATTCCAATAATTAAATCCCTTGAGCATTCCGACAGGACAATGAAGTTGGCGGCGTACGTGAAGCCACGTATTCCAATTCTAGAAGTACACCTGCCGGCTGGGTCGATCAGGTGTCCTCCTGCCGTTCGCACTTGCGGTCCTGTCCAAGGAGTCAGCACTTTTTTCAGTTTTCTGGCAAGCTCTCTACTCATAACTGAATTGTCTGCACCTGTGTCCACTAAAGCAATAATTTCACAGCCGTCTATAAGCACACACAAATCGGAAGCAACGTTACTGTTTCTGCACCCGTGCTCGTGTCCGTCGTCATATCCCGAAATCAGCGTTGGAGGTTCTGTTGTGTCGGCAGCGGCCTTACCTCCACAGGTCGCCGATTTTAGTTTTCCCGAAGCGGGCTTTGGGAACGTCGCCTTGGGGAACTTGAACATGGACGCGGGCTTGGTGATCTATACCTCAGTGGCGCTGTTGAGCGAGGCTGATGCTGTTGTGAGGTGTGAAGGCTTTGACGCGTCGACAAGTACTCCTGGATCGCAAAAGGGCGTTCTCCGTTTCTTGGGCAAGGAGCGTTTACGGAGAAACCCCGAAGTCCCGCTCGGCGGTATTCGCACATCCGGTACAGGTGGCCAGCTTCGCCGCAGTGATAGCAAAGCGGGATTCGATCGGGAGTGCGCCATATGTCAGCCTTCCGGACTCTCATCTCAGGTGGGGGCGGCGTGAACCGAGGTTCGGGTAGATGTGTAGTTGCCGTGACGAAGGTACGTCCAGGTGTTCCTCTGAGTACCTCGGCATACGAGATCGCTTGCTGCACCGGTAACGACGCTTGAGGCTGTGCTTGGGGCTGCTGCTCGCGGACTGCTTGCCTAACTTCTTCGCGAACCACTTCTGCCAACGAGGAGATTGTAGTTGGGTTGCTGTTTAGCTGCTGCCTCTGGAGCTCTTCTCGAACTACAGATCGTACGAGTTCTCGCAAGACATCGATGCTGTTCCCGAATACTGCGGGCACCCCTTCCACAGATGTGGCGTTTACTTCTCGGTTATAGAGCCTTGCTCGCTGCTGGAGCGTCTTTTCCATAGTTGTCGCCTCGCAGCGGAATTCCGCGACGGTACGTAGAGGGCTCCGCACCAAACCGGCAAAGAGCTCCTGCTTCACACCGCGCATCAGATGCCGAAGCTTCTTGTCCTCGCTCATGCTCGGGTCAGCGCGGCGAAACAAGCGGGACATATCTTCGACGTACATTGCCACACTTTCGTTGTTCCGCTGGCTTCTCGCTTGCAGAGCGGCCTCAGCTCTTTCCCGGCGGTCCGTGCTCGGGAACGTGGTCAGCAGCTCCCGCCGGAAATCGTCCCATGACCGGAAAGCTCCTTCATGGTTTTCAAACCATGTTCGTGCACTGTCTTGCAACGCGAAATAAACGCGGCGCAGCTTGCGGTCTTCCGCCCATCCATTGCAGTCGGCGACGCGCTCAAATCCTTCAAGCCAATCCTCGGCGTCTTCATACGTATCGCCATGGAAAGGCTCGGGCGTCCGCGGCTGATCAACGATGACGTGGGTTGCGGCGACTGGGGATGTCATTTCGGTACTGCCGCCGCAGACAGCCGGTGGTTCCTTAGCAGGCTCCCGCAAAAGAGGAAATTCGGGTGGCTCACCACGCAGACGACGGCTGGTGCGCTGGTGCACAGGCGTGAGCTCGTTGGGTCCCAGTCGGCGTGGCTCAGGGCTTCCGTCTCAAACTCGAACAGGGCTTGAGATCATACCCTGCAGCTCCACCAGAATTGTAACGAACAATTCAGGTAGTCTTGTGAGAACTATTTATTGAGGGCTAACTTGTCAAAAACAAGAAGCGTTCTCCCTCTTGATCGAGCGGCTCCTAACTTCTTCTTCCTCTCTTTCCTGGTCACCATCTCACGCGATCCGATCGCGTGCGGCGAAGGCGCCGTTGTCCGCTGGGAGGGCGCGCGTAGTTTAAAGACTGTTCCATGGCTTGCATCAATATTAAGCCCTCCAAGCGTCACTTGGAGCACGAAGCATGGCGTCACCGCCCCCTAAGTTCCGCAACCAACGCAACGCATTCCAAGAGACCGAGAACACTGAGAGAGGAGGCGGAGGCGCCGCGCCAGCTCGGCTGCCTCGGCCAGCCATGGCACCGCAACGGCGCCGAACGGCAAACGCTCGATATGTACGAAGCCAATCGAAACGCGCTTCACGAGAGTCTAGTGACTCCCGCGGAAATGCTAATTCTCATTTTCTGCTTCTACCTTCCAAACGGAGTCAAATGGATAACCGAAGACAGTCACGGTGCCGTGACCGACTTTTGACGTTATGACGGAGAACGCAGGCGCGTCTTACGAAACAGTGCGCGTGTGTGGAAGGGGTTCTTGACGCTTCTTGAAGAATGCCATCATCACCGTGATCAGTGAGCACCAGCAGCTGGACAGGACTTGTTTCAGATAGGTTCATGATCACGGCATCGAGCGTGTATGTGTAGTGAAGTATGAGGTAAAGTACACCTGTTGGAAACCGTGGACTCCTCGGTCGTTTCGTCGACAAATTGTTTGCCGATAGAGCGGGCGACATGCCGGAACCTGAAGTTGCCAATTTTGTTGGTGAGGTATAGGCCGTCGAAGCTACATAGACCAACATCAGTGGATGGCGCTTATCGTGTTCGTAGACTACCTGGGCGTATGTGGCCAAGGTAGTATAGTCTAAAACGCGGCTGTCAATCAATCTGACGTCATCGTCAATCAGCATGAGGCTATCGCCCAGCCTCGTAAGAAATGAACACTGCATCTTTCTAGCGGACCGTGTGCATGGCATCAATGAATTGGAATGTCGAGAGCCTACGTGCCAGCTGTTCGTGTGCACGATTTGCGACCGACGGGCCATTGAACGCAGTGAACATTATTTATGTAATACTGGTTTATTTATTTATTTCAGCATTAATTTATTGATCAAGATAGCTAATTATGACTTGCTGTAAGAGCGGGTAGGCAACCTGCAACCACAAGCGCCGTTTGCCCACAGCTGTTATACTCGGTGAGTGATCATGATATTGATTCGCACAATGCGTGGGATCTGACAGAATTTTCATTGTGTGTGTTCGCTGCGACTGTGTTGAGACTGTGAATCACCTATGACGCATACCCGCAAAACGTGAACTGTGATATGCGGGTATGCGCCACACGTGACTGACGTAAAGCATTTCATGACGTACGCGACAGGCATTTTGCGTTATCCGTGTCATGATCACTGAATCGTGTTCTTCATACACTGATCCACTGCGATGCCAATTTTGGTATTCGCCGCGAGATCGGGCTACAGGTGGCAGCACCGTCGCCGCGCTAGTGTGGATAGGCGGTTGTCGGCGCGTATACAAACGTGCACAACAGCGCTTCGTTGTGAGCGATGTGACGCGATTTCCGACAAACAAAGTGCGTTGACTGCAGCTTTATGGTACTATGTGCGCTCTTCATTCTCGAATTAATGCACGAAGCGCGCCGAACGTTTCAATTACTTGTGAGAGAAGCGCATTCTGCCAACGAACGGGTTGCTCGCCTTCGGCGACAGTCGGTGTTTTCGCAATGGGTGACGTTTTCTTGTTGTTTTATTTGTACATGTTTAGCTTGTGTTCCACCTACTACGCACTGCTGTATAGCGCGACTGAATTAACTATTTACTTCGTGTTCATTTGGATGCCCCTCAACAAAAAAAAAAGCCCGTATTCCTGCACGATGAGTTGAAATAGCACTTTGTGCACTGCGTGCTGAAATATTCATTCGCATTTCTTATTTAGTTCTCCATGAAATGTAGGACAGTTGATAGATTTACTGAGGAAAGCTATGGGGCTGACAGCGCTTTAGCGCTACAGAAGCGTTTCACACGCACACGCTTGTTTTTATTCCAGTAACAGTAAACAAAGGTAACTGTACAGCACGGAACATTCTTCGATTGATTACTTGCGCGACAGTAATGGAGCAAAGGCCCGGTTATTTCACAGGACCAAAGTACGTTTTTTCACGCGAATAATTTCCGCTGCTTTCCACCAATCAATTACAACACAACACAAACGCTCAAGATAATGTAAAGAAAAAAAGATGTGGCTTCGCGTGAAATTACTACGACAAATGCAAACTACGCCGTTTGGATAAAATTTGACCATCAGCGCTCTTTAACGCGCACCTTAATCTAAGTACACGGGCGCTTTTGTATAAATTTCGCCACAAGTTAAAATTGCGCAAGGCAATAAGTCAGTTTTGCGATTTCCGTGTCGTTTCATTTTCTGTTCTTTTAGGGGACAAATAAAGTACCGAAGTGTCAGACGTGACTTAACAGAAATATTTGTCTCTAGTGAGACCAGGGCCGTACACGACTAAAGCTCATCGCGTAACGTATAAACAACACCTAACCACAACGCTCAAGTACAAGCGAGCCTTTTTTTTCCACCGCGCCGCTAAAAGGCTATATTCACATGAGATTTAATACTTTTCATTTTTACAGCAACGACAAGTGCACTTTGCAATGTGCGCTTGAACCACAGAGCGGCACCTACACTGATATGACTCTCGTGAACGGGTACGACAACCACACACAACACTCTCGACAAGTGCACTCACTGATCTTATTACAGTATATATAGAGCCTATCAAGGCCAAATGCTTCTTTACATTGTGTTAGGCATACGTACGAGCGGTTAAAGTTGCACTAACGCGACGGAACAAACCGCCTTTTGAGAACCTGCATGACGTACGCGCACATGCAAACACAACGTGGCTAGCAGACGACGCATGGAGCAATCCACACTAGGCGCGGTTCAGCCAGAAGCCGCCAGGCGGCGACTCCGCTCGATCTCGCGGCCAATACTACACTCTAAGCCGCAAAGGTGCGAAATGGGAGTAAGTGCTGCATTTCGTCCCCGCAACAGGTAGTTAGTCCCCGGAGGGATTAACTGCAAGACGAGGGTGTCGTGTGCAAAGTGAGGGAGGAACTGTTAGACCACAGGGAGCAACGTTTACTCCCACGGAACTTTCCGGCGCAATGGCGGCCTCGAACGAATAGCCAGCAAGGGCGTATTCAAAGAGTCCGCTAAAGAAATCAACTGTTAACAGTTTATTTAAGTGTAAACGGTCTTGTCAACTGCGGCAACTGCGGCAGAAGTAAAGTAATATCGTTTATATGGCATAATAATAAACAAATGTGAAAAAGCTCCCACACACACACAAAAAAAATGTGCTCGCGCCCAAGCTGTATCATTGCGCGGTGTGGTGTTCTCGTCGTATGCGCGGCAAGCTAGGATTCGGCGGTTTCGCGGTGTGTTGTGGATGTGTTCTCGTTTCGTGGTTGCGATTGCTGTCACTTGTGGTGCACTGAATCATCTTCGCGCTGTGGTAAACGTGATCCGCTACTGGAATGAAGTGCTACGCTATCGAAATGCTAGGCGCCGACTGGGGCATCGCCTGAGAGGTGAGTGTAAACAAGGCTGCCATCACTCCGCGTGATTTTACCTGTGTGCAGTTGATATGTAACGGTCACCGCTTGTTTAACATTCATGTTCTGCGCGAACAAAACACGCATGATTGATGAGCTCGCGCTATACAGCGTCGCGAGTGCTGCCCCGCCTGCTATAGAATTACAAGCATGATGGTTGGGCCATCGAAACATGGTAACCTCGGTGAAGGCTCAACATTATCAGTAGCAAGTACAGCTGTTCAAAAATGGTTTTGTTTTCAGTGCTGCCCAAATAAACATTGTTTATCAGAAATTTTCGCGACTTTTTAAAAGAAAATTCACGTAAACTCCGCACAATATTTTCTATTGCAAGGTAAACGAGTCATTTGGGAGGATTGGCTGTTAAAATACTATGTCTAGCTTAGCACCGCTTAGCACCGCTAACACAGGCAGTCGGCGACGGCATCGGCGATTTCGCTCGTTTGTAGCGTTGCTAGGAATAATTTATTTTTCTATCTCTCAAATGAAGAGCAAGCTTTATTGATAAATAAGTGGGCCCATTAGCGTGTCGCTGTGAAAGCGTGAAACGTTAAACTCTCGGACAGGTTTTTTTAACTTCATAACATATTCTGAACTGTTCCATTGCACTATGACAGGTTAATTCTGTGAAGAGCAGTTTTCGTCTAATTTTTATGAATGCAACATTTCTAACAGACGCCATGTGACGTAACTGCAAGTGCACGAACAGTTCTGCCAGAAATAATGAATGCGTCTGGAATTACTTTTTTCAGGAAATCGATGAATGAGAGTGTTGAGCCTCCTGAGAAACGTCTTCAACGTCTTGCAGCTACGAACACGCTCTCAGCAGCTGTCGATGGTGCTGTTGCACTTCCTGACGTCGGCTGGACAGCATCCTTTCGGATAAAACATTGCACTTTTCATTGTTTGTCCTATAATGCAGGGAAGCCATCCTATCTTCAGTATTCAACAAAGTTGTTCAATGTATGTGTACGCACGGTGCTGCAGAACTGACACGAGTCGTTGAATAAACTTGGTTGTTTCTTTAGACGTTTTTTTATCATTAAACAGACAATTTGGCTGAACGGTATAACCAGCCGTGTTCTGTACAGTGAGGAGCGAGCAAGCTTGGCACAGCGACGGGAGCATATATGAGAACGTTTATATATACATACATTCATCAAGCGTCCAAATCGCTCGAAACACGCGCGCAGAAAAATCAACCCAACGGATTTTACATTTTCATGAACGTCATCACCGAATGGTTGCTTGCGAAACACTCAATGCTGAAGTCTAATATAAGGAATCTTGCTACTTTTACTAACATGGCAGAACGCGCAGCTTCCAGACGGTGCGTATACATATATAACCCCGGTAATATTCACTCTGCTACGTACTGGCGTGTGGTATGGTGGTTAGCGTACGCGACTGCTGATTCAATGGTCACGAGTTTGAATCCTGTGTGTTTGTTGTGAATTTTCTGTAGTTTACTTCTGAATTAATTTCTGTGTAATAATTGTATATGTCGTCAAATGCGCGAATCAACCTCCAAATTCTCGGTAATTACACCTGAAACTGTAATGAATTGATTTTTTTTATCGACAAGGAGCAACTGTTAGTCCCGTCAGGGGTAAGAATTCGTCCCTACGTAGCTACCATGCAATAAGAGGAATAAATCAGTTACTCCCTAAAAGGGGTAACTTTTACACCCCGACGTTTCGTCCCTCAAAAGATCTGAGGACTAACCGTTGGTCTCCTGACAGTTACTCCCTAAAGGACCAATCGTTCATCCTTTAGGGAGTAATGGTTGTGGCAGTGCAGTTACCCCCCAAAAGGACGAACCACAAACCCCTTTCCGTCCTTTGCGGCTTAGAGTGAACGAGACATGGAGACGACCAGGAGAGCGCCCAGGCCTAGGCAGATAGATAGATAGATAGATAGATAGATAGATAGATAGATAGATAGATAGATAGATAGATAGATAGATAGATAGATAGATAGATAGATAGATAGATAGATAGATAGATAGATAGATAGATAGATAGATAGATAGAAACGGCCAAAGTACCAGAGGGTCGCTAGGAAATATTTAAAAAACTGGAACGCGAGAAAGGCCGATTGCAGACACAGTTAGAACGGTGCCAGCTACGCGGTACCTGCGGTAGAGTCTCTGTGCTGCTTGTGGAACAAATAGAAATTCAGTACGTTTCTGGATACGGGTTACATGCAGCTGTAAAGCTTGAACTTTATACCAATACCAGCAAATGAATATGATCCTCCTAATAAGCCGTTATGCACAAAGAATTAAGCGAAGACCATGACACTCCCACCCTCTTTATTAAGGTGAAAGCCTTATATGCCTCACTAAACACGAAATGTGGCCATCGGCGTCTCGCGTCCTGCGGCGTCGGGGACGAGTGGTGGAAAAAAAAACATGGCTGATCCCTCTGTCTTAGGAATCGGTATGACACGAATATGAAACGTGTCTTCACAGACGTTGTTGAGCGTCTGTTGTGCATTGTTTCGGCACAAGGGCGAAATAGTGTATGCTATAGCAACAAAGTGTAATGTCACACGAAGAACGGCAAGCAACTATAAACTCGCAACGCGCTGCTCGAGCAGAAAGGAGGGACGGAAAGAACATAGACAGCATGAGTGCGAACAACTGTCATAGCTCGACATTTAGAGCATGCTGCTTGCTCAAACACAAAGGAGGATGCACTAAACGAACGCACAGGTATACAAAGGATGAGCGCCACCTAACCGTCACAGTTGTAACTTATTTGTTTGTGAGCAGCGCTCCTTTCGTAAAAGCGGTCGCTGCAGGTAGCGAAGTGACCTTCGTGCTCTGTAACTTCAACGCAAACTTGAGGTGAGAGCACAAGACGTACAAACCACGCCTCCTCCCCATCATGAGGTGCGCACGCGCGCACGAGCAACCACGCCATGTGGAGGTGCGCGAGCATTGCAACGCGCGGGGCCACGACCTTTAAAGCGTGCCCTTCGAGCCCATCGCACCATCTCGCTAGTGATAACGAAAACGCGCTGAAGTGCCGCCGATCTCTGAGTACAGCGAACAATAAATGGTGGATAGAAATAGCTCACCGCTAGTATGCTGCACAACGTGCAGTCTGTGGCTGAGTCAGTTCGCACCGCGCGCTGCGGAGCGAGGATTCGTAGGTTCTACTCCCCCTGACGGAACTTTTTCTTCTAGTTTTTTCCTTGCCATCTGTTAGCGTTTATTTAACAATGTCATATCCGTGACAGAAATACGTCAGTGGAGCCGTGGTGGATCCCGGCATAAAGACTTTCGTGTCAAAAACATCGCGTTGTGACGTCATTATGACGTCACAAATGGCAAAAGTTCGTGACATGATCATGACGTCACAAATTCTGACGTGACGTCATGAGACGTAACGCCACATAATGCCGTTACAGCGCCCTCTTTTGGGCGGCGAACAAAACCGGAGAGAGCGCGACCTCAAGAGAAGAAAATGAAGACTGCGCTCCGCAGTGGCACGCGAAGCCACGGCTCGTGTTTCTTGCTTGCGTCGATTCTGGTTCAGCCGTCTCATTCACTCGCTCCTGTGGCATAAGCCTACGCCGTCATCACATGACATCGTAGCTTGGTCAAAGGTGGGCTTATCACGGAGGCAGTGCAAAGTTAGATGAGGTGCCTCCAATCTTGGAGGCAGTGCGAAACCACAGTAAGTGCACAAAGCTTTCGGAGGGTGGCGGGGCAGGGTAACTACATCTAGGGTGCCTACATGTCCGGCCGCTCATGTAAGCTCCCTAATACATCGACTGAGAAGAAAAAGAAGTTGGCTTTCGCCTTCGAGTCGTCTTAGGTGAATGCACAAGGGACCCTCTGATTTTTTTTTATTTGGTAGTACAAGTGGTATTGTGCTTCGTTCAGTCATGATTTTAGCCTTTTTAAATTTAGCATGCCAGACGAATTTCCAGGCTAACCTCTCCAGCATTTCAAAAGTGGTTTCCTTTCTCTCTCCCCCCCTCTCTCTCTCTCCTTCTGAAATATGAAGTACTAATTAAATCGCTTGATTGAAACGTTGTAAAAGAAATTGCCTTGCAGGTGGATTCTCTTCGCCGGGCTTTCGCTACTCATAGACAGTCAATACGTTTAAGTTGATGGAGTACTGAGCATTTCTTTTTCCTTCTTTTTTTTTTAAGAGCAGCGTGAGATACCGAATAAGCAAACATACGCAGTTTCGGTGTGTGTTGCTAACCGGATTTTTCAATTTTTTGTCTTTCGTGCGGTCCCTTGGAGGACGTTGTCTCAGCAACTAGTTACAGTTGAAACCCTACAGATGCTTAACGCGCTGTGACCTGTAATATTTGGCTTAAACATAATTCCCCCATTCTCGAATTACTTCTCATCTGGCTTGCACTAACCTGTGTGCTTACTTCGCGGTAACGGCCTGGCTGCCGGCCAGGACGTTTGCTGCAGTAGGGCAGCCAGACATTACGTGTCGAGAGAATGGTGTGAGAAATTACCAGTGAAAAACAAAAAAATGTTTTCATTCCCGACCCCCCCCCCCTTAAAATTGGTACCCCCTCCCCAAACTTTGTGCACGCCTCTGATTCTGAGCTCAATCGGTTGAGTTGCCTATGCACTGTCACCAATTACTTCCCACGCATGGCGGACCTGTATGAGGGCGCACTGAAGCACTAAATTCACAGGCAATAACCAGATAACAAAAAAGAAAATCTATTACATATGTTCGCCTGTCTTACACCCTGTTGAAAAATTCTTTATTTTAAATGATCGGGCGAGTATTTCACCATTATAGATACACTTTTGCTGAGCAGTATTTAAATGTGTTAGTAAAAACACTTTTACGGCGTTTGTAGACATTGTTAAGACAACTCCCATGGGATGCCCACATCTCGGGTCAATTACGGTCGTGTAATGTACCCTATATTAAATGCATAAAAAGTTCAGTGAATTACACACCGGGAGAACCGCCGTACAGCCAAGCTGTAATGATTATGACGATGACTTCTGGTCCAAGAAAGTCGTCATCATCAACAGCAGCAGCACTTCATGTTATTTAAGTCTTCATTCGCTCCCCCTTCTGGTTATGTATACCACTACTACTCTACTACTACTACTACTAGGACGACGACGACGACGCCACAGGGTAAATCAAGATAGCTTAGATGTAAAAAAGCGATCCTAATAGTTATTACAGGATATTGAAATCACGCAAAGATAGCAAGGAGCACGTTCGGCGAGACTTGGCTTCACGAAAACATTCCTGATTACGACGTCATACCACATTCGCATGAGATGATTCGCCTGGATCGCTGCACAAGAGGGGGCGGGGTTGCAATCGTAATAAAAAAAAGGTTTTCACTATTCCTTGGTGCGTCACAACACGAGCGTTGAAATGATGTGGATCGTCCTCAGGGTTTTCAGTCTCAGTATTCTTATCGGTGCCGTCTACAGGCCTCCTAACGCTGACATATCAATATTGGAATCACTGCACGACTTCTTTGGCGAACATAGCAAGCGCTATAGTCACATTATCATGGGTGGCGATTTCAACTTGCCTCATATAAAGTGGGATATTTTGTGCGCTCATCCTTGCCATCGGCATTCGGACTTGCTTCTCGACATTGCGTTTTCCTATAACTTCAAGCAGGTGGTTGATATAGGAACGAGAGTCACCCCGGCTACGAGCTCGTGCCTCGATCTTGTCTTTATTTCTGATACCGTTAGCCGCCTTGGTTTTACAGTTTATCTTCTACCTGGAATATCTGATCACAACACGATACTCTTTAAAAGCAACCTCAGACTGCCCGAAACGCGTGGTATCAAAACCACGATTCTTGACTTTAACCACTCTGACGACGCTAGTATTTTAGACCTTCTCGAACTGAACTACGATACGCTGGATAAAATGTGTGCGGACGGTACATCAAGTGCAGACGATTTATGGCTGCATTTCAAGCATACGGTCCATAAGTGTGTAAAACAATATATTCCTCTTAAACCTAGGAAAGTGAGCAGCTATAATCCCTGGATTACCCGCGAGATTATTCAACTAAAACGTCGCGTCAAACGCTTGTCAGGCACCCGTGAAAAACGGAACTTGCAGGATCTTCGAGAAGAATTGCGCAAAAAGATCAGATCATCAAAGTATCAGTCTTTTAATATCCGAATGCACAACTTTCTTATTAGCAATCCACAAAAGTTCTGGAGGCATCTAACAGATCAGAAAGACCCTGTCAGCAAACTTTGCCTGAACGACTCTGATGGTACGGACACAAGTATAATAGCACAAGCTTTTAATGACCAATTTTCCAGTGTATTTTTACGGAGAACAGATGCGGTTGCCGAATTCAGCTGCAAAGGTCTAGATATACCTGACCTCGTTTTAAGCGAACAGGGAATTTTTTCAGCACTTCTTAACCTCGACACAAAGAAGTCACCTGGACCGGATGATATTCCAAACTGCTTTCTCTACAGATACGCTGAATGGTGCGCGAAATATTTTTTCATTATTTTCAGTGCAAGTCTCGATAAAGGTGAAGTTCCTAAAGATTGGAAAATGGCACGGGTGATACCATTCCACAAGTCTGGTGATAAGCATTCTGTGATAAACTATAGACCGATTTCCCTTTTATGCACTACCAGCAAGGTTATCGAACACTTCATTTTTGGGCACGTGAGCTCGTTTTTGGAAAGGGAGAACTTTTTTGCGAGTAGCCAGCATGGTTTTCGGCGGGGCCTCTCGACGGTGACGCAACTACTTCATATTACGAACGAATTTATCGCAACGTCGGACAAAGGTGGTCAAATAGATGTAATCTTTCTCGACTTCCAAAAAGCCTTCGACCGTGTGTCCCATTCTAACCTAAAGACAAAACTTAGGAGCCTCTTAAACAACAATCAACTAGTTATGTGGCTTGACTCTTATTTATCTAACCGCCATCAATACGTCCAAATAGCAAAATCGAAGTCTAAAACAGCACCAGTGCTTTCCGGGGTACCTCAAGGTTCGGTTCTTGGGCCCCTTCTTTTTCTTATTTATCTGAATGACTTGGCCATCGAATCTCCTGTCCGGATCCGTTTTTTCGCAGACGACTGCATCGTCTATCACGATATTGAGTCAATCAAGGATCAAACCGTACTAAACAACTATTTAATGGCTATAACTAATTGGTGTCAAACGTGGGAGATGACTCTGAACTCAGCGAAATGCGCTCAGATGTCAATAACACGTAAAAAAACACCACTTCCCTATGCATACAATGTGAACAATAGCCTAATCACACGTGTTGATCAGTTTAAGTACTTGGGTTTAACTATAGACCGTACATTAAGCTGGAATACGCATATCAAAAATATTGTCTCTTCAGCGTCAAAACGGCTATGGCTGCTCAGGCACCGCTTAAAACACTGCAACAGCAGTACAAAACTATTTGCATATACATCCCTCATACGACAGTTACTTGAGTACGCAGATGTAGTTTGGGATCCATACACTAAAACAGAGAATAATCGCATAGAACGTATTGAGAGAAAAGCGCTTCGTTTTAGTTACAATAAATTTAGTAGGCACGTGTCAGTATCAGGACTTTATATGCAGTCTGGTCTTTGCACACTTGAATCTCGGCGGAAATTGCATGGTCTCAAGATGATGTTCAACATCATTAACAGTCAGAATAAGCTAGACTTCCAGGCATACATGCAATTTAACACGTCACGACCTACCCGGACGAAACACAACAAAACCATCTTGGTACCTCAATGCAGAACTAATGCGTACAAGGGTTCCTTTTTTCCGAGGACCATAGTAGAGTGGAACGGGCTGCCAAACGAGGTGGTAAACATGTCAACGACTGATTCTTTTTTTTTATCGGCTATTGTTTCCTACTTGTGATTACTGGGTGCTCTGATAGTTGAAAGCGATTTACTTGTTATTGATTGTTTATTGTATCTTTCTTGTGTGCTTTGCTTTGTGGCAGGTGGGCTTTGCTACTTGTTATTAGTCACTAAAGATTGATTGTTCATTGTATTACTCTTGTTGGTGTTTATGTATTTCAGTGTTATTTTGTGGTTGTACACGACATTTACTTGTAACAAGTGTAACCTCCTGCTCTAACCACTCCTGCCTTGGCGACCAAAAGGTTGTTGGCAGTATTGAATAAAAAAATAAATGAAAAATACATGCTGTAGGCTATTCGCAATGCCCATATGCTGTCACGCCACCAAGCGGTTGTCAGCGTCTGCTAACCCTCCTGGAGGGTTGGCACACGATAAACTGGTAGCTCTGGCAACCGCTCCCTTGTTTTGTCGGTCCTAGTGTGATTCTTAATGCATTGCAAGAAAGCAACACTACTTTGCATGTTTCCTGCAGCAGTGAAGAAACTGGGCCCTCCGTGACGCGATAAATCTGATTTGTTCCCTTGCGAGACGCGAAGTTTTCGTGAAAATACGTGGTAAGTCGCGCATTCAATTATAGCCCACAGCGTACACATATCAGCTGCGTGAGGTTTTCTGTAGCCACGTAGTTCAGTTATATGTTATCCTCTTAACTTTATCAGTCGAAACTCACCCTGTTTTACTCGTGTATGGCATTCGCCTATTTTTTTAGTGCATGAGTCCCATGACATTGTATACGCGGGAAGTCGCGCGAGGTCGCAATGTTTTCTTCTATGACTGAGCAATTTTGAACTGGCACTACCTTAAAATAGGGCCATTTATCCTTTGTCAGAAAAGCGCTGTTATGAATCGTGCGAGCGACGTTTCAGTCATTCAAGGATGTGTTCGCTTCTCAGCTATCGTGGAGCGAATGCTCTCAACGCCTTCCTTCACCTGTGTGTTGCTTTCATAGCCAGCCCTGCACCGCTTGTTTTTGTACATCGTTGATATGTGGCAGCACAGTGCAAGCGACTTTCTTGTTGACAGTTTTGAGAGCAAAACTGGCAAATTGATCTCCGAGCCCGGGCGTTTCTCTCATTGTAAGCATTGTGGCGCAGAGAGGTAGAAGTCTCTCGGCGGAGGAAATTCTTCAGATTGCTTTCAGCAGTGATCTTGAAAGAAACCGTCTAGAAGACGAGGATTTTTCCCTTGACATAGAAGGCTGTGAAGAAAGAGAGAGAAAGGCAAACGAAAGGCAGGGAGGTTAACCAGTTTGCACCCGCTTCTTACCCTACGCGGGGGGAGGTAGAAGGGTAGGAAAAGAACAGAGAAAGGTAGAAAGAAAGAGATGACAAGGAATACGCTTGCAGTCTTAGAAACGGTCATCACGCATACGTGGAAGGTTTCAAACTGCGAACTGTTACAGGGTACGGTTCGACTTCGAGTGTCATAGATGAAGTACACTGCAACCCATGATGTAATGAAGGTTTGCAAGAATTGACTCCAAGATATTGAAAGCACCGACAGTGACAGGGACGATGAAAATCAGCTGCTAACTCCCGAGGAGCGAGTTACACTTCACGTGCCCTCGTGCGTTAATTTTTGTCACGCTTGTAAGTCCCTTTGGTTGTTTGTAATATATAATAGCGTGGAGCTAGATCAAACTAAAAGCATAATTTTTGTTGTGCATTGCATGTTGCGGCACTCATTGTGGATACTATGGAATTCCGATTGCCGCCAACACGATCGACCTCGACCAGCGCAAGCGATAGCGTTAGAGCGATGGGACGTGCAGTCACGGCCACAATCCACGCCACTCTTAATGACGACGGCGTAATATGTTTCGAAACCATCGCCACGTTAAACATGCGGTCCCGTACACCAACGATAGCGCTAGTCGCTAGCGGCCTATTAATGCTATTACTGCGGCAAATCCGTCAGGCAGGCTCGGTACTTACTACCTCGGAGTACCGTTCAGTTCATACGTCAATTCTAGCTCATGCACTCTTCTGTAGCACGCACAGGATTTCGCAAGGCGTCGTTGATGCACGGTAACGGAGCCGAAATATAACCTTTCACACCGCAGCAAATAATTTTGTGGCGAGTATTTAGCACTTTCCATGATTTGGGCAAGTATTTTGATCTCATAGTAATTTCGGTGCAGCTCGTGACTTCCTGCGCTGAAAGCGGCACGGGGCGTGCGGGTTCACCCTCCTTCCGGTGCCATCCTGAATTGCACAGCGCGCCACCTATAGTTCGTGGGCATTGCGAATAGCAAATAACCCGCATTTGTTTTTATTTCGTCTCTACGGTGCACAACATAGACTGATGAGACTTCCACCGCAGAACAGAATCACAAATGCACACGTGACTCTTCCTATCGGTTTGTTCACTGTCGTGAGGTTCGTTCACTTTGTCCTACGGACTGCCCGCAGGTAAATCAGACGGAAGCCATCCTAAAGGCAAATATTAAAATCTGAATTTGCGATGCAAAACGAAACGTCGGTAAGGAATGAAAAGCGATGAAACTAAATCAACAATAAGAAAGCACAGCAAAGGGACGGTCTGCTACTCTCAGATAGGGGAGTTCGTTATTGAGTTGAAATGGATAAATTATAAGAGGGGCATGTTATGGAGTAATTAAGGTTTCTCTTGAACGAAGGTCCCCGAAAAAGGGAAGACGGGCGTCACAAAAAAAGAAGGTAAAAATGCATTGCATAATTACCGGCCCTTTGAGAACCACCTTCACGATCGATCGTTGAAAAGGGGCCGCAGAAAACAAAGAAACCCTAAGAAAGGAATAAGAATATAAATGGTTCGGTGAATTTAGTGCAACTATATGCAAATGACCTTAGACAATGAAAAGGTATTGTCGAGTAGGTACAGGCATCGACGAAAAGAAATAGGGCATATGATATAGAGCGAATTAAATATAAGCATTTGATAAAAGTACTAAAAAGACGGAAACTGAAACACTCAAATAGGGGGTGAGGAAAGCATGCGAGATCGATAGAAACAACGGAGCGCAGAAAGCAAATATTAAAAAAACTGACCTGGTGCCAACCTACTCAGTACTGGTAATATTTCTCTCTCTCCTCTCACATTAGAACCCCTACGACATATACAGCGTGCTTGCGAAGAAGACAGGTAATTAAGGCAGCGAGAAAACCTCGGAAACGAATTGCGATGTTTCCATATAGCGCAGAAAATAAATGAAGGAAAAGGTAAAGTTCATGAAGTGATAACGTGCCGCAGGTGGGAGAGAAACCCACATTGTGCTCATTGCTGGTGCTTTGCTAGTTAGGCTGCCACGGCAGCTATCCTTTTGAAAATTAAGGTACTTCGCGTACAGCGTTCGCTATTGACGCTTCCGACTAATTTCGGTATTGTCGCTGGCGACCTCACGAACATGGCGAGGTTGGCAGATGTCGCCATGTTAGAGGCAGATGCGAGGTCGTTAAGAGTATACTCACGAAGGCATCCAGAATATTAAGGCGAAAGTCGTAGATACTTCAGGAAACTCGAATAGTGACCGTCGGCATCAGCGCCAGCACGAAAAAGACCAAAAAGTCACGTGATGACAGATGACATCATCTGTGACGTATCATGACATCACATATTACTAACATTAGTGATTCCATTATGACCTACCTACGGCGTCACTGAACATGATCTCACACTCTGACATCGTCACATTACATCGTCTCTTGGTCAATGGTGGGCCGATCCCGGAGGCAGTGCCACACCACGTGAGCTGCAGAAAACTTCATGGGGGGGGGGGGGGGGGGATCAATAGAAACGAGTGAGAAGGAAAAGAAGTCTTTCGCTTTCGGCTCGTCTCAGCCGAATGCACAAGGGAGCGTGAGAACTTTCGAACTCCACTCTCGAGGGCTTTAGTGCGAGATTACTTCGCCTCACGCATAAAGCCGCTTGCTTTCGCTAGCTCCCTCACCGCATACATACATCTGCGATGTTTTCGGAAACATAGTTCAAACCGAGTGAAGCCCTATGTAGAGATGTTTTTACGCACATATTTAATGTTATAATTCTCGTCAGACTTTACAAGAAGGCCATATTGTGTCGAAACGCGAGCGGGTTATAGCTTTGAATTGACATTCGCTTTTCACGTCAACACTGCATTTACCCAGGACGGTACTTGCGATCCATGCCAGTGTAATAACACTTCTCGGCACAACAGTTCACACTTACAGTTATGCTTGCACTTATGCTTATACATTATAAAACCCCCGAACTGCATGCAATATACGAGGGTATTACGATGTCATGGATGACATCGTCATTTAGGGGAGTATGGTAATCACCATTCTATACTAGGTTCTTTGCTAGAATGCACTTGACGAGAGATACAATTACTGCGCAACTTTTTTGAGAGCGGCGGGCTTTTAGGAACTCTGTCGCGAACTCTCAGATTACGAAAGTTGCGAATACTTTAGGTTTTATCGATTTCAGTTAGGGTTTTACGGAAAAAAAAACAGTATTCACAATAGGCGTTAGTTTTAAAGTAAACTCCTCAAAACTGCCGCAGATTTCTGCAAACGAATGTATTATTTTTTCCTGCCTGATAATTCGTTCATATCAAGCAATAACTACCTGAGGAAAGACAATTTGGAGAAAGGTTCAGTCCGCGTTTATTGCCACTCTTTTACCCCATTGTTGTCTCCCTTTGCAGCAATATTCTTGGAATTCGTGTTGCAGAAAAATATTTTAGGCATGTCTTTTCGTGCCATTACGTGCAGCTTTCTTATTTCGAATTGTTTTTTTTTAATTATACTCCTATAACATTTGTAGAAATCTGTCTTTTTGTACTTGCTATTGGGTTATAACTGCTCAAACAACAACTAAAACACAGCACGAGTATCTAGAAACTCGTCATCGCATTTGCAATCCGTTTTCGCCTGACACTGTGTCTTTAGGGAAGCGGAAAGCAGGAAGTCATTTGGCGCTATCACTGATGAGAAACCCTCCACGATTCCGGTATTTTATTTTCTTGATTGCTTTTTTTTTGCGCAGTGCAGACTTCAGGGCGACCGAGTAATCAGCGTTTGCTTTTGTCCGAATTCAACACGAAGGAAATGAGACTGCATCGATTCGCCGAAAAACTACGCCGAACACTGCAATTTGGTAACGAAGTTAGTGATAAGGTGCGGAAAAGAACCGGAAACGTGCCAACCTGTTTCTCGTGCTTTAGTTTTAGCCTGGAACTCATTATACGTTCTTGTTAGGCGTCTTGTTATTCACATCCAAACCTGTACTATATTAAAACATCCACTTCTTGACAACATTGTGCAAAAATTTTAAATTCAACGTCACTGCGTACAAAATTAAACGCTTCGGTTCTGTGAATTAAACCAGCCGCTCTATAAAAAAGGGAAAATAGAAGCAAGAAAAGCCAGCACACGCCTAAGCTGTTCACTGGAACAGATGCATTAGAAAAATATATTGGAAATTATTGAGTTGTTTATTACGTTGTCTAAAATATGAGTGACGTGTGTCTAGGAACATTATTTGGAACTAAGAAACAAGAAAGCCAAGGAAATTATAAGGGATGTTATTTGTAGTAATTGTAAAGTAAATGCGAAGAAATTAAAGTCGACAAAAACACAACTTGCCACCCGCAAGGACCGAACCTGCGACCTTCGAACAACGTTTTCGATGCTCTACCACTAACCTACGGCAACGGTCATCATCCTGCCCACTTTATGGGCTACATGTGCGCATTTAAACTTAGGAGTGTTAGTCATCGCCATTAGTAACGACGACGGCGAGTGTGGAACTCTTTTTCTTCCTCCTGGCATCACGAACCACGTGATCTTTTAATAAGCTGGCAGCTGACAAAAAAAAACTCACAGGGTCCCTTATGCATTCGCCCAAGGCATCTTCTTCTTCTTCTCTTCTCAGTTGATGTATTGATCCTTCCCCGCCACCCTCTGAAAGCTTTGCGCACCTAGCGTGTTTTTACATTGCCTCCAGGATCGGAGGCACGTCACCTGGTTTTGCACTACCTCCGTGATCTGCCCACTTCTGAACAACCTATGATGTCATGTGATGACAGCACCATGTGACGTCACGTCCCAGCCCCACGCCACAATTTGTGATGACACGATGGCGTCACGAAATTCGGCAATCTGTGACGTCATGATGAAGTCATATGGTGACGTCATCACGTGACGATAATTTTTTCATGTCTCGTCTCCGACACCGCGGGATGCCGACGCCGACGGTCAAATTTCGCGTTTGACGAGGCCTTAATAATCCCTCGCATAATAGCTGAAAGCATCCAGTCTGCCAGAGCGAGATACTCGCTATGAATGAATGAAAAAAGGGGAATTTTAAGGGCTCGTTTTACAGAGAAAGCTGTTATGAGACCGTTTCAGCAGCCGTTTTGGCGCCGTAGTTCTCCGCCGCCGCCGCCGCCAACGCCGGTGTCCGTACCCAGTATCGTTCGAAATAAGAAAAAAAACGAAACAAGAAAAAAATTCCAGGATGGAACGACGTTCCAACCTGGGCCCTTTGCGTGGGAGCCCAGTATTCAACCTCTGAGTCGTGCCAGTGCTTGAAACTGCTTTGCAAAAAGGTCCTATAAGGCTTCATGTCGGGAAGGAACCATATTAGCATATCATGCAGGGCTGGGCAGAGATACTCAGAAAAGTATTCCGGAATACAGATATCGAAATACACAAACTGGAAGCCTAAAATACAGATACTGAGATACATTTGCCTTTAACGTAACGGGATATTTCGGAGATACTTTTGCAATAAGACGAAAAAAGTATTCCAGAATACAGTTACAGCGATACAGATACTGGAATACTTTTTTTTATTTCAAAGATGCTCATACTACGCAAAGACAATTATTAGTATAGCATAATGTTGTAATTAAAGATGCAGCGCACTGAAACTTTCAGTTTATTTATTTATTACAGTACCCTCAGCGCCATTAAGACATTGCAGCGGGGGGGGGGGAGGGGGTGTATAAAGTACACAATTAGTAATAATGACATAATTACAAGTATCAATTGCAATAAAAATACATTATTTCACAGCAACAGTAAGAAGCATTGGACACCGAAATCTATATACTTGGTGACAGGGGCGTAGCCAGAAATTTTTTCGGGGGGGGGGGGGGTGCAACCATACTTTATGTGTGTTCATGCGTGCGTTTGTATGTGTGCGTGTATATATACGCAAGCAAAATTGAAAAATTTCGGGGGGGGGTTGAACCCCCCCCCTGGCTACGCCCCTGCTTGGTGACAACAAAATAAGCTATGCTAGGAATAGCTCAGTTTAAGCAAATCACTCGAATCACTTATGAACACGAATAAATTGAGAAAAAGCATATATTTATTTTGCACATAAGATTTGCTTTGCTTAGAAGGTTGCTGTGTAGGCTTCTTAAATAGGCTGCCTTCTAATAGCGTCGGTTCAGCCCCAGCACAAGACTTGCGAAAGAAAAAAAGGTCTGTCTACCGCTGAAGGCGGCACAAATTCGTGTTATAGTGAATAAATACCGCCTTCATAGCCAGATTGCCCTGCAGCGTGGCGATATCTCCTCTCGTGTCATCTAGATACCGAAACACTTCCGCCACCACGCGGGTTGTTCTGACCGTTGAGAAGCCGAAGTCGGTCCCCATCTTCGGAATACTCAGCCGTCTGACCCGGTCGGCGCCGGGTCAGACGGCTGAGGACTCCACTGCCCACATAGGCCGGCCATAATTACCTACGCGCAATGAAGCCCAATATGTCAAAACTGCACAATTAAAACATTGACTTCCTAAAATGACGTTCTTTAGGGGTGAGAGGGTTTAAGACCACTCCCAAGTCGCTCCTGCCAGCTCTCTAAACAGGCGTGGAAACAGGCACAGCTGCTTAGAGAGAGCGCCCCATCAGAAACTACAGCAAGCACTCGTCGCCTGGGCCGAAAGGGTCACTCATCAATAAAGCTGTCAACACCTTCGACGCTACCAGCACCCATTTCAGCAAGCCGAACAGGCGAAGTCGGCTCCGGCGGTGGGGGAGTCTGGTACCACAAAAGACCGTTTCACGCTTGCAATCAATTAGGAACGCATTTGGACACGTTGCAGAGGTGGCTGAAAGCGCGACAGAGATAACCATCTTCTAGTCACTTCCGTCGCGACAACGAGAACTGCTTTTGGAAGTGCCGCCGCTTTGAGAACAGAACGCACGCGAAGCATTCCAAAGCCTCTGTTCCAAGGTGGTATCCGCGCGGGGGGTCGCGAAGTAACGGCTTGCCACACGAAAAAAATTAGGCGTGCTGCAGTGCATGGCCTTGAGAGACAGCGACTTTCGTCGGCAGACGTCGACAACACTGCCTCTACGATTCTGCCGTCTGCGGCGTCGCGCGCTTTACCACATGGGCCATTCTGTGCTTGATGGGAAACCATCGCCGCCCTATTTGTCGGCGACCGGCGGTGCGCCTTTGCTTGTCTTGGCAAAAAACAAACAGTCATTCCCCCATTGGAAACACGCCTCAACTCATTTCCGACAAAAAAAAAATGTAACGAGATACCCGTGTCCTGCATAGTATCGTGATACAAACGATACATCGTAAATGTATTTCACTACTGAGATACAAATACATTTTCCAAATGTATCTCGATACAGAAATACAGATACTCAAAAGTATTTCTAAAATACTATCGCGATACTCTTGTATCGCGATACTTCCCAGCCCTGAGCATATGCAATATAGCGTGGTAGAAGAGTAAAATAAGCACCAAGCGTCTCACAACGCGAATTCTGTAAGCAGGTGTCACATAATGCGAATTGCGCAACGAGTAGGTTGTTGAACGGAGAGCGAAGTCTTGGAAGGAAGGACAGGACCACACATTAATTATTTTGGAGGTTGTTGAATGCTTCCAACCCATTACAAAGGACTCTGCCATAATTCTTCATCGTCGCCAGGCACGGCATCAACAAAGTGCGCATAATGCCTTACATGCGTTTAGCAGGTACCATGGCTCTCCGTAGAATGACGAAAAATTGCACAGTGCCTGCTGCCCTACTTGTCAAACATTACAATGATTTATAGCGTAGTGGGTTCCTCACAAGTGCACTTGTATTGGTTGCCAAGGAAGCCGATAAGCGCATGATCCATTTCCTCGGGGTCTCAGTAAAGTTCTTCGTCCCCCTTCGATTGGGCGAGTTGGTTCGTCGTACTGGAACTGGTATAGAGCATTACGGGAAAGAAGAAACGTCCGAGCAGACCGACACAAGAGGACCGAGCGCTAAGTTCCAACTGAGTTTATTGTCAAAATACATCAAATAATCATACTTGCGTAAGCATACAAGAAACACCCGAACGTAACGCCAAGATTAGGCAACAACATCGCAACGTCACACACCAAATATTCATATACGGTTCGCCTGATTAAGGAAGGACACTGCATATTCCGATAAAGCCAACGAAGGAGCACTGATACATGTGATGCCAGCTCTTGCTATACAATGTGCTTCTATTATCTCTCGAATGATTTTTGACGGGTGCTTTTTTACCACTTCACATTGATCAAACAAAAGGAAACATCCACAATCGCAGCAGCGAATTGCAGTGTGTCCCTGCGTTGCTTTCTGAACATTGAAATGATCTTTTAGCCACTGTTTGCTCAACCAAGCACAAAACCCGGTTTGTGCCATGTGAAGCGGGGGTTGTTTACTCGATACCGCTCTCATGTGGTAAGAGGTACATCGGCGAAACGGGACGCGTCCTTAATGAAAGGCTAAAAGAGCACCATTATAACGTTCACCAGGCAATCCTGGGACGCATTGTAATTCACTGCCTTGATTGTGAATGTCTCTCTCTTTGATCAATGTGAAGTGGTAAAAACCACCCGTCATAAATCACTCGAGAAACAATAGAACATTGTTTGGCAACAGCTGGCATCACATGTATCAGCGCCCCTTCGTTGGCTTTATCTGAACATGAAGTGTCCTTCCTTAATCCGGCGAACCGTACATGAGTATTTGGTCTGTGACGTTGCGATGTTTTTGCCTAGTCTTGGCGTCACGTTCGGGTGTTTTATTTTATGCTCAAGTTCAAGAAATAATATAGTCTATACTTTCCTTGGCTCTCTTGCCTGTTCTAGTTTTAGTTAATGTTGTCTAGCATAGAAAAACGAACCCTTAAAATTTCCCCTTCTTTTGTGTCTAGAAAGAAATTTGTGCGAGCCGTATATTTTAATTTCTAAACGGTTGCAACCGTTTGGTCTGCTGGTGTACATCATGTCGTCGCTTTTATTTTACCATGCAATATGTTCGCGGAAATCGCTTGGTCGATAAACAGAATAGTTTTATATCACGTCATCTCGTTGTCCGACACCGTCTAACGATTTATTATGTGCACAGCCATCGGCTGCGGACATGTTCAGTTTTTCTCCACTAAATTAAATTCAAAATGCTTACGCACGTACAAAGTACGACGTCTGAAATAAGCTAAAAATTACACACTTGTATCTGTCGTGTTTTCTTTTGTCTACAAAAACTTGTAAAACCAATAGAGTGCAAAGTCTGGGTGCGTGCATTCCAGCACAGAATGTGCTCTCTATGAGAAAGTATTCGTATGGGGGACCAGAAGTTCTAGCAGAACTGATAACATAGGTAGAGTGTGAAACAGGGAACGCTAAAGCAGTAAACGTTTGAAAAACATACTATGACGACCCGCGTTGAAAATGGCCTCGCAAAGAAGGCTTCTTATCTGCAAAAGAAAACCATCACGAAGGAACGGAAACTTTTCTCGGTGAGGCCTACTCGCGGCAGTGGTGGTGGATCGATAGCTGATGAAGGTCATCAGCTTCCCGCTAGCGTGCAACAAATCATGCCGCTCACTTGGCTCCAACCGTCGACATGGGGGCGTTGAAGGTTATCAGCACAAACATCTGGAGCTGGTCGTTTGTCAAGAAGGCTAAAGGTGTTTTTTTTTTTTCCTTACAACAATCGACCCATCCGAAAAAAAAGCCATAATATTGGAACGATTTATATTTCGCGTTTTCAATGCCTTCACTTCACGTGTGCGTTTTGTGGAACGTTTAAAACTTCCGTGGCCTGTAGCAGGGGCGTAGCCAGGGGTGGGGGGGGGAGGCTGGGGTGTTGAAACCCCTCGAAAATTTCAGTTTTTGCATGTGTATATATACACGCACACATAAAAACGCACGCACGAACATAAAAAAAGATAGTTGAACCCCCCCCCCCCCCCCGAAAAAAAATTTCTGGCTACTCTACTGGCCTGTAGAACTCATAGAAGCGGAGAAAGGACAATCTCTGAAGAGAAAGAAAAAGGAAAAAGTGTTGGTTTGGACAGGGTGACAAGGTCAAAAAGACAAAAGAAGAAGTAGCCGAACAATCCGAAAAACTAGCAAAAAG
This sequence comes from Rhipicephalus sanguineus, assembly GCF_013339695.2. NCBI lineage: Eukaryota > Metazoa > Arthropoda > Arachnida > Ixodida > Ixodidae > Rhipicephalus > Rhipicephalus sanguineus. The sequence continues at coordinate 136,812,187 of NC_051184.2, forward strand.
CATCCAACTTGAGCCAAGGGCTGTAGAAGAGCCAAAAGTAGCCACGTGTGTGATGACAATGGTTATGTTTTTTATTAAATACCTGAATGCAAGAGCCTTTCGGCGAAAATCAGCATGAACTGAAACAAAATCAGAATTGCTGCGGTTCAAGCATAAATTGCTGACTTTAGCAATGATTCCGTGCAGGGCAACGATGTTTCTTGCGCGGTTGTAAAAATAAGCTATTTTAGGATAAGGTACGCAAAGCTTTTCGTTAGCGTTTGGTGCTACTGCGCATGCGTCATACGCTAACATATTTGCCATGTACATGATATTTGTAAAATAGCGCACGCAGCAAAGCGACGCAAACGCTACAAATTGAAAGCTTTCTAGTTATGCTCTCGTCAGGCTTTTTGCGTGAATCTTCTTAAGAGGACTAGAAGTAACAGTGCTGTGGCTAAAATAAAATTGATTACGGCATGGTTATGCTCAAGATCCCAGTTGCTGGGATAATGGCACTGAAACATGAATTGTGGTCATTTTCGCATAGATTCCTCGCGTGGTGACAAAGTCAGAGCAGTTAACCGCCCTGCGTAGCAGTTCGTACCAAATTCTAAGAAATTGCGCAGTCAGTTCATCGGATATTCGGTTTCTAGTATCGATGAATGTAGAGAGCGCTTTCCATTTTCCTGCTCACTCCCACTTACGGTGTAAAGTCGCGTTCACAAATATATTGGCTGGAAAAAGAGGCCCCATGCAACAGTTTTACCCGAGTCCCAGCACCATATCTAAAAGCCTTTTACAGCGAAAGCTGTTATGAGATCATTTCAACGGCCGTTTTTGGCGCCGTAGTTGTCCGCCACCGCCGCCGCCGCCACCGCCCGTTCCCGTAACCACTGTTGCTCGAAATAAGAAAAAATTCCAGGATGGAACGGGCTTCGAACCCCGTTCCAAAACAAAACGCCAGGACTGCGCGGAAAGCGCAGCACAGTCACAGCGAAAGCTGGAAGAGCGGCATTTCTAGAGCCCGTTGTAAACTCTCTTAGGGCTACTAATACAAATACACTAGCAAGGTACCCACTAAGCCATAAATCACAATATTTGTGAAGTTTAGAAGCACCTACAACGCCATTATTCGTCATTCTGCGCAGAAGCGAGGTTCCAGCTACACATCTGTAAGGCATTATGTGCACTTTGTTTACGTGACTACTGTTGACGATGAAGAATTGTGGCTCAGCCCTTTGTAATGGGTTAGAAGCTTTAAACGACTCACCAGTTACGTAATTCGCATTGCGTGACGCCCGGTCACTATTTCACTTTCCCACCATGCAATATAACATACGTTGACGTGAGAGAGACATACAGAGGGGGGACGAACTTTATTGAGACCCTGAGCAAATGGATCATGGGATTATCGGCTTCCTTGGCAACCAATGCAAGTGCACTTGCGAGGAACCCACTACGCTATAAATCATCATAATTTCTGTTAAGTAGACATGCAGTCACTACACCTTTTTTCGTCATTCAACGGAGAGCCGTAGTACCCGCTAAGAACATGTAAGGCGTTACGCGCACTTTGTTGGTGTTGTACTTGATGACGATGAAGAATTATTGCGGAGCCCTTTGTAATAGGTTGGAAGCATGCAACAGCCCACTCGTTGCGCAATTCGCATTGTGTGACGCCCGGTTACCGAATTCGCGTTGTGTGATGCGTGGTTGTTATTTCACTCTTCTACCACACTAAATTACACATGTTAATGTGATTCCTTCCGGACATGAAGCCTGTATAGCGTCTTTTTGCAAGGCAGTTTCAAGCACCGGTATGGCTCAGAGGTTGAACACTGAGATCCCACGCAGAGGGCCCTGGTTCGAACCCCGTTCCATCCTGGAAAAACTTTCTTATTTCGTTTTTTTTTTATTTCGAGCAATGGTGGTTACGGACACCGGCGGCGGCGGCGGCGGCGGCGGACAACTACGGCGCCAAAAACGGTCGTTGAAATGATCTCATAACAGCTTTCGCTGTAAAACGAAATAAGAAAAAAATGCCTTACATGTTTACATAATGCCTTACATGTTTTTAGCGGGTACTACGGCTCTCCGCTGAATGACGAAAAATGGCACAGTGGCTGCATCTCTACTTAACAGAAATTATGATGATTTATAGCGTTGTGGGTTCCTCGCAAGCGCACTTGCATTGGTTGCCAAGGAAGCCCATAAGCCTATGACCCATTTCCTCAGGGTCTCAATAAAGTTCCTCCCCCCTCTCTCTGTCTCTCTCACGTCAACGTATGTTATACTGCATGGTGGGGAAGTGAAATAGCGACCGGACGTCACACAATGCGAATTACGTAACTGGTGAGTCGTTTAAAGCTTCCAACCCATTACAAAGGGCTGAGCCACAATTCTTCATCGTCAACAGCCGTCACGTAAACAAAGTACACATAATGCCTTACAGATGTGTAGCTGGAACCTCGCTTCTGCGCAGAATGACGAATAATGGCGTTGTAGGTGCTTCTAAACTTCACAAATATTGTGATTTATGGCGTAGTGGGTACCTTCCAAGTGTGATTGCATTAGTAGCCCCAAGAGAGTTTACAACGGGCTCTAGAAATGCCGCTCTTCCAGCTTTCGCTGGGACTGTGCTGCGCTTTCCGCGCAGGCCTGGCGTTTTTTTTTCTTTTTTTTAATGCCTTTTTTTTATTTTGGGAGCTGCAAGCATGCCATGTTTTGACACCGTATATCAGAACACAAGCGGCTGTGACGTCACCAAATAGCGAGAATTTCGTTGAAATCCAAGGAAAAGAAAATAGCCAAGCAGCCAAGGTACTTTTTCGGTCGGCACCGGCCTAAACATGTAGCCAAGCTGGCGCAAAGTAGCCAGACCTGGCAACCCTGGGTTTGGGCACAGTAATTAAACGCAAGCTTTCTTTAGAGGGACGAGATGTTATGCGGGAGGGCTAATAAAGCGGAACATCCACGACCAAGGACATGACAGTGCTAAAACAACTATGTCACGAATGGTATCTGCATCATGAATCATTTTAATGCTCACGCATACAGTGAGTGACCCAACGCCGAGTGGGCTAAGCGTGCAAAAATATTCGAGATTCCGTTTCAGTGGCATGAGCAACGTGTGCCACTATTGTTACTCTTCCGAGCACTTCCAAGACAGTGTGTTAAAAGAAAATAAAACTGGTACAAAATAATTGGTTCAAGTTAAAGGGACCGACAACTGCCCAGAATATGAAATGAGTTGATTCCACTGATGTAAAGATTGTCAAACCAACACTGTTTTTTTCGTCAGAGATGGATTTATATTTTTATTTCTTAATTGGAAGACGCAAAAAATGACCTGTCGCGCCTCTGGCGGCAAAAACATCAATGATCCGATGAAGACGGCCACGTGACCGTTGACTGCTGTACGCGGTTGACGATATTTTTTTAGTACTGAAATATTGTTCGTTTCTTTATATTAAAAAGGTATTACTCCATAATAATGTACATATAGGCCTGCGTTAGTATGCATTAATGTGCCGCTGCCTTCGCGTGATGTAATGATCTCATGCTCGTCAGCGCGTCTTGAGCAACTTTTCAGCGTGCCCATGCAACCGTGCACGCAGTTTCCAAGTCGCTAAGATTTTGGAGCGACATAGTTTGCTACCTACACTTCGTCTCAGAAATGACGCGCGCTGCTACTCGGTGCGGACGTGCATATGCACAGTTACGTTTTCGATTACTTGGCTTGGCTCGTGTATCGAGAGAGTAACGACGCCGGGACAAGCCATTCATGACACAGGCGCAGGCAACCCTGGGCGAAGGCGCAGACAACGCTGTACAAATACCGGGAAGGTGTATAAAGCCACACATATCATTGTAACAGCTTGCGATTTTCAAAAATGGTTGGAAAGCTCAAAATAAAGGTGGTTAAGCATAGTTACAGTAACTCCTGCGAAAGTAGAACAGCGACAGCTTTCACAAGGGCTAGCGGCTTCGCTATCAATTCTCAGCGTTGCTGGAGCAAGCCTCCATGCGTGGCGTGTTTGGAGCCTTTAAGATCGAAAAATACTGCTTATAAAATAACTACGTTCATTTCGGATAAACCACTGCAGCTACAAACGCTACGAATGGTGAGCTTCCTGTCGCGCTGTAAAAAACTGTGTCGAAAAAAATTAGTTGTCGGTCCCTTTAAGAGTTATATGGGATACATATAGGGTTACCAACCGTCCTGGATTTCGCGGAACTGTCCCGACTTTTCATACAGCGTCCCGAGTCCCGCGACGTCCCTGTCGGGACTGCTATATGTCCAGGATTTGCTGTGCATGATCCAGTTAGAAAATTTTATGTGAGTGCAGTGAAAAAGAAATCGTCCGCATCTTCACACGGGGGGAACTCGAGTAAATGCATCGCAGAGAAATGCATCGCGTGAATGTTGCGTAATTGGGTATGGTTTGGGAATGATTAATTGTTACACGATGCGCACACATGTACGACTTGAATGGCTCCAGCGTGCACGAAGTTCCGGGTCCGCAGCTCGCTTCAAAAGCTTGAGTTGAGCGTCGTATGCTCGTCTCTTCGCAGCCTTGTCTTCTGCGTTGCTTGCTGTTGTTGACGCCGACGACGGTGAGGGCAAAAACAATTCCGGCGTGCTCTCAACAGCTTGACGGCGTACCAGTTCTTTTCAGCCCAAAAACACTTGAAAGCTGTCATTAAATGAGGTTCAGTTTAGCCGCGGAATGTCAAAGCCTGCCTGCGTGCACAGGAAGGCAAATGACAACACATATCAATGAGGTCTCGTTATATTTTCAATTATTTTGTATATTCATATTATCGAATTTCACATTCACACATGTTCATATTTGTATATTCTTAGTCACACATTCATTTTCTTTTTATGGTTCTGCGGTTGCAAAACACGCCCAATTTGTCGTGTAATGTCCACTCAAATTTGGGGGCTTTCGAGCGCTTACTAGGCGTTCCAGGCAGTCTCCAACAAGCCCGCGCACGTAGCAGAGCAGCGAAAGAGGACACCTAGCATGATCCTTTTGCACTGTCAGTACGGAACAATTTTCTTGTACACATCGAGTAAGCTGAACGTGCTAGCCATTCTTTCAGCAAACCCTCCAGCCGTCACCCTAGCCGGAAAGTGGTGTAGGAGAGTAACCATAGTGAGGACAATGGATGGCATCGATAATGTCCAGTGTTCGTCAGGGAAATGAATTTAGCCTCCTCTCGACGTGTCTGTTTCTTTTGTTAGGTATACCGTGTTCCCTTTACTTTGGTGGCATGGTCTCGGGCCACAGAAGCGTTGGACACCAATCCCCGACCAAAGCAGACAGCATTGGCGTAGCTGGGGGTTGTGGCACGTTCCGAAATTTTTTTCAATTTTGCGTGTGCATATATACACGTACACATACAAAAACACGCGGGATTATACGAACATGGCAGTTAAGCACCTCTTCCCCCCCTCCGTAAAACATCCCTGGCATGTTCAGGCTTGTTCAGTGGTCCTTTCTGTGTTCTGGCAAACGTCCAATAAGCGAAGCTTCTATGAGTTACAGGTTTTGGGGGCAGTGGCGGCATAATGCACGAAAAACCCAGCGCTGGCGAGCGTGCAGAAATGCGGCTGTACACTAAGAGGCCCTCGAAGGTGCGCGGGTTACATGCATATTTGTATGCGTCGTTTGTCGAGAACTGGTGCTCTCTCGATCGAGGGCTTGTTGGTGATCAGGCGTTTCAGATACAGAAGTCGGATATTTTATCGAAATCACTTCATTGCACGTTACCAAATTTCACTGTTGTCTTTCATCGCTGCATTGTTTCACGCATGGCAGTCGTTGTTGCCTGTAGCAACAGACGTGTTGCGATGCCAAGCACGTGGGTGAAGTTCCAATTCCCGGCATGGAGGAAAGCAAAAGTTGGGAGGGAGCATTGCGCAATGCGATAGAAGTAGAGAAGGAAAAGTGGCATGTCAGGCACGGACACGCCAAGCTTCTCTTTCCGCCATTACACCGATAAGGAAAGGGTTACTAATCTTTTCGCGCAAGATTTACGCTCTTCTAGGAATCAGGAAGGGACCAGATTAATTAGCTAACAAGGAAGTGAAGGTACGATCATTCAGAAACCTCGGCGATTTGGCTCTCAACTCACGTCACGTATTCAAGTATATTGTCTGAAGATTTTCCCACAGTGTGATAGTAAATTTTCGTCCGAAGTTGGGAGAAAATCGGACAGGTTCTTTGTGGCGAAGCAACGCCGGGCCCGAGCTTCGCGATGGAGAACGCCGTCGTCTTTGAGAAGTGGCTCCGGAGTAAGACGCCTTCACCGCTGGACGTTTTGTGACACAACTTTATGTAGAGAACTATTTAGAAAGCAAATGGCAGCTAAAAAAAAGAATGGCCCGCAGTGGGACGTAAAGCAGCAGTGCCGGTGTTCCGCCGGCAGGCTTTCTTGAACGCTACTTTTATCCTCTCTCCCCGAATGCGGGAGAGTGAGTCCGTCCCGACGCACCTGCCGAGCTCGGGCATTTTCCAACACACTTCAGCTTGGGAATGTATTTGTGTGTGTGTGTGGGGGGGGGGGGGGGGGGGTCACACAGAGCGCGACCTTACATGGATCGTTCCCGGTTAGGGCATTGTGAAAACTTTCTTGTTTCCGTTCAACGCAAATAACTTTTCTTCTTCTTTCTGTATTTCAACTTACGCCCTTAGTGGGACATAAAGGATCACACCGTGCGTAACGTTCTTACAAACAAGTAAGCTGGTGCTTTCAATGCGCGAAACCCCACTCCATAAATTATGGGCGCAGAAATAAATTTTTCTTTGTTTGGGATCAAGGGGGACGGGGGGGAGGGTCCATGGGTTTGTGTGTGCGCGTGTATACATATATAAAAATGCAAACTTGAAAAAAATTCGTCGGGTAGAGTTCAATACCCCCCCCCCCCTAACCCCCACCCCTCACTTAGAAAGTACCGCAAGTGAAATAAGCTACGGTAAAATAAACGTAAATCCGCGCACACCGTATCGGGGCAACAAAAGAGCACCGGCTAGCTGTCACGACTTGGATGTATTCAAGCCCGTTCTTTAGGGGTTCTCCTCCACGAAGCGTGCCTGCGGATGCGGGAATGGTTGAGCGGCGCCGAAATCGACGCTGTATCAGTCACAGAGCGACTTTCGAAAGTCGCGAACCCTGAAAAGCACGTATTAGCAATTCAGATACGTTTGCGAGTTTTTGCGCGATACCGCGAGCACTCACCGGTTATAGCAGAGGTGACTTCGCAATTGAGGAAAGCCACATACCCGCCACCGTAAAGCTCGAGAAAAACGGAGCGCGCGTTGTACATCTTGATGACGGTGCGAACTCGGTGACAGCTCCGTTTCTTCGTTTTGTTACCTTCTAATCTACATAAGCACTGTTGGAGTACTGTATTTTTCAAGCGAGTATTACTGAACGGAACTTCATGAATGCCTCATTTTGTGTATCTATGTGGGTTTGTGACTGTATCATTTGTGTGTATATGCGATCATTCCACGTATCATAGTCATTACCCGACACATGGAGCAGTAAGCCAGGCGGTAAACCAGACTACTATCTCCGGTAATATTATTAAATGTTTTTATCTCACTTTGCATTTTTTTCTTTCGATACTCTGAACTAAAGAGATAGACGTGTTATCACTTATTTCGCGAAAACGACCTTGTTGTCGCTGACAAATTATCCGCCCATTCATGAAATGAATCGCCGCATACCAAGCATGCATAAATTGTAAAAGGTTTCCCTGCACAGTATAAGGGTAGCGTAATCAAAATATAAAACCCCTTTGAATAACTACTTCTAACAGGTGCTGTTAGCCTGGCGTACTTTCGGCTATTCTGCCGTTTGAACATATGATGCCCTGCTATAAAGGCTGTGTCAGAAACGTTTTTTAAACATCGTCAGCAAGCCAGTCGAAAGTCGTTGAACTTCTTTCCTCATTACTGTGCGCCTTTCATCACAAACGTGCGAGCTATACAGATAGCTCGCACGTTGTATATCTTTCATTTGTAGTGAAAATGTGATTCCGCACGAAATATTCGTTCTACCCACTTTCAAAATGTACCGCGTACAAGTGAAACACGTTGGTTTCCTGAGGAAGTACTTGCCAGGCTAGAGGTTTGCTTGAAGGTTTTTCAATGGTTATATAACAGTCCGCCTCGTTCGAGCTTGAAAAGGAAACGCTTGTAAAAGTAATACAAGAAACTAAGAAGTTTTACATATTTCTTAATAGTTCTTTCCACAGCGTGCGGGTTTATGGTACCAACTCTTTTTCATTATGTTCAGTAGTGCAGACACGACGTGCGATCAGCAAGAAATGACCCTCGATTATTGTTTCCATCGCTCACTTTATGGGAGCTTGTACAGCAACGCGCATAACGGTGGCAACTCGTTAACTGACAGCTTTAGTTGGGCATCCGCAACAGCCCCGCGGATACAGGATACTGTTGGAAATGGCTTGCAGGTACCGCAGAGCTGCTGCAGACGCCCAGCTAAAGCTATATAATTAGTACCTACGAAAGCAGTACACTCACCGTTAACTGGCGCCCGTTGCCGGTGTCCGCAGCTCCATGAATATTCCGCCCTCAGAGCGTCACTTCGTGCACGGCTCGAGCCGGCGTCAACACCACCGAAGACGCGCAACCTACGCAACCACGCAACGAATTCCAATAGACCAGGAGACTGAGACGACTGAGAGAGGAGAGCGGCGCGCCACCCCGGCGCCAACCCCGTCTACGTTGCCGAGCAAGGCGCCACAACGGCGCCAAAGGGCGAGCGTGCGATATGTACCGAAGCCAATCGAAACGCGCTTCAGGAGGGTCCAGTGACTCCTTCCCAAATGGGAACTCTTTTTCTCTGCCTGTACCTTCCAAAAGGGGTCAGATGGACACCCGAAGAGAGTCACGGTTCCATGACCCTCTTTTGACTCTCTTTTTTCTTAGAGTGTAGTAGAGGCTGAAACAACAGGATCCTGTCGTCAACTGTCCGTTGAATATTGGTCATGCCTTGTTCCTTAATTAATTTCTTGTCATACGACGTGAGGCGGTTCCTTGTGTTCCAGCAGTGAAAGCAGGTACATTTATTGCTCCGAATTCCATTTCCTGGGCCATTGATGTTGAAATGGCAAACGTGAAATGAAAATCATCACTATTGCTCATGTTTTTGTTTCGCTATTTGCAATCAATATATCAACGCTGTAGGTAAGATAAAATGAGCCCTGCATCTCAAATTACGCATGCAGTTTTTATCGGCCCTTTGCTTCCTATGGGTCTTGACGAGTGCTGTGGCACCTGTGAAATCAGCGAGAACAAAACATCCGATATTTTAATTGGGTTCCGAAGTGGGTTTCCGCGCCGACTGCAGCGTCACACATCAACGATGTCTGCTGCCAGAAGTAAGGTATCGCTCAGGCTACGCTGTTCGCTTTGATGGTTTGGAAGTAAAGAGCACATTACACGAGCTTGCGATGTTCTCATTGTGAGGAACTTGCAAATAGTGAGGTGTTTTATACTTGTTAGATCTGCGAAAAAGACACCAGTTCGTGCATCGGTTTAAATTTTTTTGCAAGTTTGACGCCGGTAGCGCTGTCCAATGGTCTACAGTGTATGCGCGCTTTCCTCATTCCACCGTGCTCCATCCACGTCCCTGCACCGTCCTCGTCGCTGTCGTCTTCGCGTGGCATCGCTCTCGGAGGCGTCCATGGAACATTTAGCGGCTTCTCTTCGTACATAACACGCATGGCGCCTCGCTTCCTCGTGTGAGCTTGCTTCAACCTATCCAGTCACAGCAGCTCGTTGTTTCTGGCGCGTTTTGAGCTCCCATTTGTCAGCAAAGATTCGTCTGCTAAATTGTACGGCACCTAATCCGTCAGAAAGTGCGGGGCCCGCTCGCGGAAAGAAGGCCGCCATGTGCTGCAGTGTTCTGTGGTACAGCAAAATGTAAGCCGGGTTTTGACTGGAAGCAGCCACAGGGTTGCTGACACGTCACTGGGAGAGTGAAATACGAAATGGTACGCCAGTTTCTGTCGTCTACTTTTGTTTTCAATGTGAAGTTCAACAACATCTTTTTGCGGACGTCTATCTCCGAAATTCATTTTGCATTCATCTCAGGACGATGCAAGGAGCGCGTTGCAGCGTAAACCTACGTGGGTGAAATATGGGTGCAGGGCCCCTCTTAAGGTCGCGCTGGGAAAAGTTGTAATATTGTTATTGAGGTGATGCACTGCTGATCCAAAATAAAACACGTTCACAGAACGAGAAAATGAATGAAGACAGCACTTCTGTCGTTCGTGTGTCACTCTTTTGTCTTCTAGTTTTATCAATAATTATAATCGTAAATGTTAAGAACGTTTGCTTATATATATGTCTGAAAAGGCTCGTTTTATCCGGCCATGGCGAAGACAATTCCATTTGTCAAGGCGTTGCCTCCATCGGCATTCCACGAATCTGGTGGCCTGAAAAATGTATGTTTGCCATTGCTCACCACAGCATAAGGCAGCAGCCTCCACAGCTACTGGATTCATGCATTCATGGATTCATGAAGTGCAATATACCTTGTACTTTACTCCATAAACCTTCTGGTATCATCGATCACGGCTCCAGACGGGATGGGCAGCGACCATTTCCTCATCATCCGCGACCATTATCCTGGGATTTCGGACTGCTGGCTGACAATTCTGCAATGTGACACCCTGGGACGCTTACAGAGAAGCTCTGGACAAATCCGCTGGTGAGCTGTTTGCAGATATGTTGCAAAGCAGGTGAGTAGCTACTTCATTGCTGAAAGTGCACGATGATTTCCCTGCTCCTGACTTGAAATTAAAGGACCTTTGCGCAGCACGTAGACGAGCGGCGTCAGGGAGGCTGCCATGGCAGCCTTTCTGACGCTCTGAACAGAGCTGTGAAAGCAGTTAGGATATCCATCTACGCCGATGACACCTGCATTTGGATCTCAGGGTACGAACACAAACGTTTGGCCCGGATAGCACGGGCGCCATTTCAATGATTGGATGTCACTTGTGGACACTTGGCCTATCTTGATCAGCGGAAAAATCGGCCTTCATGCTTTTTCCGGGAGTGAGACGGAAGTCAACACGTGTGTCACTGAATATTCGAGGCCACTCAATTCTTTGGGCACCAAGTGTCCGTTTCCTGGGCGTTAACATTGACAAGAATCTACTATGGTCACGTTCGACTGATGGTATAGTCAGTGCATCAGTGCAAAGGATGAACGCTCTTGGTCGCATGGCAGGGGTACGTTGGGGCAACAATCATATATCCATGCTTAAATTGAATGCTACGCTCATAACAAGCCACATTTTTTATCAGCTGCTGCAGATATCACCATCACCGAGCCAGTTCGACGCTTAGAGGCAGTGCACAGAGGCGGTCTTAGCTTGGCGATGGGAGTTCCTGAGACAGCTTCAAACAAGAAGGTCACCAATGAAGCCTAGTCTCTTCCGCTCCGCCTTTTGGCGTCTCAGGCCTTGTTGACGTAGCTGTCAAGACTTGGAGAGTCCTCCTCAGGCACGGTGCTTCTCCGGCGGCTATGAGCAAGAACTGGCTCACTTTTCAAAGCGGCTCTGAACAAATTTCAATATTTAGGCTTGAACTCGCATAGACGGAGCCCTATGGGCCCGCCATGGTATTTTGTGGATGTTGCCTATAACTTCAGTGTGCCCTAGCTGCCGGCAAAACACAGCATTCCACCCGCGGAAGCAATGTTTCTTGTTCTGGACCACTTCAGCACCACGTACCGCGGCCTCCTACAAATGTACACCGACGGAACGGTGTGCACACAAACGGATAGCTGCGCAACAATGTTCTGCATACCCTGTATTGGCGTGTCATGGTCGGGTCGTCTGGATCGTGTGGTCTTGTCCACAGCGGAAGAGAACGCCGATCCTTTTCTGTATGAGATGTTGTAGTGCTGATGGAATCCAAGTCGGCGCTACAAGGACTGCATCGCATCGTACCTCAAAAAAGTTCGCAAGGCAATCTCTGGTGGTCATTGAACACCTTATTGGCAAGAGTTTGAACATAAAGTTTCAGTGGTCCGATCCCACGTTGGCATTGGAGGCAAAATAAAGACTTATGCTCTTGCATGCGAAACGCGGACATGTGTTCCAAAATAAGAGATGTGACTCTTACTTGTGCAAAGATATGATACGCAATCATTTCAAGGTGATCTACAAGTTTCCCCACCAAGCATGTGTATTCTATAGACTTTCTCGAGAGCAAGCGACGCTGATGTATATAAGAGCCGGCTCCGCATTCACCCCGAACTGGTCATTCAAGACTGGGCGATACGCTTCCCCATTTTGTGCCTCCTGTGGTGACATCGGGGACACTGAACATTTTATTTAGCTTGACCCGCAGTTTGATGTGGAAAGAGTAGAGATGGTCCGCAGCTTGCAAAAAGGTTGTCATAGGCACCGTACATTTGAAGACGTCATTTTTCCTGAAGGGCCCACGGCAACGAGGAGGAGCGTACAATGAATTTTGATGGTCTTCCTGAGGGACACTATGCTGTCCAAAAAGTGGTGACAGACACCTACAATTCCAGAGATGCTCAGGGGGAACAATTGCCGGTCATGCAGGCCAGGCGAGCCTCGCCTGCTGCAACATGACAACCACCACCACGTATTGAAATTCCCTGCTGAATGTTTATCAGTCGTTTTATATGCGTAGCTCCCTCAATATGTCCTTGTAATGGGATCGATCTATCAATGATTTATTGCTTTGGTGTAATTGGTGTGATAAGTTTGTTCGCCCCGATAACGCCTATTATGATTGCCGATGTACATGTATCTGGAGGAACCATATATTTAATTCAAATAAAAAAAAGCCCAATTGTAAGAAAGGCACGCGATATACGTGCATCTTCAGTCTTATACGAACATGAGCGCTATATTTCAAAAATTTCGGCAGATCCCACGTTTCGTGGGAGTCAATGTTATGCGAAGCATGCGGTGGGAAGGTGACTGTGGCGTTTTTTTTGTTTTTTTTTTTGCTGAGCGAAACATTACGAAATGACGCTAAAGATATGTACAAATTTATACGCACACATATACGTTATAGAGCCGCATGTGCGTTATATAACCAGTTGTTTGCATTTGGGTAACGCTGCCAACAGTAACATGGTTATTACCAACATTAGAAGCGGTGAGCTGAAATCTAGTGCCTATACTTGTGCGCTATGACGGTGAACGCACGCACGTTTCAAGAGCCCGTGTGCGTGTGTCGAAGGGGTTTTTGACAGTTCTCACGTAGATGGCGGCGAGCGCAGTGTCTCTGTTATTGTGAGTGATGTGCACGACGCAGGCCTCGCCGATTCCATTGCTTGTCTGTGTGGTCGGTGTCTGGCAGCCGGCTAAGTTGGATGCGGCCGATGTTGAAGTTGCGCATCGCCGTGTTCATATATGTGCAGCAAGGTCGACAGTTGGGCTAGTTGGTAAGGTTCCATAATATTTTAGAGCAGCGCAAAAGACGGGACAAAGGACAAGAAGTTCACAGACGAGCGCTTACAGTAAGCTCACAGTAAGCGCTCGTCTGTGAACTTCTTGTCCTTTGTCCCGTCTTTTGCGCTGCTCTAAAATATTAAAAAATTTCATATATGTGCCCACACCGCCCCACTTGCAATGAAGCCACTTGCTGTGGACGACACATTGGAATCCCGTGATAGCAGTGGGCTCCACGCTCCAGTCTTAAGGAAGTTCTAACATGCCAATTTCTGCGAGTAGAGCGTCTTTTTCGAGGTCGTGCACGTGCGCGTGAACAGACTACGTTAACAGCGGCGAGCGTGAGGTGATTGTTGTGGTTGTGGCACCGAAGGGAGTTGGAGGCCCGGTCCAAGACAACGTCTACAGACCTGTTTGCTAGCCGGGTCATGTCGTCAGCAGACTGTGTCGACAGAGCCGGTGACGGTGACATGTCGGAAACTGAAGTCACCTTTTGCGTTCGTGAGGTATATATAGGCGGTCGAGGCTGGTAGCCCTTGAAAGTGCTACGTAGATCAACCTCAGTGGATGGCGCTTGTCGTTTCCGAAGACTACCTGGGCGTATGTGGCCCTTTGTGATTCCGTTTGCTTGCGCAAAGGGAGACTGTGTCCTCTTACACGAGATATTTTTCTGACGTATGTTGTTCTGGTGGTTCGCAGTCCCACGGGCACTCATTTCAATTCTATTGTGGGTGTGAGGTAGCGATGTGCTTCGTCCTGGCTGGGACGACAATGCCTACCATGGACGTTGGAAATTCAAGCCACATTCGGAAGAGGTTGCCGTGTTCATCACGCTCGATGTACCACAAGGTGCCTTTGTTTTCAATAACGAGGCCGTCGCTTATGTCGATGTTGTGCGTGATCATGTACGGCTTGGCGATGCTCAGGTATATTGAGGCCGGCAGGCAAACCACGTCGCCGCGTTCATGTTGGCCACCTTGGTCAGGGCACCTATGTGCACCTGCTCGTTCTTATAGCCAGTCATCGCATCTGCGATGACATAACACGTGGTTAACATACGTTATAACGGTCGACATCAGCGTTGCTGTAGTATGTAGCATAGCCCTATGCCGTCGGGGAATTTAGCGGTGGCTTCTTTGCGTGTCACAAAGCGGCTCTCAATCAATCTGACGTCATCCTCGATCAGCATGAGGCCATCGCATAGCCTCATATGAACTGAAGAGAAAACTGCGTCTTTCTGGCGGACCACGTGTACGAGCGAATTGCAGTAGAGCGTCTTCATGGGGTGTTCTGTCTTCAGCTTTTTCATGTGCCTTTCGTTTCAATGTGTATGTTCGCCGTTAATGTGTTGATTAGGACTGTGAATAACCTGTGATACAAACCCGCATAACATGAACTGTGGTATGCGGGTATGTGCCACACGTGAGTGAGGGAAAGGACTTCATGACGTACACGACAGGCGTTTTGCGCTATTCATGTTATGACCAGTGAATCGTGTTCGTCATACACTGATCACCTGAGATAGATAGATAGATAGATAGATAGATAGATAGATAGATAGATAGATAGATAGATAGATAGATAGATAGATAGATAGATAGATAGATAGATAGATAGATAGATAGATAGATAGATAGATAGATAGATAGATAGATAGATAGATAGATAGATACGGCCAAAGTGCCTGAGGTTCGCTAAGAAATGCTTCGCCTTTAAAACTTCGGCAGAGCCCACGCTTTGTGGGAATCGGTTTCATGCGAAGCAAGCAGCGAGTACTTCTACGCAGCTTTTTGGGCTTTGAGTCAAGCGTTAGGAAGTGGATCGACGTGTTTTTGTAAATAGAGTTCTTTGAACATATTGGGCTTTCCAGGCACGCCTACACTGACGTTTAAATAACTTATGATTTGACGTAGTATGAGCACTCCCGTTAGAGCGCCGAAGTCTTTGTTATTGAAACAAAGTGCACGCTACGGTGTGGTGATGTCAATAACATACGTAACTTTTGTTCGCGTACTTCTCCGCGTCGATCAACGTTTGAATATAGCCTGCTGAGTCATAGGAATGAAAATGTAATGTTTATTAGACTGCTATAAAAGCGCAGCCAATACTGGAACAGCAATTCATCTTAACCCGCCATGACACCTGTATCAGTGGAGTACATATGTAGTGGTTATTCCTTTGTTCTAAAATTAGATAGCCAGCACTACACCCACAATTGACGTTGCACCGACATTACGCCTGCATGGGGCGTTTTCCAAAGGAGTTTGGTGAGCCTAAAAAGGTTAAAGTGATGAAGTGGAACTGCTGACTTTTGGTGAACTTTGTTTTGCGACAAAGCGGATGCAGGCGACGCGGAGCGAAACGGAGCCGAAAGAACGAAGTTTAGACAAATCCGTGTAGTACCTATAAATCCCATGTTGGCTTAAGCGCTAAGCGTTGCAGCTCTCATAGACACTAACGCCAGAGTTCCCTCTAGTAGTTATTGTAGGAAACTCGGTAGAGACACAGCCTTCTTCGTGGCACCGAAACAGCTTCCTGGGCTTAGCTCTCCTCACGCCCTCTCTGGCGCCACTGCTCCGGACAGCCATTCACCGAGAAGCGCTTCCGCCGATGCATTGTTACGTGCGACAGTGACTCTAATCAAGCCGTAAATAGCGCGTTTTATAGTTGCACATTGCAGGTTGAATACTCAAGTCGTTATTTGAAGCGCCAATTACCCAACATATGTAAACAGTTTGCCATAGGAGTGCCAATTTTTTGTAAAGTGGGCCTCAATAAAGCGCTCTATTACGAATAAGAGAAGTGCTCTATCACGAATAATCGTGAGTTAAAAGACATTCCTTCATTTCATCTCGATCGGCCTACAATTTTTTCAACTGTTCTCCTTGGCGAACAACTTTCTTTTTCAATCTCTTCACTGCTTTGTTTGACTGTTCCAAGAGATGCGCTAGATCTAATGTGGTTTGGCTGGCCTGATATATAGGAAAGCTATATACGTTGGGCACACGATTCTGAAGCTGACTGTGGAACGAATGCTTCGATCTCGTCTTTTCCAGGGTGCGAGGAACATTAATCTTCGGGCTTTCTCCTGAGCTTTCACAATCACCTGCCCCAACTATTGCGTCATCAGCTGGATTAATTCGCCAGCGTTGCTTGGGCTGCGTGTTTTTTTTTTTGTTGTTGTTTGTTTTTGCATATACGGCGGACAACCGGGAAACACAGTCTGGAACACATCGGAAGCATAAGCCTAATCTTCGTGTTCTTTTTGCAGTCATTATCAGTTAAATGTAATGACCATACCAGAGACTTGTCGCTTGGCTCCTACTTGCTTCCTTTCCCTGGTGGTCCTTGGCGAGAAATATTCTTCAGGCACGCTTCCCGACGCTGTAGATCGCAGGGGAATTCGCGGTACTTCACAGCAGCGTCTCTTCTCGCGTTCCACCGCTGCGGCCGCATTTTCGATGGAGGCGAGAATGTTTGAGGCCTGTGTACTTAGATTAGGTGCACGTTAAAGAACTCCAGGTGGTCGAAATTTCCGAACCCCTCCAATGCGGCGTCCCTCATAATCATATCGCGGTTTTGAGACGTTAAACCCCAGATATTATTATTATCATCGCGCGTTCGAGTTCCACAGCGGCACAAAACAGCTTCGTGGCATCACATGGCTAAATAAACCGTCTGCCGCACACGCGCAACCAAAAAACCGTACTCAAGCACGGGAAATATGAGGCAAGCTGGTCACGCATACGATCACACAAAAAAAAGCACGCGAGAAAGCACA
The DNA here is from genome assembly GCF_013339695.2 of Rhipicephalus sanguineus. NCBI lineage: Eukaryota > Metazoa > Arthropoda > Arachnida > Ixodida > Ixodidae > Rhipicephalus > Rhipicephalus sanguineus. The sequence goes on from NC_051184.2 coordinate 136,829,436, forward strand.
CGAAAAACACACGAACGCGCATAAGTCCTGAGGCGACCACATTCCAACAGGAACCGGCGTCTGCCTTGCGTACCGAAGTAGCGGCGTCCTCACCAAAAGCAGCGGCCGCAGCTATCAACTCATTCGAGACGCGCTCGCTCTTTGACGGCGACGCGACGCAGCAGGCCGCACCTGCTTTTTATATAGCGGCCGTGGTACAGATGGTGACGAAAACATTCCTTTACTAATGTACAAAGAAAACGGGGAGGGTCCCTATTCCGGGACTCCTATGACAACCTCTGCGATAGTCCGGGCCCGCTGGACGAGCGCCCGACAGACCTCGGGGGCACCGTCGCGAAGGATGCTTTCCCACTGCTCTGGGGTACGGGTGGACTCAGGGATTGGTGGAAATGGGGCACTTTTAGTCCGCGTCTCAAGGGCAGTTTTCAAATAGAAGCAAAATGTAGGAGCGTTGCTTTAAAGCGCGCCCTTCAGGCAATCTCGCGTGTGATACTGCACACGCTTAAGCACCTCCAAGGTCTGCGTGCCGCCAGCGGTAAATGGTGTATATACATAGCTCGCCATTAGTATTCCAAAGTACGGATGGCGCGTGGCTGAATTATCTAACGCAGTGCACTGCGGAATGAGGGGTCTCAGGTTAGAATCCCGGTGGCGCGCTTCGAAATTATTTTCTTGCGATTTATTTTTCTTTGCGGCTTTTATTTATATATGCATACTTATAGATATCAGGGATATGACGGCGACGGTAACGGCAAAAGCCCACCGAGAGTGTCCATATAATTGCTATCGCAATAAGAAAGGGGGCCCCTATTCAGGAGAACATCCATAATTTCACCTCAGGCAAGAAACCCATTCCAAAAAATATACCGCACGAGAAACCATAGGCGTAATAAATGCTTACAAGTTGTATGAGCCTGGATCCATCATGGTTGTTAACAAACACAAAGATTGAAACCCACAGACTATATCAGCATCCAGTAGTTCGATATTTCCCCTGACATGCGTAATTAGTCTCAATCGTCCTGTGGGCCTGTACAGTGAATGCTTACTCTATCTGTAGATGTTGCTCTATTGCCGTCTCACGCCAGCCATCAACTTTCCGTTAGGTTTATATGCCTGACATCCGTGCAGAAGATAAATACAGACATGACGATATTGCCCAAGCGCAGTGACAGCTCTGAGAGAGCTTTTGCGGCTGCCACACAGCGAAAGCAAGAGCAACATTCTGTCAGTGATCGAAACGCGTGGAGCAGAGGGCTTAATGCCATACACGCGGTCGTCATTCGGGCGCGGTAACCCTGACAGCACCGTCATAATGGGCTTATCGTGCTGGTAACAGCGCGTAACACTGCGTAAACCGACTGTGTCTGGAGTTTACGTGCAGCTTGCTACGGCAGGGACATTATGCAGCTTTTGTTGGTCATCATTCCTGCGTGTCAGCATTTTAGTTGTCTGGACGTTGTCAGTGTTCACGTTGTGCCCGTGTCCATCTGTCATGTTACAGTCCCGGCAGGATCGCCAGAACTTGCAGCACATGGGTTCTTTGATTATAGAGCGTGGTGGCGTATAAACAGCGCGCAATAGAGGCGCGAAGTAAGTAAAGAATAGAGGTAACAGACGCCGGTTTATTCGTCACCAAGCAACTTTGCTAAACCAGCTAACTTTTTCCCATTACCTGCTTAGAGTTTATATTACCGCCAGCACAAATTCGCATTCAAGCATTTTATTATCTCGCTTTGCGCCCACTAAAATAGGCGGCGGAGGGAGAGTAGACGGTGAGGAAGGAAAGGCCGGGACTTCGACCAAACGCTTACCCCGTTTGCTACCCTCTTATATGTACTAAGGCGATTAAAAAACTCAATCAATTTAATACAACTATTTTTATAAACATCATATTATGATAAGGCTTGGTTGCATGGTTTACGGGGTTAGCGTCCCAAAGCGACTCAGGCTATAGACGCGCCATAGTGAAGGGATCCTGATAATTTAGACCACCTCGCTTTCTGCAACATGTACTGACATCGCACAATGCACGGGCCGCTGGCATTTTGCCTCCATCAAAATGCGACTACACGACCGGGATCGCACCCGCGTCATTTCAGTCAGCAGCCAAGCAACGCAACCACTGTATAACCGCGGCGGACAACATTTGCTAAGGAGTTCCCGCATTTTTCAATATATAAATATATTTTTAAATAAATATCATGAATACTTATGTACTCACTACCAAAAGTGAAACAACTCGTAAGCGTCAGTGATCGCCCAACTTGGAACGAGAACTGGTCTGCTTAACTGCAATATACGCACAGCCAAAAAAGAAGGGGGCATAGCTAACTCTTGACATCACCGTTTATTGAGGCATGCACTCCGTTATTCCTGTGTTGCCTTGGTTAAAACACATAATCTATTGCTTGTAACTTACCACAGCAAACGCTTAGTCTCCGGTCTTAATTTTGAGAGGTGCGATTGAGTATGCTGAATAATATTGAACTTCACCCTCTCGCGAATAATTATCGCAATCGCTTAGCAGGATCACCTGAGTGGGTCTCGAGCAGTACTGAAAAATCTCAACTGACATCTTATTGGACATATAATTGTGACGTTTGATTGGCTTTAGTCGTAAGGAAACGTATGCACCGATGTCACATGTGTTTAATATATCTCGTAACAAGACATGATGAGGTTAAATAATGAGTGAGTCTGCAGCGCGCTGTTTACTAACGTGTATTTTCACTACGTAGCAGAAACAGGAAGTTAACCTACTTCTCGCCTATTTTCTTATGCTCCCTGGAAGTAGTTGTACTCGAAATGCTTCCAACTTGAATGAGCAATGAAATGCTCACTCAGATTCAAACAAGACTTGAACAAGCGTACTGTATGTGAGAAAATCTCGATTGAAAACAAAAGAGAGAGGTGCAGCCCTTAAGGGGCTCCGCAATGGCCGGAGTCCCTGTTCCGGGCCCTCATTAGTATCAATCGCTAGCTCAAACATCCGGACCAACGCCGTTTGTGCCTAAAGGTCCGAGCACCCGAGCAGCGCCGCCTTCCACTCCTCTCGGATTCAGCCACCTCCCCACACACGAGAGGTTGGAGCCAAAGGAGAAGCCATAAGAATAGACACGCAGGAGAGCGGTGGAAAAATTCTGGAGGTGACCCTAATCTTTGACATAGGTTGCTTATAGTGTCACTCGCTAGTCGGCGTTCATGCGCCTTGGTGTATTCATTGGGTTAACCGTGTGTTGCGTGCGCTGGCGAACGGGATCTCAGAGGCCACGTAGAAAGAAGTACGTAGTTGAGATCTGCTCCCCGTAAATGGCACAACGATCCCCGCAGCTTACAGTTTTGAATGAGCTGAATCGATTTTCAATGATTATCATGACAAGTAGTTATTTGGCCGTGAGGTAAAGTATTGCTTCGATATCATTTTTATCTAATATAACTGTTCTCTTGAACCACAATCATCCAATTCCATTTTTTAGAATATTTCATAAAGGGACAGTAAAGGCAAATAACAATTTATGCCAGAGTGAAAGGTCAATGTGTGAGAACGTCTAACACGTCAATAGTATCAACAGCAGTGCTCTAGTAATCGAGAAATTAAGGTAAATGTAGGACACGATGTGCGCCACGAGTGGGACATTTTGGAAATGATGCCGATGACGTCAGAGTCCCGAGCACAATTAACCACTACTAATCAAACTAGTTGCAATAAAAAAAGAACCCTTCGTGCATCACAAGAGGTAATGAAATGCTGCTTGTTCGTTTCTGTTCAATTCATGGAAAAAAGAACCTCTTGGCGTTACCACGGGGAACGGCGCGAGTGGTTCAAAAGTTCGTTTTTCGCCGAGCTGCGCGTCTCAGTGGTAGTTTCGGTATCGCGTACTGCTGCGTGTGCATGGCTCTCGCTATTTTCGCCCTGTCGATACACTATTCCTGCTGCAGCTGGCCAAGCTAAGCTGCGTTACAGTGAACTATACAGTTTCGCAGTGGCCCGTCGCTGCGTCTTGGCAAGGTTGATGGCCGCTGTTGCGCAAGAAAGCGAAGCGTCGGCGGCCGGGCAGTAAAGGCGGGCAACGCTGTGCACGGCAACTGCTACGTCAGAAGGTCCGTTACGGCGGGTGACTTGAAGTGCGCTAACGCCGTGCGGACGACTAAAACGTGATTTTCTTTCAAAATAAGCATTTTCTTGGCACGAAACAAGCACTACGAGGTTTCTGCAACGGTATTGCAACAATCAACGTCGACTTAATATTTGCCTTTAGTGTTCCTTTAAGAATATTCGGAAAACTGGAAGCAAGTTCCCCACCAGAAGTGCTTGGAAGAGAAACAATAGTGTCAGTAGGTGCTCGTGCCATTAAGGAAACCTGCTGGAAGGAAAGTAAGAAACTTGGCCCAAACGAGCACTGGATGCATCTATACAACAAAGCGCCGTTGTTCAGCATGATGAGCCGGAGAGTCGTAGAGCGGAAAATGCGGCAGCGCTATCGGCGCACGCTCGGCTGCCCTCTCGAGGATCCTCATGAACGGCGCATGGGCTTCTAGAGTATGCACACAAAGGCCGTAGCAGAGAAAAAAACGCCTTTTCGGGTATCAGAACGAAACGAATCTCCATAGTCTGCCATCTCTGGAGGCTTTCGCATGGATGTATCGGTGCCGTTCCAATCGGTGCCGTCCATTTATCGTATTCTATCCTTGTAAATCTCTAGGAAGCATTGTCGCGTGCGGTCGACGTAACTCGTCGAAGTCGTAGGCATTTTTGGACAGTATCAAGAGCCGAATTCAACCACGAATGCTCGTCTATGTATCGTGTACTTGTGCAATTCGCGTTGCTATAGCAGCGGTGTTTTATAACGCAGTTTCGTAGATATTGCGTCAGTATTTTGCTCTGTGCTGCTGTTTGCGCAGTTTACAAACCGGCCTGCGCAAACAGGGGACGAGTGAGACAAATTGCGCAATTCCTGTGGAATGTGTTTGTACTGTACAATGCATTGTTCAAAGCCGCGGGAATATCTCAGTGATATAATTTTTAGAACACGCAGTGGCACTTGTGATAGTGACGAAACCGCAGTATGCGATTCTCTCCCACACCGCTACAGTTTTTTTTAGAGCTTGTTGATTGCGACATCTAGCAGTGGTACCGAACATCCGTGCCTCATTTCAGTGCAGCCGAGCTCCTAAGATAATGCTAAGCAAAATAAGTACGGTGCCATTTAAGGCCAACTTAATCGACTGGGAAGAAAAAGATGACGCAGAAACTGGCTTTCGCCTTGGAATCGTCTTAGTCGAATGCATAAAGGACCACGCGACCATTATCGGCGCCAGAGCGCACTCGGCCCCAGAGCGTTTGTAGTACCTCGATACGTTAATGTCACCACAATTAGAGGACTTTGTCGGGACAATGCGAAATGCGCGCGTTCAGTAAGACATGCAGGAACCATAGGCCCACAGTTAATTGCCAGTAACCTTCTAAAACAAGAAACGGGAAGCATTGAAATGAACAACGCTACATCGAGGGTTTAAGCATTTTTCTTCACACACGGAAACGAAGAAGAATGAAGGTATATTGCACGAAATAAGAGCTCCAGTAGAGTTGGTTGCAAACCCAGCGAATATGCAAAGCGCGAGATCGGATGTGATGTCACAGAGCGGAAAATTCGGGAGAGCTATCGACGCGCGCTTGGCTGCTCGTCCCAAGAACTTGCGCATTCGGCTGTGAGAGCTGTAAAAGGCGCTGCTGAGGAAGAAAAAAACAGTGTTCTTTCCGTGGATCGAGTTCGAGACGCCCCTCGTAGAACGGCGGCGAGTTACCACTTTCATTGATTTTATGCCAGAAAAGTTTGCAAGTACGTTCTTTCTTCCTCGCCGGCAACCGGCGAACGCGTACTAGCCTGACGGACATTTGGGAGATCGCATTTCCTCATTTCTGCTTACTGGAAATCTTTCCCATTTGGGTTCTCTAAATGTCGCTCTTCCTGATGTTCGAAATCTTGAAGTTTGCTCCACAGGCATTTGCTGAGTAGTTTCCTGTCTCGACATTCGCGGAGTACTCACTCTGTTTTCACAGACTGCGAGCTTGCCCCAGTTTGCGATTCGCGGCAAACTTGAAAACGAGGCGCGCTCAGAAGAGGGCAGAGGTAGAGAAAGAAGCGGCGTGCATTTTGACCCTGACTTCGCTTTTAATTTTGCCGCAGTTCTATTCCACGCGTGTATGCATAATACACACTACAGACTACATAGAAGGACACATGACGTGGGTAGGACAGCTGTTCCAGCAATTTTTGGTAACGCATCTTCGGTAAAGAGGCCGTTATGTGGGTTTCATTGCTTCCCTACGCGAGGGGCCCCTATCGTTTAGCAGAAAATTGTAAATATAGATTCGATACGTTTGTAAAAGAGATATCAATTTCTCAACGTATTTTGACGCGTTGCGGGGTCCTGAAAAATACGACAGAGCTTTCTTTGTACATTTCGCTGCTATATCTTAGAGCCTAAGCAAAGTGCTTCACTTTAGAGGAGCCCTGAACCCTTGTCCAGAAAACACGGAAAGGTTGCAAATATTCTAAATACAACTATTCCCTCTTTGACAGATAAGGAATACTTTTCCTATGACGCAGTTCAGTCATCTTATTGCCTGATAGTGTCGTTATTCAAACGTTTCAGATAATTTTAGCCAGGTATATTAGGGAGATGTCGACTTTGGTAGCATTTTTAGTGCGAAGCGGTGACGTTTATAGAGCATAACCGGCGTCCAAAGGCGAGATTTCGAGACGAACATTTTCAAAGGTAGCGTTCTGCAGTGCGGCTTTCCAAATTATGCATACCTACGGTCTCATTCTCTAGCCCTGATTCTGTCACATCTCATTGTTCATTTCCAATGCCTTTACTACCTTTTCCTTGCTCCCCCTCTTTTTCCCTCTCGCTCTCGCTGTGGTTCTCGCTTGCGCAAGCAGTAGGTGACAAGGATAGGCCGGATAAAAGCTAACTAAAAACGGCATAATATAGGCTAAATTGTTCGCAAAATTCCGAATTTGGTAAATATCGAATCACAGAAAGTTTACAATGACATCTTCCACTTCTACTTGGAGGCGAGTTCATAGGCTCGCTGGCTTTCAAAATTTCTTGGTTTGATTTTGGAACACTCTTTGGTTGCCCTGGCTGCGCTGTATACGGATGTCTTTGATGGGGACCAAGAAAGAACATTTTCGCCGTGTGTTTATTCGTGCATCTCTCGCCTTAATTTCTTTCCGTGTAACTCTTGTTGATTAGAGCGGCGTTGACGGAGACAAAAGAGCCCTTGCCGCTTGCACAACGAAAGCGAGCGAGGAGTGTTTGCGTTTCTTCTCAATCTTCGAGCGGCCCAATCTTGTGCAATTAAGAGGCGAAGTCTTATTATAAATAAGACTGCCTTTTAATTGCACAAGATTGGGCCGCCCGAAGATTGAGAAGAAACGCAAACACTCTTCGCTTTCATTGTACAAGCGGTAAGGGCTCTTTTGTCTCCATCAACGCCGCTCTAATCAACAGGAGTTACATGGAAAGAAAATAAGGCGAGAGATGCACGGCGAGAGATGCACTGCTGGCTCATGTCATATATGGCGGGTCGTTGCGACAACGGTCCTTCGAATGTATTTCTTAAATCGTGCCACAATTCAGTGTGTGTGTAAGTTCACCGAGAGCATATGTACAGATGAGTCTTGCAACTGTGAATCCGTTTCGCTCTGCACCAGCTACAAAACACCAATTTCTGCACGTCTATGTTAGTTCTGTTACACCCTCTTCATTGGCTCTTGTGTTAATTGCCTGTGTAGCACGAACAAACCCACCATACTTGCTGAGTAACATTTCGGGTTACTGTTCGCAACACTGAGCCCGTTAGGCGAAGGGGAGGTTAGAGCGCCACAGCCTTGAACGAGTGGTTAGAGCCTCTGACTCCAATGTGGGAGGTTCTAGGTTCGATTCCCAGCGCCGCCGTGCACCAACCGGTTTTTCTAACGAAGGGAGAAGCCCTTCGGCCTGGAACACTCGGTGCCTCGCGGAGGGGCAGCTGCGTGGTTCCGGCAGTAACTATCTTTGCTCACCAGGTGCGGCCGCGCCTGCTTTAGCCTGACATGAATCAGCAGACGACTCATACCTTCGTATGCGCTATTCTCGCCGATTGGCTTGCGTGGAAGCGATAGAGCGCACGATTAAGTGTTGCCACCTCAGTTGTCATGATTTCCACCAAAATGGGTAAAGAAATGCGCTAGAATCCGCTAAGTTTTCCCCAAAACCACCAAGTTATCCGCTAATGCACTAACAAGTATTTTGTAGGACCTTAAAAGAAGCACAAATACGAAATAGACAACGAAAAGCGGAAAACCAACGCAATATACTAATGCACTTGGAGGAATACAAAATGACACTGCATTTTCAATTTTCTTCACGCAACACTCACTCCGACCGCTGCACTCAGTCTCTCAGCGCAGGCACAAAGGCGTAAAAGTCTCGAAATGTGAATAGATCAGGGGCGTAGTCAAGGGGAGGGGGGGTTCAACTCCCCTAAAATTTTCTGTTTTGCTTGCGTAATTATTACACGGACACATACAAACGCACGCACTAACATACATAAAGTATGGTTAAACTCCTCCCTCCCCGAAAAAAATTTCTGGCTACGCCCCGGCAGGGGCGTAGCCAGAAAGCACCCCCGCCATCATTAAAATCTGGGCTAGAGTCTCCCACTTGGCCGAGCAGACCCTTTGGCTGGTGTGGAGCACCTGCTGAAGGTGAGGGTTTACGCACACTCGCTTTGTATTCATCCCGAGTTCCGTTGAGGCGGATAGTTTTCTCTGGCAGCTCGTAGTCGAAGCACCCCTTTTTTGTCCTTTCAGCCCAGCTCTGATGACCATGATGGCGTTAACTGTGCTGGGAGTAAGCTAGTACTAGCATGGAGATGGCGAAATCTGCTAGTTCCCCGAACGGGTTTTCACCATTCCGCTAAATAATCCGTCATCCGCTAAATACAAATTTTCGCCGCTAAGGTTATCAAAATTCCACAGGTCTAGCGGATTATCCGCTGAGATGGCAACGCCGAACACGAAGGTCGCTTCGCTCGTGGCAGTGGCCGCGTATCCTTACACCAGCCTTTGGCCGAGTTACGTCAGCTCGCATGCTAAAGGAATGAGCTGATAGCCTTAATTCGTACAACAATAAAATTTGTTGCTATCGCATTCATTACTTCGCCCTTACGACAAAACTGTGACCTATTGTGTAAAGTAGACAAAGACAATACCACACACACATGTGTGTGTGTGTGTTGTGTTCTCGTCTTTCCGTTTGGCTTGTTGGAAACTTGGTGTTTTTCAACTTTTTTTCTTCCCGGAGAGGGTATAGACGTGAAGTATGTATTCAAGGGACGCATGGCTGGAAGTTAATGCCCCAGCTATTTCATCTCAAATGAGGTTTCTCTTGCAATTGCTCTGGTTGCATTATTTATTTTTCATTCCGAGGGTTTGTATGTTTGACGCAAATGGTTCTTCATGCCTTTCGTTGAGTTTAGGTGCCACCTGAGCAATCACTCCTTCCTTTCTTTCCGAGCATGGGAATGCGGATTGAGCCATGTGCGTATTCTCACCATCTCACGTATCTTGCGATTCATTTCAGTCAGTTTTCACCTCGATTTTGTTTTCATTTTTTTAAGTGCGGAACACTTTAGGCGCCCGGGCTGTCGTATGCTGCCGTATGCTGTCATCGCTTTGCGTAACGCAGGCAAAACCACATACAGCTGCAGCCATCTATAGCATATTGAGCGCGCGCTCACTCCAAGGAGTAGTCTTCTTCCGCTTGCTCTTGGAGCGCCTTGATGATGATATTAAGGGTGGAGCACTTTAGCAGCCTGGGCTCTCGTATGCTGTTTTATGCTGTTGTCGCCTGGCGTAACGCACGCGAAACCACGTATTAAAACATAAAAAAAGAGGAAGCAAGCGAGAATTACAAAGAGAAAGAAAGAAAGGAAAACATAGGAAGAAAATAGAAATAAAGAGAAATAGAGAAAGAAGGCAGAAAACACTGGAAAAGAGAAAAAGAAAGAAATTGAGCATGAAATAAAGAGAAACCCGCAGAGACAGAAACAAGGCTGCCCAGCTCCTCACTTCCTTCAGGCTTGGCGCCAATAATGCGAAGCTGCTTTAATTTTTTGTATTAAATATTTCTCTCTTTACACTATGACCGAATTTTCAATCGAACCCGTTTAATGTAACCTTTCTCGTGACACGAGCTTCTCATCATTCCATTGATTATTTGTGCAGTTTTATCTAAACTATTTCGTTTTATTTGACACATCATTTTCGTACCCATAAACGTGAATACGACACAAAGATTGAAACAACTGCAAGAACAAACTATATATACTAGTTAAAGCGATGTGGACACCAACCAAATGATTTAAAAAATCACAGCATATCCACGGAGTGAATGATGATGAGTGGGCGAGGCTGCGGAGGTTCATCGGTAAACCGTGAATCTTCCGTGAATTCTATGTGTGTCTTCCGTGAATTCTATGTCTTCTGTGTCCCTGTATCGACCTACCGTCCTCGTCTCGTCATCTGCAGCACAACAAGGAAACCATGAACGACCGCCCAATTCATCGCTCTTCTAAGTGAATTCTGCCCAGTACATCATCACCGACGTTTGATCGGGCGCGTTTATACTAAAGTTTCGATGAGAGTTATGACGACTTGCAGCTCACTTTAGTTTTACATGTACGCTGTGAATTTTCATTGTTTAGAAAACCATCGCTTTAGAAAACATCTGGCGTCTTTAGTTAAGCAGCTGGCGTCTTTTCGTTTTGCTTTAGAAACATCTGGCGTCTTTTCGTTTTGCTTTTAGAAAACATCTGGCGTCTTTCGTTGGTTTATTTCATCAATCAACGGCGTTTTGAACAAAATTTTTATTGTTTAATCACGCACAGGAGAAATCTCAGCAGGCACTACCTTGGAGGTAAAGAATGGCTGCGAATGGGAATGAGAGACAGAAGAAGTCGGCTTTTAGCTAACACTTACACTTCTACTTTTACTAACGTTTCCTACTGGAACAAGGCAATGGCTGCTAATGGGGAATGAGAGACAGAAGAATTCGGCTTTTAGTTAACGCGCACGCTGCGAATTTTTTATTGTTCAACAACGCACAGGAGAAATCTCCCACAGGCACCACCTTGGAGGTCAAGATCTGGTACTAGCGTTACGACTGGTTACGCACTACGAGGGACGAACGGGTGCCGCTTTAAGGAGCTTCGCCCCTAAAACAAATGTATTAAATGCGAAGCATTTCTTAGCGCACCTTTGCCACTTTGAGCTTTTGTATCTACGTATCTATCTAGCCGCCTCCGTCTGGGTGCTCTCATGATCGCCTCCTTAACTTGGTGTAGACCAAAATTGGCATGGGAGGGTATGTGGATTTGACGAATATGATTGTCGGGTCATGACATGAATAACGTGTAAATCTTGTCGCGTACGTTGTCAAACCCTTTCCACAAGACACGTGGGGCACATACCCGTTTACCACAGGCCGCGGTGCACGGGTATGCGCCACAGGTGATTGACAGTTTGTATCTACCCGGGAACGACGAAAACAGACATTGGTAACCTAAATGCGAGAGCGTTAAGAAAAACCAATATCGTCAGCGTTGACTCGGCGAATGAAAAGAATGAAAACTAGGATCCCAGCAGGAATCGAACCCAAGCATTCTGCGTGGCAAACAGGCATTCTACCACTGAGCTACGCCCGGTCTATAAACTGGTTTAGAAAAAGAGCCTACACAGGCGTAGTACCGCTGCAACGTCAATTGTGGTTGTGGTGCTTGCTATCTAATTTTACAAGAAAGCATTAAACACTACAAGATACTCCTACGATACAGGCCTCATATCAGACTAACTTCTGTGGTTCCATTGTTGGCTCCGCTTTTATAGCAGTCTAATAAACATTGCATTTCTATTCCTCTGATTCAGCAAGCTATATTGAAGCATTGCTTGACCCCGGAGGAATACATTAAGGAAAGTTACGCATGATATCCACATCACCACACCGTAAAGTGCACTTCGTCCGCCAGAATGACGCAGTGTCCTCTTCATTTCTTACAAGGCTGGGCGATGGCCTCGTGTCGACTGAGAATCATGCCAGATTGATTGACAGCCGCTTTGTCGACTAGGCTACGTAGGCCACATACGCCCAGGTAGTCCACGAATGCGACAAGCGCCATCCACTGATATTGGTCTACGTAGCAGTATTCAGGCTTACCAGCCTCAACGGCCTACACCTCACCAATGCGAAGCGAGGCTTCAGGTTCCGTCATGTCACCGGCTCTACGGCAGACAATTTGTCGACGCAATCACCGAGGCATCCACGAATTCCAACAGCTCTATTATACCACATACTTCACTACAACGCTTACAAAAATGGACATTGACGGTCTTTAAACGTTTAACCAACGATCTACCAACTTTATTCGAATTTGTAGGAGCAAAGAAGACACGGACGAGAAGGGAGACACACACACAGGGCCCTTCTCGTCCGTGTCTTCTTTGCGCCTACAAATTCGAATCATGCATTACCAACACGCCCAGTTGCTCACCCTCACATCGAATATTTCTACCAACTTTAAAGACGGGCTACGGACTTTCACGTTCTATTAACATACCGTTAAAAGAAAGTTGATTTACTTTAGTCTAAAGACAATTTCTCTAAATAAAGTTGCTTTACTTTAGTCTAAAGACATTTCCTCTAAAGAATGTGAAATAATGTTTGTTAAAAAGATCTCAGTGGCGTAGCCATGGGAGGTGCGCTGGGGGTTTCAACCCCCCCCTCCAATCATTGCAACTTTTACATTTTGCATATATGTACGCGCCTCCCCCACCGGGCCCCCATGCCTGTGGCGTAACCAGGGGGGGGGGCACATCGGGCCCATGCCCCCCCCCCCCTCGAAATTTTTTTTGCTCCCATAGGATAGTGCTCACAAAATGACACTCGACCACACTTACCTGCCCGGACCCCATGTCGGATAAAGGGCGCACCCCCCCCCCCCAAACAAATTTATGCCTACGCCACTGCCCCACGCATCGCAACCTTTACATTTTTGCATTTTGTACGCGCTCACATACAAACAGACGTAAAGGTCGTTGAGGCCTCCCCCCCATCCCCCCACCCCTCCTTGAAAAAAAAAGAAACTGTGGTATACGCCCTTGGTGACGGTCATGCTCTTCATTGTCATCAATTGTACATTCTGTCTGTGATTGTGTATTTATATATATATATATGCCCGGGGATCTATATATTAATGTATAATCGGTGCATGATATAATATTACAATGTACCTTCCACTCCTGTACGTAATAGCCATACAACAGGGCTGACAGTATTAATAAATGAAAATGAATGAGATGATCCATCAAAATGCGGCAGCCGCGACCAGGATTCGATCCCGTGAACTTCGGGTCAGCAGTCGAGCACCATGACCACTGGACCGTGGCGATACATATATCGTCTCAGATATGCACACACACACACACACACACACACACACGTGTGTGTGTATGTGTGTGTGTGTGTGTGTGTGTGTGTGTGTGTGTGTGTGTGTGTGTGTGCACCGCGCTGTGTGTGCACACACATGCACCGTGCTCAGACCCCCGAGTATTTTTTTTTCTCGTACCACTGCCTGAATAAAAGTTGTATTTGGTATCTATTTAGTTTGACATAAGGACTATGAATCGTTACATTAAAGTCTCGCGTGTATACGTGTGCACCAATTGAATAACTTTAATTCACAATATATATACGTTTTGTAGCAATTATTAGCAATCTTGCTCACTTGTTCAAAATAACGTTCCCTGTAGCTGCACCAGACATTTCAAATTTCGCGCGCTTACATTCCAAGTTTTCTCTTTTTTTGCGAAAGTAGAGCTATTGTACGCATCAGACATATTTTGTATTTACATAAATGTTTTTGTTAATATTTACAAGCAGAAATGAGTATTTTTAGTTAGGATTAAAAAATATTGGTTGACGTCTGCGTGACTGGAACCACTTTTGCCTGTTAGTTGCTCGTCGCGTCCATGCCGCCTCCCGAAGGGCCGAGTTTGAAGTCAAATTTTTCTCTTGTGTGAATGGTGCTTGCGCTCTGTGCTCGTGTTGTGGGTTCTGCCAGTGCTGCTTACTACGAAGACTCAAGCGAAGACCTGCTGCTTCATATCGTTGAGCCGTCGCCGAACGAAAACAGGTACGTGAACGTTGCTGCTGTCAGCGCTTTGTTAACACCGTGAGCGGGATAATAACGCTGTTAACTAAATTTTCCTTGACTAGTAGACGATAAGTGAGCTTTTGTGAACGTAGCAAGCGTGTTGGTGTGTATCATTTCATCAGGATCAAGACAACGTTGTGTGATGTTAAGTGCGTGCGAACTTTTTTTTCTTTGCTGTGTAAAGCAAATGGGCCCATGCGCGGCTGTGTTTCGGCGGTCGATTTGAACAGAGTTTTGTTGGCGCTCTCCTCGGTCGGCAGTGGTGTTGGAAGGGGGGCTCCTGCTCTCGATGAATCACTGCTTTGGTTTAATAATTGTAAGGCGGGGACGGTGCCTGCGTGTAAGCGTCGACCGTGTCTAAAGCGCGTACGCTTGAGCATGTTGGTAATTCATGGTGAATTTTCTAGCGCTCAAAACGAACAAGGTAGGAAAAGAATGATGCGGTGTCCGCGTTGTTTTTTTAAATGCGAAGCATTTTTTAGCGAACCTCAGGCACTTTGGCCGTTTCTATCTACGTATCTATCTATCTATCCATCTATCCATCTATCTAGCCGCCTACGTCTTGGCGCTCTTCAGGTCGTGTCCATAACATGTAGTACACCAAAATTGGCATAGTAGGGGATCAGTGTATGACGAACATGATCCACTTGTGATGACATGAATAAGACAAAATCCCTGTCGCGCACGTCATGAAACCCTTTCTCTCAGTAGCGTGTGGCACATACCCGCATACCAGAGTTCATGTTTTTCGGGTATGTGCCACAGGAGATACAGCGTCTCAACTAACACAGCAACCACGAACGCACACATATTGACACGCAAGGAAAGTGATAATAATAATTGTTGGGGTTTTATGTCCCAAAACCACGATATGATTATGAGAGTATGAGAGACGCCGTAGCGAAGGGCTCCAGAAATTTTGACCGTCTGGTATTCTTTAACGCGTACCGACATCGCACAGTACATGGGCATCTAGCATTTTGTCTTCATCGAAATTCGAGCGCCGCGGCCGGGATCGAACCCGCGACCTTTGGGTCAGCAGCCGAGCACCGTAACCGCTACACCACCGCGGCGGACGCAAGGAAAGTGAGGAAGCTGAAGACAGAACAGCCCTGGAAGACGCTCAACTTCCATCCACTCGTCCACGTGGTCCGCAACGTGGACCACGTGGATTACGCAGAAACCGAAATTAATGCTTGGTACAATAAATCTGCCGAGAGAACCAGGCTACTCATCATTACCGGGGACTTCAACGTTGCTTTATCAAGACCCAACAACGCTTGGTCCTTATACTTCGCGAAAGACGGCTTGGATGTGGACAGGACATCAAAAGACCTCGCTTCCACGTACAGGACTGGCGGCATCATAGAGCATTTCATCGTAAGAGGCATCCAGGATTTCCACCAGCTGTACTATACCTCACACTTCACTGCACTTAGACCCCTCGTAGCCGCGATCATGAACGGATCCGAATAAGAAGTCCGGTCCAGCTGCTGGGGCTCACTGATCACGGTGATGATGACCTTGTTCAAGAACTGTCAAGAACCCCTTCCAAACATGCACACGGGTATGTGCGTGCGTGCGTTCTCCGTCATAACGGACAAGTATAAGCATACGAACTGTAACAACAGCAACTGTGACTGTAGCCTACGTGCAGTGCGCCTGCGCGAGCCACTCGGCTGTGTATATATCTACGGAAACTTTCCTGAATGAATATTAGTGGCGAATAACGGCTGTCCTGTGCATCTGTGTTCCTTCTTTGTCTTGTTCGGATTCACGCTATCCATTACTGAAAAATATAAGCACTGCATATGAGTTTACCGCGTCTGGTGTTGGTAACACCTATGTTTCTTTTGGCATCGTTACGCAACTATAAACAACTGGTTATATATACATATAGGGAACTCTTCAACACATGATTGCGCGTATACCATTACCACATTTCTCTAGCGTCATTCCGTAACGTTTCGCTCAATGTGAACAATTACGCCACAGTCACCACCTCGCGCATGCTTCGCATAACATCGATTCCCACGGTACACTCTTAATCAAGTCCTGGCTAACGCATGCCCTGTAGGCGGGACGCTTCAAAACTCAGGAAAACTCCCGGCTATAGTAGGGATTCGAAAAGGAGTTAGCCGTGACAAGTGTATATAAAAAACGTGCACCCTTCACCGCCACCTTATAGACGGCCTGCAGTATTAGTGGCGCGTCGGTGTGGGACGCGTAAGTGAGAATCCTGGCTACAGCTCAGCGTATGCTCCCGCGTGTTATAACTTGTCGGCGCAAGCGTCGGTGTATACGCATGCGCCGACAGCGTCAGCCGCAAAGGCGAGCTATGCTGCGAGGAGGTATACGCATGGAGCTAACTACGCACTCTCTCTTGCGCGCGTGAGAGAGAATAGGGGCTGCTACGCTCTCCGTTGCACTCCGCTTCTGCTGTTTTTGCGCAGAGAAAAGGAAGGAAGGAGGTAAAAACGAGAGTTCGAAGATATTGTGCGATGGGAAGGGGGCTGCGTTTTTGGCGCGAGTGGTTAGTTTTAGGTTTTAGCGCATTCCACGAGAGCGGCGGATGTTTAATAGGTTGGTGTGGTTTGTTGAGCGTGCCGCGTGAGCCGGTACTCGGCCGCCATGGAAAAATTCTGTTATCTCAATATGAAGGGGGTGTTGCGAGGACATAGCGACATCCCCTTGCACGTGAAATGGCTACACTCAAGGAGTTGCAGGATTACACGACGCTTTCGCGCCATCTCTGTCTCGCTGGTGCGCACACTGCGCACACAGCCCGGCGCATCGTACCCGCCTGGGTGAGTGTTCTTTCTTCACATATATGCTCGTGCTGTTAGCGTTCACATTGTTGCATGCTTGCGCTTATATATATGAATGACGGTATTGAGCTGCCAGAATATTCTTTTGACGGCTTTTGAAATAACTATACGAGTATGCGTACGAGTAACTATACGAGTATACGAGTACTTATCTTTGTTGTAATCGTCATCCGTCTCTTTAGTCGCGCACGTGTTGTCGTGCTGGTCGCATTTATTGTGAACTCTCATACAGTTCAGAGGCTTTCGTCGCTCTTGACAGGCGTCACTGAGAAAATCACTTCGTGTTGCTTGACAAGCTGTGTAATTTTAGCTCTCGCATGGCTTCTTATCTTTCGGCTAGCAACTGTCCTCTGCATTTATGGTCAATGATACAATGCGGCAATCAACGGAAGCATATTTTTGCTAGCAGTTGAATGATAAGACATCCTTTCATGATAGGTCGTTATACTTCGTATTTACATTTCTTTGATTACCTTTGGGAAGCGGAAAAGTTTTCCGCAATCAAAAAGTAATAAAACTGCACTTACGAGCACCGAAGACGTTAGTACCGTTTCATTGGACCAGGCGCTCATAGATACGACTAGCGGCATCTCTTGTTTTTAGCAGGAAAAATCAGGAATTTGACTTTCTGAATAGCGACAGTCTTTAAAACGAATTTTGCTGCCTAATTTTTAACAAGTTTTAAAGCCAGATTCATTCATGCTCGTGAATACACTTGCGTATTTACTGTGCCCCTTCAATGATTTCTGTGGTTTCGGATCACATTTGCCCATTGGTCTTATGCAGTGCCAAGTCAAGTGTGGACAAGTACATCAGTGCATCATGCACCAGCTGTGGCGCCTGTGCAAATTGCTGATCTCGATGAAGGTAACGTAATGCGTCATATATAATTTAGACGTTAGCTAGTTATTGATGGCATTTTTGTTCTCTCATCCATCATTTCATGCGATGCAACAGCGATATATAACCGTGGTTGCATAAAAGTATTGTTGTTTTCGTTGGCGGCTTATTATTTATGTTGGATTGCTCATTGTTCATGTTATTACAGAGAAGTGAAGTTCATACAGCAGTCGTAATAAGGGATATAATTGTTGTTCATCCTCGTGATAGTATACACAGAATATGAATACCTTTGCAGGTGACAAGATCTTCTGACACAAGAGCCAGGCGCAGTTTTATCGAGCAACTGGCAAGGAGCGCACACCTTGCAGGTTTTCCAGCAGCAGCAGCAGCAACACCGGCCGTGGCATTGTTTACAATGCCGTAACTGAGCACACGATCTTTCTTTTTGTGTTTTTTATTCATTTTCTTTCTTTATTTTTTTTTGCTTTTCACTCCCATCTAAATATCGCCGCAGCCGAGCATTGACCTGCAGCAGCGAATTAATTTTTAATCATGCATTGGCTGCTACCATTCAAATATTCGCCGTGACTGTCATTCACCTGGTATTGAAGAAAATTCTTTTGCAATATTGTGCTGTTGCAATATTGTGCAATATTGTGCAACCTAGTTTTAAGCCACGTTTGCCTGCCACTTTATTTATTTAAAGAATGAATCGTGAGTCTATTGTAAAACTGCTTTCCTTGTACGTGATTCTCATCAAATTGCGACTGTGCTGTGGTTTTCACTTGCAGCCGACACTCGAAACAGAGGTTCACTTTTAAGAAAAACTGGAAGTTTCATGGAGAAGTTCAACAAGGTCAAAGTCATACTCGGTCAGATGTGCAATGCCCGCATGTATTTCGTGAAGATCGGTGGGTATTTCTGAGGAAACCATGCTAAGCTTTATCTCATAGCTGTAGTAAGTTTATGGTTAAAACACTATTAGAAAGCTTCATTAGCAACTTCTGAAAACACTTTCATATTTGTAACTTTTGTGACGCTGTCTACACAAAATTAGTCAAGATGTAGAACAGATTGAAAACGTCCGTTTACAGTTTTTGTGTGATGGGCGAAAACACCAGGTAATCTAAGAACACAACGTCGCATGTATCCTCTGCTTTTCTTTCTTTTCCCGTCAGGATGACATGACAGCAGCCCGCCCTTCGCCATACCGCAGAATTTGGAGGGAGTACGACAACAAGGCGTTCTACTGCGATCAGGTGCAGAGAATGTGAAACTTTCGGTTGGCACACTTCTAGAGAAAGCCCTTATTTGGTGCTTGACGATGTACTATATTAAGGACTTCACATATCCAACTGTGTATTCTCAATACTTCGTCTTGTGCTGAGTATAATGAACCCAGTTGTTTCCCAGGTGTTTTAACGGCAGGAAGCTGCTGAAGACATTGACAAGATCAAAGGTATTCGTTAAGCACCACAATATATTTGTCCGAAAAAACATCGGATGGCACGTTTATCGTTTCCTTCAGCGCTGAGCCTTGCTTTTAGCGCTATTTGTATTTTTTTACAATAAATACTTATTTTTACATGTGAGCAGTACCTGTTTCTCGCATGCTTATACACGCTAGACACAGCAGGTACTGTTGAACTATGAAGCTGGTATGGTCCGTCAAGTCATTCTCAAATGATTCCGCTGAACGGTACATTTATGGGGAACGCTGTGCGTCCATGCCTTAACCACCGCTAATAAAAAAAAAACGCGAATTTTTATACGCATGTCTAAACACACTGCATGCTTATAGTTTCCAAGCTCACTGTTAATGGTCAATCTAGGTACCCATCAAGGGGTAAGTGAGCGCAAAAACGCTATGTGATGTAATCGGTTCACGTTAAAAAATCCACGTGGTTAAAATTAGGCAGTATTAGAATACGCTACCCAGAGCTTCGTGTGCACAATTTCTTGTGTTTGTTTCCACTGCGCATCTGTCAAAGACTAGACACTTGTGTAGGCACGTTACTTTCCGAATACAGTATAGCGTACGTGCCCGGCCATCGCAACGTCTGCGCACACAATTCTAAAACTCTGTTAGCCAACAATCAACCACTACACGGCGTGCCACTTGACGTCAAGGGAGTCCACATTACGGATACCGCAACCTGACTGCTTTCTTCGTTCTTGTGCATGCCACAAACACACAAAAATAGTAATGAAGACGCTGGATAGGATCAACGTGGGATTAGTGAAGAGACCTTCGCCCTCAAGTGGACATAAAATAGGCTAGTAATGATGAAAAACAAAATGCTTCCTTGGACAAATGCTCGAATCGTTTGCCGTGAAATGTATATATCTAATTTAATGCTCTACTATTAGTAACCGCATGCTGTCGAAATCAAATGCAGGCAGTAGAGCTTCCACGAGGTGTTCTAGATTTCGCAATACCATTCACTCTTTTCTCCTAAATCCGCGGTAGGCAATGTCTAAGTCTGGAAAACAATATCTGCATATATAAATTACCATCCTCTGGAACGTACATATGTGCCAGCGCGAAGTGCGCACGCCTGTGGGTGTACCTCGTAATAACATCGCCGCATTGGCTAAAAAAAGTTCAGAATTCGTTAAACACCCTCATGTTCGACAAATGGCCACTCTACGTTAACTTTCTTACGACAATATGTCATAATT
Source organism: Rhipicephalus sanguineus (assembly GCF_013339695.2). Taxonomy (NCBI): domain Eukaryota; kingdom Metazoa; phylum Arthropoda; class Arachnida; order Ixodida; family Ixodidae; genus Rhipicephalus; species Rhipicephalus sanguineus. Next base: position 136,850,055 of record NC_051184.2, read on the forward strand.
TAGCAGTTTCAGTTCCTCGCAACGACTGCCACACTCAGGCGCAACCGCTTTGTATGTGCGCAAAAAATCTGCGGAAACTCTGCAACACTAGAACCTATTACTCGATGGTGTCAAATTCATTTTCCATTAATGCACCACTCTACTATGTTCTGGATTTCTTCTGTACGCAACGCCTCTCAGTGATCCGCACATAAAAAATTAAGTGCGTGTATACGTAAAACACTCCAAAAGGCTATCCCATGCACTCTAGCACAACAAGCTAACATTCCCCAGTCGCGTGCGCATGCAAATGCAGCTGTGTGGATGTAGCTCGTAAGTGTTTGCGTGTTCAGCCGTATTAATCACGGCGAGATTTGTCAAACAGTTATCAAAAGGTGAGACTTGTACACTGTTAGGCACTGCATGCCCATGAAAGTGCCGTTCGCACCAATACTATACTTTGTACATTGCATGGACTTGGGCTTCCAGAAAATGTTTCAGTAAACTTATGTGAAAAATATAGCATCATCCAGTGTGATTTTAGCGCGATCTCGGCTTTGAGACGAGTATGAGGTGATTTAAATAGCGCGGCGGGACCGCTATATCAGCGTGAATCTAGAAGTTCTCAAAAATATCGCCACTGACGGAGACGTAACAGAACGCCACAAATATTTCTGCGATAAGTGCTGCCGGATATAAGATCCAGTCCATGTTAGCATCATATTCCTGCCTGCGCACTGCGCGCCTGAGAACGGCAAACGGCGAGCCGCGTCTCCAGCGTGCAAAGCCCAATTCACGAGTCATGTACGTCGCGCGAGGGGCGTCCAACATAAACGGCATTTCCTCCGGTGCGCAGTCCGCCGAGCGACCGCGTAGCTGGATGCATTCAGCGCCAGCTCCTCGCTTCCATGGTCGACGCAAGTGTCGGCCACAGTTTTCATTGAAGCTAAAATAATGTCTAATGGTATAGTTTCATTCATTTGAGGGGAAGCGACGTGCACTATCCAACGTTTAGAGCCAAAAGGAGTTCCTTTACAAGTGAAGTTCATCTGCAGTGCGTGCACGGCGTACCGCACCTTCTCGGGCGTGTTCGCATATTGTATATATGGCTGACAATACCACGATTATCAGCGCATGTTCATCTCAGTGTGTAATTATTGCGGGGAGAGGGTCGAGCCAACGACGGTTACAGTTAAAACATCCTGGCATATGAGCGTGAGCGGTTTGTTCTGAAGCACGGTCGACTACGGCTTCGAAATAAACTGAATAGGCTTAGTGACGATATCGGCTGCCGGCCTGGTAACCGTCGGCGGTGAAGCGGCCAGCGACGTTACTGAGAACACGGTGATTCTCCGTCGGTAATCGGCTACGTCGCTGTGCGGTTGCCGTGGATGGATTCCGAGCACACGTTCCACAGCAAGCGAATCTTGACGTTGAAAACTCGTTCAGTACACGAAAGGCAACAGGCTAACGGCCAACATGAATAGAACTCGAATATTATGCACGCCAAAATTCTTTAAATGTCACTGAGGCGCCAGTGCCAAATGTATGCGGAACAGTTTTATCTTCTTTACCAAGCACGCAAATTAGCTTGAAGCATGCTCCCAGCAATAACTTGAGTGACGCCGTATATAGCTTCACGAATGTCATTTAAAAGATGTCTCCTTACGTATCAGTGAACGCTACATGCATAATAACGACCTCCACTGCACTAATACGCCAGAGCCTGTAGCGACACATTGGTGCATATAAACCCCCGTACTTCTATCACTGTGGCCGCGGCGTGATGTGGTGTAGTGGTTAGCGTACGCGCTTGCTGATCGAGTGTTCGCGAGTTCGAATCCGTGTGTGTTTATTGTGAATTTTTCTGTGGTTTACTTCTGATTGTAATATGTGTGTATGGATTATGTATGTCATAAAACATGTGTGTAAGTCTCCAAATACCCCGAATACAGCTTAAAAGGTGACCTAAAATTAATTTTTTTTTCGCCACTTCGTACGCCGCCAATAGCTAGGACGCGCCGCAGCTGGGACGCACCGTAGGTAGGACTCCCCGTAGCCAGGACACCTGGTCACGTGGAACGAGGAGATGTCTATAGGCGGCCTTCAACTAGCCGGGATTCGAGACGAAAAATCTCCGGCCTATATTGAGTCCCGCCTGTGAGATGAGCCGCTGAGAAAGCTACTACGCCGCGGGACGGCTACGGGCGGCGCCGCCTACAGGTTGTGCCGGCTAAACAAACAGTCTATAGGCGTTAGATTTTTGGTCTCGTTTCCGGGCTATAGACTGCCAATTTAGGCAGGACTTGATTAAGAGTGTACGTGGGATCTGCAGAATTTTTTTCCCGTCCTCGTTCGTTTTGAGCGCTAAAAAACTGAACGTGCCTAAGAAAGTTCCATACGCTGCGCGTCCTCTTTTCAACAGCTACAGGATCGTTATGTGACTATTATCAAGAGACGTGTTTTCCTTGCGTGTGACCAAACGTGTGCATGTGTATGCATCCGCAAAGGCACGTATTTACCGTGATATTCGTGTTAATGCGTGTGCTTGCACTTACGCTTTGGTGTTAATACAGCCTGTTTAGCTAAATTCGGACCGACGTTTTAATTCACCCGTAACATAGGTACCGATAGGTTGCCTTATGCGGCCGGCACCCGTGCCTGTTGAGCCGTTAGTTAAACTTGAACTGTAGTCGAACGGATCCTTGTATATCTGTGGCCGAATAGCCGTATCTTAACTGTACAAGCGCTAGGTTGAGCATTAGTGCATGATTTCGTGCACAATTTATTTGATTCTGCTTGTTTCCACCATACTTGGCTTTTATGATTTTGTTCTGGTTATTAAGAATTGTATGCGCGTCGCCCCGCTTTGGCGTTAAAACTTCGCTAAATAAGTTTACGTCCTTTATGTGTCCGAACATTATAAAACACAGTTTGTAGCACCACCTCCAATAACATTTTGTGATAGATGACAAGCCTAATAGTCTATCGGATATAGTAAATTCTCTAGGCATGCTTTACATATGTTAAAAAGGTCTGTGGTATGTGCAGCAAATGAATATTTTCTTTATTGCTGAAAACTCAATAAAGTTATGCATACTTCACGGTACGCATGCATAAGTCATGCATGTGTTGCTGCTCAAATGTAAAATTAGACAGTGTATTTATGTGAACACACAACAGATCTAGACTGCCTTTTTTCAAGCTGTTGGCATTGGAACAATTATACAACTTCAAACATCAGTTTCACCGAATGCTTATTGTGTATTGCTAAATTGCGGTCAGTAGCTTCCAGGATTCTGGGTGCCGGGGGTTGCTGAAGCTTGCATGCTTTATTGTGATGGCATGTGGTTCAAGATTGATGCCTCGTAAGTCTTAGCATTTCCGCCTTTTTTAGCCAACCAGAATCATTGAAACTAATGACCACAATTTGGCAGTACGCAATAGTCATTTAGCGAAATGAATTTCTGACATTATATAATCGTCACATTGTGAGAAGGCTGAAGAAAGCTACATTAGCTACATTATTCACAAGTTAACACGTAATTTATTTTAGACGTTACCTGCAATGGATGCATGATGAATGTGCATACCGTCATGTATGTGCAGTGGTATTGTGCTTTTGTGCAATAAATAAAATTTCATATGGTGTATATTGCATTGCATTCCCTTTAAGAAACACATTGTATGAGTATCATAGTATATCTACAGATATACAAATGTACCTGTGTGGAAGCACTCATGCACACGTTTGGCCGCAGGAACAGAATTTGCCGATAGCAGCCAATGACATTACTCACACACAGAATTTAACTTTCAATTATGCGTGGTCAACACATACAGCTCACAGGGGGCATCTTCGCCTAAGAGCTGTAGCTTTGCGTTGGTGCATGAGTGAGCTAAAAGGGTAAAGTTCATATTTTTCATATCAAATGTATAAAAAGTTCTGCCAGAATGCGCTTTTTGTTGCATTTATTCTTCAGCATGCCCTTTTTGCATTTATCATTGTGTGGAGTCAGATTTTACTGAATATGTTGGCCATGAACTGCATTTGTACCCACACAGAACTAAGAAAATTCCAGCATGAGGGGAGCATACTGTTATGTTACACTCTTGCTTGTGAAACTTTTGGTTATTACTCCTGTTTTTGTTTTAGGCTTCCGGGTATGAATCTACTAGAGAAGGAACACCGTGGCCCCACTTCTGTTGAAGGAACCAGAGTCGCCTGGGCAGCTGAAGATGGATTGTGTAACCAGCAGTGAACGGCTGCGATCTTGTAATGTGCAAGTGTATGAACAGTCACGTTAAGTTAATCTAACACCAATTACATTACCTTGTCAAATTTTGTGATTTTGTAATGCACAAGTTTATACACAGTTACATAGAGTGAGCTGTAAATACGCCTTGGGCAAGTTTGTGATCATGCAGTTTGGCGGTGTTTACAGCACATGCGTTTGACAAATATTATCACTCTCTTACTTTTCTTTCCTTTTTTTTTCAGTTGTGTATGTGCACTGTCAACAGCGTCAATATGCTTTTTTAACTTCTTATGCCTCAAATGCAAATTTTTATGGTTCCAGTTTATGGTTCTTAACCAATATGTATGAGGGGAAGCCAAGAAATAAAGGCACATTTGAGAAATGGTACACTTATTCTAATGATAGAAAACTGAAGCATACATTATTTTTTCTGCATTACCTTCCTACACTTCAACACACTTTGTGCAACGTTTCACAAGTTTCTTGATTCCGTCGGAAAAAAAAATTTTTTTGGTTGCACCTGTAACCAATTTTGCACAGCATCATGTCTTCTGCGTCACTAGCAAATCTTCTTCCCCCGAGTGCTGCTTTCAATGGTCCAAACGTATAAAAATCGCTTGGAGCCAGGTTTGGACTGTGTAGTGGGTGTTCCAGCAATTCAAAACCCAACTTCTTTATTGTTTGGCAGTCCTCTTGGCAGAATGTGGCCGAGCATTATCTTGCTTCAGGATGACACCGTTTCGCAGTTTTCCATGACATTTGGATCTGATTGAAGGTTTCAGTTTCGTTCGCAACACATCACAATAGTTCGCACTGTTCACAGTTTTGCCTCTTGGGGTGAAGTGAACGGCTACGACACTGTCCTTGTTCCACAATAGTGTTAGCATAATCTTATGAGCTCATGGTTGACGTTCAAGTTCCTTGAATTCTGGTGATGACTGTTCTAAATTATGCTCGCAGCTTTACCTTCCGGTTTGTGATGACGTACCCAAGTTTGATATACAGCAACAATTTGCTCTAAAAAAATTCCATCTCCCTCACAACGACAACGGGTCAAATGTTTACGAGAGAGATATCCAAACTTTGTGCCTTATGCTGTGCTGATAATTCATTTGGGACTCACCTTGCACACTTTAGAAAACTTTAGCCTGTTTTGTCAGATGGAATACGCTAAACCAAAACTGATATGTAAAGTATTGGCGATTTCGTCCACTGTGATTCGTCTGTTTTCCATCATGATACTCTGAAACGTCGGTGGCCTGCTGGATCTTCCTGTCACATAGTTATTCCATGTTCGACACACACTATCGATTCGGAGATCTTGCTTCGTGATAAACAAATGTCACCATAATGTGCTTGCATTCGACGAATAATTTCTGCAGGTTTAACACATTCCGCAGAGAAAAGCGAATCACTGCCCTCATTTCCTCCCTGGAGATGATCGACAATGGAGCTGCCGTGCTTAACAGTCTGCTACACTCTGACTAAAGCAGGAATAAGAGTGACACATTCTAGAGAAGTGTTGCAGACGACACTAATCCAGTGCTGGATACTATACTCGGCGACAACTTATCTTGACAGTGAAGCCAAGGCTACGGAGCCGGGGCTTCCGCACGTTCGTGTGGCTCCGCAAGTAGTGCAGCAGCTTGCGGCTAATTTCGGTTTTGCTCGCTCACATCGTTCACACGTTTAAAAAAACATATACACAAAAAAAATGTGAATGGGAAAGACATTTCGATTGTTCAGTGTACCTTTTACTGTCATATTACGAGTATATTTTTCTTGGAGAACTAAACAATGTGTTTGCGGCCGCACACTGACCCAATACATCATGGACGCCTTGTTTGTGTCGGAAAACGGCCATGCTGAAAAGGTAGTGCTGTCTAAGGAATAGAAAGAACAGGAAGGCATTCTTGCAAAGTGAGCAATAACTGTATTTTACCTATGACTTTCCGCCACTCTTTCAGTCTCATAATAAATAAAGCAGCATTTTTTTCAGCAAGGCAAATGAGAAAATGATCAGCAAACTTAGTACTATTTTTTAGCGCGGCAGCAGGCATGCGTTTCGGTTCTGTAGCTTCCACAGTGCTGTAAAGAAAAGTTGTTGCCGAGTGTAGCAGTGTTAACAAACCCTAGTGGGAGAGATAGCAAAAGTCGCTTTACTTTTTTACTTCCCCTCGTATATATACATCTGATTATCTTACAAATAATTTTTATTTATGCAAGTCATCTTTTCCTTAGTATTGTCGTTTTGCCACGCTGCAGGCAGTTTATGCATTAAGTAGCTTTTTGAAAGTTCAGTGCTCTATCACGACACTAATAGTTAAAGGTGTATACACATGTTGTGCTTAAAAATAAACATCTTACTTTGAAAATTGTGTTCACTTATTTTGGTCAGTTGGACAGGAACTTTGCTAACATGCGTCAGACCTTCAGTCACTAACTTCAGGCATCAATATTGTTCAATGTTTACTCAGATGTGCTGGCACACTGTCAAAATATTTCCTGTGTGAACATGTGTGGACTTTACATATAATTTAAAGTTTACAGTAAACTTGATGTACCTAACACAATGTTAAGCATGTGGTGCATTTAAGAACTACATTATGAAAAGCTTTATTGCACATTGTTGTACATTACTGCAACAATTATTACAGCTATATTTTCTGCTTGAGATCATCCCACTTTGGGAGGATGGCCAAATGTAAATGTAGGCCCTTCCATAACGCAAGCCAGGGTGACTAGGGCACGCAGCACAGAAGCGCCTGCATTTACATTCGGCCGCTCTCCTAAAGTAAGAATAATCTCCATTAGGCAAGATGCATCAACAAAGCTTCAATGACCAATAGTCAACGAAACATTGGTAACAGGTATTTAGGACGCTTAAAAACAATGTCATTTTCAATTTAACGTTCTGTTGGCATCTATTGAAAGTTATAAAGGAAATTTCAATTGGTAATCGGAGGTCAATAGTCGACGAAATGTTGGTTGCTGGTATATAAGACGTTTAAAAACGGTTTAACAACTTTCAATTGAACGTTCCTTTAGCGTCTATTGAAAGTTAATAAAGAAATTTCTATTGGTTATCGGTGGCCAATAGTCGACGGAATGTTGGTTGCTGGTACATAAGACGGTCTAACGACTTTCAATATGCCGTCGGTAGGTTCTATCGACTTTTCCCAATAAACTGTCTATTGACGGTTGGTACAAATTTTTGTAAGGGACATAGACCCCTCGTCACCGCTATCACGACCGGATCCTATAAGAAGTCATGACCAGCTGCTAGTGCTGACTGATCACGGTGATGACGACCTTCAAAAACTGTCAAGAACTTCTTCCACACATGAACACGGGTTCGTGAAACGTTCATACGTTCTTCATCATAAGGGACAAGTATAAGCACTACATATCAGCTTACCGCGTCTGGTGTTTGTAATGCCGACGTTGCCGTTGGCAGCGTTACCCAACTGTAAACAACTGGTTATATAACGAATATGCGGCTCTTGAACATTTGTGTGCGCGTATAAAATTTATACAAATCTTTAGCGTCATTTTGTAACGTGTCGCTGAGTAAAAAAAATTACGCCACAGTCACCCTCCCGCCGCATGCTTTGCATAACATCGACTCCCACAGTACGTGGAATCTGCCGAATTTTTTAGGTTACGGCTCCACAACGGGAACCGAAACACGAGCTGCGAGAGCAAATCTGACAATGCTGAAGAAGCATTTTACATATGTATGTGCTCAACTTATTTCGCCGAAACTCTCAAGAAACACATTTATATAACAGGCAAGGAACAAAAAAAAATGAAATGAAAGTAGAAACTCAAACGCCAAAACGTCTTCGACATCTCCCATAACAAGCGATTGCGGGCTGCATGACAAGTTGCCTCTCAACAGGGCGTGGCTTTCCTTGCACAATTGTCTTGGCCGAAGATGGATGCATTTCTCAGCGCAAGCCAGCACGTATGCTGCGCACCTGAGAATACTTGCAGGCGGTGTTTGTGTTTCAGCGTTTGCCAGACGCTTTTAGAGGCGCTGACGTTTCGAAGCGGAAAATAAATAAATGCAACTAAAAGGACACGCGTGCATTATAAATCGCAGGCAGTTTTTATGGGGTGCCAGCAGTTTTATTGCTTCCTGTCCTGTGCTCATTGTGTTGGTAGGTATGCAGCAGCCGCCGTGATTTTGCTTTGAGGAGAAGCACAATGACAATGAGAACTTAGAGTAGGGGGCGGGGGATCGCGAAATGCTGCGTGCGCAAGCAGGTGGCTTCAGGGTGCACTTTTTATTATAGCTTGGTGAGGAAGACAAGCATACAGTCCTTTATGCAGCTGTCATCGTAAGAATTCGGTCTTAAAAGTATCCAATAATTTTGAAAGGCGTTCTGAATACCATAGGGTAGAGCATGGCTTCAGCCGTAAATATAAACGCTGTGCTATTTCTCATTTTCTTGTAGTGAAATATAGTATCGGACGAAGCTTTCCTAACGAGAATGTGAAAGTGTGAAAGGAAGTTTAGTTAGCTACAATAAATTTAACTAGCCAATGGGCTTACGGACGGACGGGCGGATTACTGGTTCACAAAAGGAGACAGATTTGTATAAAAACTTTAGTATAGGGGCAACACAACTTAAAGTTTGAAGTGTATTTATCATCGGTTTACGCACACATATCTTACCCAGTTGTTTACCGAAAAGGGGTGGCAAATACGAGAGAAAAATAAAACGAATTTTAATTACTACTCCACGAATGGATGAAGCGCCATATTTTACTTTTCTGCACCTAATAGTAAATGCAAGTAGGGAAACACGATTGAGACTTGCCTGCTGATATAAATGAATGTTTATATTAAACACAAGGAGCAGTAATATCCCCGACTCTTTTTGAAGAATCGTTTTACTCTTTTGCGTGTTAGAGTAGTTCCGCACATATAGATAGATAGATAGATAGATAGATAGATAGATAGATAGATAGATAGATAGATAGATAGATAGATAGATAGATAGATAGATAGATAGATAGATAGATAGATAGATAGATAGATAGATAGATAGATAGATAGATAGATAGATAGATAGATAGATAGATAGATAGATAGATAGATAGATAGATAGATAGATAGATAGATAGATAGATAGATAGATATGAATGGATGGACTGGTGATGGATAAATGGATGAATGAATAGACGGACGGACGTATGGTAGTACGGCTCAAATAGTTAGTTACACAAATATTACCTCGTATGTCTTGCCTGCTTAGTATTGGACCATAGTTGACTGTGCCAGGTTAATCGCATTTTAAAGCCGTGAAGCATAAAATCTGGCGTTCATCTGGCGAGCGGCGTTACCACTTGATGACAAGAAAGCTCACGTCCACAATTGATAACGTCATCCTTTATTTGTCACGTGATATAGACGTTGAAATGTCATGGTAGATATACCTCTCATGGCCACACACCAGGTGTTTTCACGTTTAAGGCAATTAAGGAAGATTAGGAGCCTCTGCAAATTTTTGCTACATGAGTTTCAACGTTTGGAATCCCATCTAGTTCACAGACGTACGTAAGCCCCAGTTTCTTATATAGCTAGCACATTGGATGGCAATATTTACTGGTGGAGGCGGGGACATGCGGCGTGCATGACCGTAGTTTGCTCGGTGAAACTAAGCACATTGCGTGTGTTGTAAGGCAAAGCAGCAGCAACATGTTACTGTTTTATATGTGAAGCAGACACAACTATGAAAACAGAGCGTTGTGCAAAGACGTAAAAAGATGCGGAGTTTGCTCATAAATTATACAAAACAGGCCCTCTGTACAAACATGAAGTAAACAAAGAGATATCGTACATATAAGGGCCCTAACTACATTCGCCGCCGCGATAATTTTCTAAACAACACTGAGAAAAAAGCAATGGTCAGCGATAGTAAATCAGCGGGCTATATAAGAGAAAAGTAGAGCATTTTCGCTTCCATCTAGAAGTGAAGCATGTGTAGCCAGCACCAGATGACGTCTACGTGGATCGCCCTTTTTCGCAGATTTCATTTTATGTATATATGGCAGGAATGTGAGGCTCTCGTGATTTCAAAACAAAAAGAAGAGATAAGGGGCAGGACTTTACCACTTGCCTTCTTCACCGCTGTGCTCTCTGATAAGCTAGCCATCAAACAAAAATGCAGGACGCAAATTGTTATGTAGCTAAGATTCAAAACAAGGAAAAAGCATGAAAGAAATTGCTAGAAACCCGTGCCGCGGCGACTGTGCAGAACGGGTCGTCGAAGGTGCGCCGTCTACTCGCGTGTTTGCATGCCCCGTTTTCCAATAAGTGATGCTGCCTCGCTAGTGCACCGGTCAGCGATCAGCCGTCTCTGATACTGCAACCTAATCTTTTTTTCGAGGTCACTTGCCATTTCACGTTTCCACATTCCATTGTTACCTGGATATGAACACCGACCACCATTGTTGCATGTAGGAAGAAACAAAACATCGACATAGGAAGAACTTAAGTTTTGTGCTGCTAAGCACGGTGATCAGGGTCTAATTCCCGGCATGGATAAAGGCACAAGTTAGGAGTGTGCATAGCGCAACACGACAGAAAGAAAAAATCGAGAGAGTTGCTTGTTGGGCAAGTTGGTACATGGTTACTCAGAGGCAGAAACAGACACAGTGACACAGAGGTGGCTACTTAAAACGACTGACATTTAATATCGAAAAAGCGCCTTCTAAGTCCGTACAGAGCACGCGCAAAAGCCCCCTAATAAATCACTACGACAACCTTGTCCATGCAAACCACCACTGTTCAACAAAATCACACTATTTCCTGGTCGAAAACGCAGAAGGTGCGCTTGCACATTTTTTAGGGCCAAGTTTCCAAATATGGTACGCCTCTATCAATTCTCTTTCACCCTGCCTCTTAGCCTTACCTATAACTGATACTTTTCTGCCTGTTTGTAACTGTTTTAACACGAAAGTGTTTTATGCCGGGTCCACCACGGCTCTACTGACGTATTTCCTTCATGAATATGACGTTGTAAATTATAAAGACTAACAGTTGGCAAAGAAAAAAAAGTTCTGTCATCGGGAGCCGAACTTGCGACCCCTCGCTCCGCAGCGCGGAGCGTGAAACGATTCGGCCACAGACGGCGCGTTCTTTGCCGTGCTAACGGCGAGCTATTTATGTACACCATTTACCGATAGCGATACTCAGAGATCGGTGGCACTTCAGCCTTTTTTTGTTATCACTAGCGAGATGGCGCGAAGGGCTCGAAGAGCGCGCTTTAAAGTTCGTCGTCCCACGCGGATAAGCGCGCGCCTCTACAGGGCGCGGTCGCTCGTTTTCTCGTGATGGCGGTGGTGTGTACGTCTTGCGCTCTCACCGCAAGTTTGAGTTCAGAGCACGAGGGTCACTTCGCTCACCGCAGCGGCCGCTGTTGCGAAAGGAGCGCGCTGCTCACACAGAAATAAGTTAGAACTGTGACAGCTACTTCGTGCTCATCCTGTGTATGTTCGTTCCGTGTGCCCTTTCTGCTTGAGCAGCTCGTTGCAAGTTTCGAGCTGCTTGCCGTTCTTCGCGGTGCATTACAATTTCTTGATGTGGTAATTATTCCTTCGCGCTTGTGGCGAAAGAATGCACAACAAACGCCCAGTTCCGTCTGTGAAGACACGTTTCACTTTTGTTTTATACCGATTCCTATGACAGAGGGATCAGCCATGTTTTATTGCTTCTGCCTCTCATATTTTCAAATTTCGACGTTTTAATGGCTTTGTTCGAGTGTAAAGAATAAAAGATCAGTAACAGGTCAAGCACGCACACGCGAAACTTCGCTTGTCCCACTTTTCCCGACAGGAGAAGGGCTCCTGAGTTAGCTCTTTTTGCATTTTTTCTGCATGTTATTTTTTTTGCGTTTACACTGGCAGCTGCTTCTTTAATCTATGAACGTTCGCTGAGCCTTCAAGAGGTCAGCGGAGAACCACTTTCCGATAGTCTGGCCGCACTGCAACACGACAACAATATCGACTGCCTTTGTTTCCATTTAGCCGCCCACATGCATCCTCTTGGCTGTGACGCCTTTGTCCTCTCCTCTGCTCAGTGTTGATTGATATGTCAGCCTGTGCCATTTCGCTGCTTTGCTTCGCTGTTCTGCACGCTGTTTTTCCGCAATGTATTCGAGTGCACCGAACAAGTTCTGAATCATGTACAAAATGGCCGCATATAAATATATATACATATATATATTTACAAGCATATATACACCATATCTACACCATATATACAAGCATGCCACAGTCAGAAATCCAAATGTGACTGCAATAAACGCAGAAGGGTCGTGCTGCCGCGGCGGACAAGCGATGTGGAAGATGCAAAAACGAAAGCGGAGAAGAAACGACAAGACCAAAAGAAAGACGCGAAGGCAGCTTCACTTGCAGTCGAGGTGAAGTATACAAGAATCGCAAAAGGCGAAGTGAGGTGACAGATTGCAACTTTGAACTCTCATGGAGATGAGATGAATGCCTGCTCCGAACAGTGTTGCAGAGGCCCGCGACGCAAGGTGCCGTTGTCATCTTGTCACACGGCGGAGAAAGAATAGAAAAGAGCATTTCTGCGGCAGTGTGTCGGGAAACGTTGAAGTGAATAGGGATGACTTCGCGTGTTGGAGACGCCCTGAAAGAGAGGTGCGCGAACACAAGAACGAAAGACGCTCACAGAAAAAGAAGTCGATGCGCCGGTGACACATCCGACGGCTTGACAACAAAAACGACGTTGACAGGGATTCCTGCGTGCGCGTAACAAGCTTACGCCAGGGCGAGTGAGATATGTAGGGGTTTCAAGAATATTTTTTGTCGTGATTCTTTCGCTTCGCGTTGAATGGCAACGTTTTTTATGCTGTTTTGTTTCGGTCTTGTTGCGCATTGAAAATTCTTACATGGAAAGAGCACTGCGTACATTGGAGCAGATTTAGCGAGATGGTCGCGTGTGGAACATCGAAGCACGTTGGTCCATTAACTGGCTTTCACTTGAACGATACTTGATAAAATGCTCAAAGACCGTAAACAATGAAAAACAAGGAAGCCTAACGAAATAGAAGACGCGTCGTCGCATTTCCGTATGATGTTCAAGATTGCAGGTTTCTCAAGAAAGATGAATTGAGCGCAACAACGTGATATAGCGTTACGCTGAAGGTATTGGGACGGCGTTCAAATATGCGTAGGACTGACATGTCGTGTGGATGTAGTAGTCATGTTAACGACCGCTCTCTGTAGAAACAGTGTGAGCTCTCTTTTCGGTTCTTTTCTGCATGCACACCGGTAGAAATGTAGGTTAATTATATAACAGATGACAATCCGAATGAGCAGTTAAGAGGGTTCGTCCGTCAATTTCCCGATATGTGCAGACACATATTGCCTGAACTGGCCAGTTGCTATGGGTTAACCAGTGCCGTGTATATACATGTACTAGGAGAACTTGAAATTAAAAAAAAAGAATAAATACGCTAAGTCTGCAAAAAAGAAAAAGAAAGAAAAACCAAACCAGTAGCAACGACAAAAAGATGCCCATTCTTAAGCAGTAGGCTCTGTATTTATAAACGGCTCTTTGTGTGCCTTTAATTGAAGTAGCGATCAGTGGACCCCGCATAAAAGCAACAACAGATAAAATATTTTTCATTCTCACTTCTTCGAGCACAGATACAATATTTCTGGTGTGCTATACTTCAATGATGACTTTTACAAATTTCACAGCACGCGCAATGTATGTGCTCTGCGTTGGGAAAACTGTCTCTGTAGAAACGTTGACTGGAAGGCCGTTCTCAGTCCCATCTCGTAAAACATGAAATCCCAGTCAAGAGGAAGGAGGAAAAGAAAAACATAACATCAGACTAACCCATATCAGGATGGGACGAGGCAAACTTGGGTCAAACTTAAGCCCATGTTCTTATGCGCGCCTGTGTGTTGTTTTTCGTTCAGGTTTAGTGTTTCTTTCATTGCACGCGTACTCATGCCTTTTTGAACCTACTACTTGTAAAACGAACACAAAACAGTATCCACTATGCGCAGCGCCTATAGGGGCGCCACTGAAAGCCGCGTAGCGGCGGCCGTTGGAACCGCTCGCGGGTCGCGTAGCAGACGCCTCATTTGCGCGCGTGCGATTCGCCGGTTGTGCGCGTCCCAGATAATTGCTTTTGCGGCAACAGTGTGCGCAAAGGAGCCGCACTTTATAATAGTGGACATGTGTTCGATGTCACAGCTGTGTGGGACGACAATGTCCCCATACGCGACAAGTGTTTGTCACAGACAATCGACAACAAGCTTCTCCTACGAAGTGGAGCTCATCGTAAGTACACCGCTTTCTTTATAACGTCCCGATCACTAACGCCTGCATGCGTTGACGCGTGAACCAATGTTTTTTCTCGACACAGTAGCTTCGTTTACGCGCCATGTGCTGATATAGTAGATTTTGAGGGAGCGCTGTCGCACCGTCGTATAGATTTCACAGGGTCGGCCGCGTGAAGGGTCAGCGTTGGTAAAACTTTGAAACCAGCACGGTAAACTTGTGAAAAAATAAACGATAAGCTTGTCATCATCGGTGCAGAGGCGCACAGCGAACATTCTGCACCGATGATCGCATTGCAGTGCCATCAATAGGTAGAATGCAGCCGATTTCGTACAGCACACGTGTGATTCCACGGCGCTTTTTTAAAGGAGCCGTCACCTGCCCTACATTCTCTCGCATTGCGCTTCGCGCCATTCGTTTTTCAAGTGAGCCAAGGTATCGCGTCTTATCAGTAATAACAACCTCATGTGAATTGTAGTGTCTACAATGCAGGCGAGGCGACCAAGTGTAAACGTAGTAGCGTTCGCTGAAAACGTAGCGACAAAAAAGAAGAAATAAAAACACGGTAATCGTTCTAACACTGCCGTAAACAAAGCGCGATTGCTTAGCTTCTACGTCGTACAGCCGCAATCCACCGCCGCCATCGCTTTCGCTCATGAAATAGCACCGGAAACCTGTAGATGTGCGTTCCTGGCAATTTTGTGTGTGTGTTTGAGCAGCCGACAACGCAGCAGGTATTTTTCGACATCGCTGAGGCCCGCCAGAATCGTTAAATCACGATGAAAAACACATCCATCCGTGCACTCGCGTATAGACGCTCGCGGGAACACTGCTCGCCGGGCCCCGCGAGCGCTTCCGAGCCATGGCGGCAGATGGCGTCGTCGGCGCTTTGCGCATCGCCTATAGCGGTGCAAACAAGCAACGAAGGTTGGTCGCAGCGCCCCCCCTCCCAATTATGTCAATGTATGGCCCTGACATTGCGTCCCCCCCCACCGAGTCACAGATCCCCCTCCCTATTATGTCAATGTGTGGGGCTGACTTTGCGCTCCCCCTCTTAAGTGAATAGGGGGGGTGGCCGCCCCCGTGTGCACGCCTATGCATGTTATGACTATTTACTTTCTTCAGCCTGCCCTAAGAGTTTCCATGCAGAATGTTCCATCGACACTATTATTATTAATATGTATGGTTCGTGACAATTTTTGCAGAATAGGAAAATTGGTCGACCTTTCAAATGAATTACGAGATCATGGTTGGGCAACGAGAAAACAAAATGATTAAGGCATATTAATGTAGTCAGCATTGTCACTGCACGATCATTATTTAGATCTCTACAATTCGGTCTCCCAGACGCCATCATATGTTCACTCATTTAGCTACGCAAGAAGTAATAACCTGGGTACCAGTCTCCAAGCGCCCAATGAATACGTACTATTTGTGTATGGGTGTGCTAAGTTAGTGAAAATTTTAAGTAAAATTCAAATATACCTGTAACGTATTTTATCATGTGTCATATTCCTAGTGTTGGATTATTACGTATATCGCACAAATAAATGAAATTACTATCGCAATTATTCTCTAGTGAAGGATGAAGGGCGAAGTTAAGCCATCAGAACGATACGTATGGGAATGGGCGAATACTCGAGCACTTCTGATATTCGAACGAATATTACGGTATTCGAATTCACTTCAACGCGAATTTAAATTGACCAAGATTTCGAAGCATTCGAAATGAAGGAATAGATGTATATTTGACCGCATGTAACCCCTTTTCGAGGGCATTTTTCGGCACCGTGAAGGGGGTATGCTGTGAAACCACCCATCGACCAAGGAAAGTAGATGACGTTTCAAGGGCTCGTTTTTCTTTGTTAGACACAGTATTAATAAGAACTAAGAGACAATAATGCCAAAAGGAAGATATAGGGGACGGTATTTGTAGTAATTGGAATATAAATGTGAAGAAAGTAAACTGGACGAAAAGATAACTTGCCGCCGGCAGGGACCGAACCGCGTTATTCGAAGGTCACAGGTTCGGTTCCTGCCGGCGGCAAGTTATCTTTTCGTCCACTTTAATTTCTTCGCATTTATATTCCAATTACTACAAATAACGTCCCCTATACTTTCCTTTGCATTATTGTCTCTTAGTTCTCATCACCCATCGACGAGAAATTCGCACTGCCGCGAAGCCACACTTCAAGGTTAAGTTGTACAGTGCCTGGGCGAACGCTCTCCTCGATAGAGTGACCTAGAATAGGTCACTCTATCCTCGGGCCGTCGATCGCGCGCTCCGCCTCCACTCACCGCTGCCGCGTGGTGGCGCTGTAATAATAATAATAATATCTGGGGTTTAACGTCCCAAAACCACGATATGATTATGAGAGACGCCGTAGTGGAGGGCTCCGGAAATTTCGACCACCTGGGGTTCTTTAACGTGCACCTAAATCTAGGTACACGGGCCTCAAACATTTTCGCCTCCATCGAAAATGCAGCCGCCGCGGCCGGGATTCGATCCCGCGACCTTCGGGTCAGCAGTCGAGCGCCATAACCACTAGACCACCGTGGCGGGCGTGGTGGCGCTGTGCAAGTACACTAGGGGAAGCTGGCGCTGAACGGCCGCGCGTAATACGAAGCTCCCGAATTCGTGTTCGCATCTGAGTTTAATTGCATTCGTGCCTCCCGCAGGCTTTCACAGGTATAGGGGGGGGTGGAAAGAAGTGCGAACATAGCGGCGCGCTTTTTTCATCACGCATTGACCGTGGTGACAATAAAACGATGCTAGATGGTCTTTGGTCATCTTCGAAAATTCAAAAATGTTTTTCTTGACTAAACCAAAAACTACTTCGATTAAACTTTCTGTGGACGAGGTTGTTATGATTCTCAATCGTACGCGCTTTTCTGCTTATTTTTTCTTGGACCACCTTAGGGTGCTACAGACTTCTGAACGTAGCGTTTTTTCCAAGTTCATGATTTTATTTTAGAGCCTATGCGCTGCACACAGGCAAAACAAGAACTTTAGGAGATAGTACGTTTTATGGAGAGCTCTTCAAAAATAATTGATGTATTGGGTGTACAATCGTCTTTTGCGAAAAAAATTCTGAAAACGCTGCCATTTACTCAATTTTACCTACGCGCTAAGGAGTGAAAAATATAAAGCTACTCTAAGCAATTGTCCTATAATAAAAGCGCGATGCTCTAAAAACACGAAAAAGCACGTTTCGAATGAATGCGTGAAGCGGTCCATTTATAGCGCTTTTTTCTTTCGTACCTGATTTTCCACCATTTCGAGAAGTTCAAATGGCGCTCACGTGCGCGAAAAATTTTTGCCGCTCAAAATATTTTGGGAAACTACTATAGAAGTAATGTCTATATGTGCGTAATTTTCTCAGACTTCTTGAGAGAAATTGATTTTCGGCTGGGACAATTGTCGTGGAATGACCACATATATATATATATATATATATATATATATATATATATATATATATATATATATAGGCCACAAAAGAATAATTCAGAAAAACTTTACGACACACGGAATCGAACGGGCGACCTCTCGCTTCGCAGCGCGTGGCGTTAGACGGCTAGGCCACGAAGAGTACTCTATTTCAGAGTGCTAACGTCGAGCTATTTATATACACCAATTACTTCAGCATGCTTTCTCGGTCACCACCGAGATGCGCGAAGTGCGCGCGGGGCGAGCGGGGCGCACTTTAAAGATCGTCGCCCCGCTGCTGCTAACGCCGTTGCTCTTCGCCCTACAGGGCGTAGTCGCCTTCGTGCGCTTATCTCGAGGAAAGAAGGGGCGGCCGGGAGGGGGGATGCGGGGGGTTGTATGCCTTGTGCTTTCCCCGCGATGTCCACGCTCAAGTCACAGGGCGTACAAAGGTCCCTTCGCTCGCTGCAGCGGCCGCGTTTGCGAAAGGAGCGCGCTGTTCAAACAGAAATAAGTAACAACTGTGACAGAGAGTTCGCGCTCGTCCTGCGTGTACCTGTTCGTTCGTTTCGTGCTTCCTGCTTTATGTTTGAGCAGTGCGCTTCAAGTGTCGAGCTGTGACGCATGATAGTTCGCGCTCGTCCTGTGTGCGTTCTTTTCGTGCGGCCTTTGGGCTCGAGCGACGCGCTGGCTATTTCGAGCTGCTTTCCGTTCTTCGCGTTACATTCCAATTTATTGCTATCTCATCCGTTGCTTCGCCGTTGCGGCGAAACTGTGACTTTTTTCTTTGTCCCACCTATACGTTTTACCGTTCACAATTACCTTATCAAAGGTCAATCGAGCGCGATTTTGTTCATTCCTCTTGCTGACCTTAACATATTCCCAGAGTTGTTTCGGGTGCATAATCTTGCTCGACACTATATGCCGTTCCATTGAAGTTCCTAGCCTTGGAAAGAACACGGGGCTTTTCTTTGTTGGAGGCAAAATTGACGATGATAGGCCTGTGTTTTGTTGCATTATAGCGACCTATACGATGCGCTCCTTCCACTGACTGCAGTTCTAAACCCAAGTTTTCTTTACAGATGTTTTGAGCAGTAGTTGAACGTTTCTGATTCAGAATCGTTGACCCCATAAAATACCAGGTTGTTTCTCCGGCTTCTGTTTTTCGAGTCAACGCTCAAGCACTGCCAAAACACAGCGCTTAAGCCCAATGAAAAATCCTGGCACCGCCTCAATCACATAGTAGCCCTACATGATGTGAGTGAAGAACGACCGCAGCCTTGCAGCAAAAGAAACGCGAAGGGCGGGAAAGCGCGGGCGAGCTGTTACGGAGAATATATCAACAGAAAATGCTCCCAGCTGTTCGCGTGACCGATGCCGTATGCTTTCCCGAGAAGCAGCCTCACGCGATGTTGTACGGACACAGTGTTTGCTCAAGCGTGAGCTGGTTTCTTATCTGCTGGAGGAATTATTTCTCGGTTCGCAGCCGTGTTCTACACACTCGCCGTTCCCGTTTACGCTTGCTCGCGGCAGTTACCTTTTGCGTATACAATAAATCGTATCATGCGGAAAGTTATCGTGACGTGAGGATTTCTATGAAGCACGTGCAATGAACGCACCCATATCTTGCACAGATTTTTTTAGCTGAAGCTCGCATTTGCATAAGAAGTGATCTACGTGGAAATAGTGGAAACCTGTGGCCCTCTAAAATAAACGAATTCCATTATGTTTCTGTGCGTAAACAGCATTGGATAAATTCTTGCGGATTTTTTTCTTTGGTCTTTGTAAATAGGAGAACGGCTGCAACGTATAAAAATTCCCGCAGATCCCACGCATTGTAGGAATCGATTTCACGCGAAGTAGTCAGCGAGTAGCTGCTTATGCCACATTGTTTGGCTTGAAGCCTAGTCTTGCAGGTGGATACACGTACAGTTGGACCCCTAAATAACGAAAGCCCTGAAAAACGAAATTCTTGCGGCAACGAAGAAATCTGGCGTCCCCGGAGAACGTCCAAGAGATCAAAGCATTTGCTTCCTTTCGACAGCTAAGAGATGGTAAAAAGAACTTCCACAATAACGAAAGTTGGAGTTAGTGATCCGCAACATTTTTTCAACCCATGAACTAGTCGGGAACTCATAAGTTCGAAAGTTGCAGCACCACTCATTCGACAAGTCGGGCACATACGTTTCCGCCAACAAGCATCGGTCCTAGCATTGCTATTTTCATTCGGTCGGATGATGAGGATGACAAGACTCCTTTTTTTTCGCTGAGAACAGTTTTTGCTGACACCTCTTCTGGCCACTACGTGAGAACATGACGTTTCAAATGACGATACCATGAAAATGACCTCATGCCGACAGGTATTCGAAGGTGTATTCCCTGAATTGACTAACTCCTTGCTGTCACGCGCCTGTCCGTGCGCACGCTGAGATCTCCCGCGCTTTGCTGACGTGCAGTGAACTTCAAGTCTTGTTGTGTGCTGACGCCTACCTGATTGTGCGCGAACAGTTGAGCGACAACACGTTAATCGAAAGTGTACGGAAGGAATGTGAGAGGGACGACGCGAGTGAAGAAAGCAACAAAACGCAAGAAATGTCGGAAGGTACGCGGGCTGGTTGGTTGATGATTACGAGTGAAAAACAGCCCTAAAAAGACGGAAGATGGATTTTTGGCTGTTAGTCAGCGCAGTGGTCTCGTGTCCTTTCTTGTCCCGTCTTTTTAGCGCTGTTTTTCACTCGCAAAACGCAAGAAGGGCAAGTAAGTTCGCACGAAGTGATTGATGCCTTTGGCATCATTCGCACGTTCCTCGGCGCCCAAGACGGCGACGATGCTACGCAAAGCTTATTAAGCTGTGAGGCTCGAGTCTTTATGATCCTTCAAAGCAACGTGAAACAGAGCAAGATAAGCGACTTGTTTAAATTAACTGTGGTTGCCCGAATTAACTGTGGTTGTGGGAACACTGACGGGCCTATTTTTCTATTTTCGCGACAACCAAATTCTCACGAAAACGAAGAAAGCTCGCTTCCCCGTCGATCTTGTTATTGAGGGGTTCGACCGTATTTCAGTATTTTAGAAGTTGTGCAGGTGTCGTAGGCTTAGCAGGCACGTTGATTACACTGGTCGGTACGGGTAGTAGTTCATTATCCGACATAACATCGGGACTGACGTTAGAGCACAGACTGTTATCGGAACGAAGTGTAAGCAGAGTTCACTGGCCAACTCTTTCGTGGACAAGAAACGCTTTACTACAGCTTGCTGAGTAATACGAGTAAGTGTTCCAAGTTCATTGTGTTGTTATGAAGATTGCCAAGACTACAGCCACAGTTGACGTTAGACAAGTACCACCACCACAACTGATGTTATGCAACCGTTGATCTAATACGTTTATTCACGCTGTGTACCCTGTGTTGCTTCAGAAGGTTTGTTGGAGCACGTTTTCCAGCGTTTCTCTGCTACATTAAAATAGCCAACTCTAAGAAACAGTATGTCTATTTTTTGCTCATTCGACGCAAAGTGTTCATTCGACACAAAGTTTTCATTGTCTATTTTCGCTGTTCCTTGGTTGACATAGACTGTGAATACATACGACGGGCCTCGGTAGGCCGGTATGCGTCACACGTCACTGTGCAAAAGGGTTTCATGACGTACGCGACATGTACAAAGGCATCTTATATCATGAACTGTCAGTCATGTTCTTCATGCACTCATACCATCCTATGCCATGTTTGGCATTTACCAAGTTAATGTGACAACCACGGGAGTACCCAGTACGGCTTATAGATAGCAGTTACGTAGCCAGAAATTGTTTTCCGGGGGGGGGGGGGGGCGGTTCAACTATTCTTTATACATGTTCTTTTGTGCGTTTGTGTGTATGCGTGTATATACACCCATGCGAAATTAAAATTTCGCTTCAGATGCAGGACCAACTTTCCTCGATTGATTCTTCGAACGAAATAGAGAGGGTGGAAATGTGCACAGGGCGAAGAAAGGTATTAATTTAGCATGCCGAACCCTAAGGTTTTATACCAATGACAGAATTTGTACTTGTAGTTGTAGTAAAATTTGCTCGGATTTTCTGGATTGTGCAGACGCCACATCTGGAACATCTCGCAACTCTTCTCCAATTTATCACTCTATGTGGAGTATTTTTTTTTGTTTTGGGGAGGGGGGGAGGGGGGAAGCTTTACGACACAAGCCTTTTTCTGGCGTAATCGTCGTAACAACGCTGTCTCTCCCGGAAATATAAAGTCTGGCTACCAGGCGCCGGCGCAAGCGCTGTGTGCGCGGAAAATTACTTCTGGAGCAGCATGGCAAACATGTGGCTGTTGGGCAAACAAAGGGAGGGGACACACGACATCCCGCGAGGCCGTTGCTCCACAAGGCGTAAAGCACCGGCCTCGAGTGCGCGAGTCATTACATTCCTTCTCAAACGCCTTTTCCCAGCCACCTTTATGCTACGTCAGCTGCTCTTTGCAGCCTTGTCTCATGGATGGATTACGTAGCTTTGCTAAAAGGACAATAAGAGAAGGAGTCGAGTTCAGCGTCATCACGAAAGGTCAAAATGCAGCCCGATTCTCCTCTGTTAAGATAAGGCAGCATTACAGGTATTTTCAAGCCAAGCTTTCTTTGGTTACGTTCTTGCGTGTTTGGTGTCGGTGTTTTTTGTTCTCAAGTACTTCCTTATATCGGCAGATTGTATTCGAAAATGTAAAAGCAACCTGTACGTGCTAAATGCAAATGCTAGCGAACGTGCTTCTATATCCTTTATTGTGGCTGACATAAGCATGCTGGTAAGTGCACCTTGTCTAACATTTCATTCCGGCTCACCAGCCCAGCTACTGATAAAAGATCACATTGTTTTCAAGGGGCCCTGAACTACTTATCCAAATAATGACATCGGAGTTTAGAGCCTCACGAATAGATCGCCGCAAACATTTTTCGAATCCTTCAAGTGCGAGCGCTATCGCAGGGACTTGTCGCACGCTTTAAGCGCTTTCGGTCTTCTTTCGTCCCGACAGGTGAGCTGGAAGCTGCACAGGCAGGGCCCATAAGGGAAAGCATGCGCGTCGTGACCTTGACATCACGTCAAAAAAAACCAGGATCCAAGGAGGAATCGAACCCAAGCATCCTGCATGGCACTCGGGTATTCTACCACAGAGCCACGCCAGGTTTTGAAGCTGCTTTGGAAAAAGGCCCTACGCAGGCGTAATGTCGGTGCAACGTCGATTGTGGTTGCAGTGCTGGCTATCTAATTTTACGACAAAGCAATAAACATTACACATTTACTCTTATCGTACATGCGTCAATCTGGGTGAATGTCAACTGTGGTTCCAGTGACGTCTCCGCTTTTATAGGCGTCTAATAAACATTACATTTGTATCCCTATGGTTCAGCAAGCTGCATTCAAGCGTTGCTCGACTTCTTAGGAATACGATAACGAAAGGTACGCATGATATTCACGTCATCGCACCGTAAAGTGGACTTCGTTTCGATAATAATGTCATTGTGCTCTAACGTGAGTTCTCACGTTACGTCAGGCCATAAGTTACCCTTTAAAGTCCAGTGCAATCGACGTTCCTCCTTAGCGTGCGCACAATCACTCTTATGTGCGCACAACTACTACACTTACAAATACACGTCGATCCACCTCCTAACGCTTGGCTCAAAGCCAAAAAATGTAGCCTAGGCAATCGCTGGTCGACTGCTTCGCATGAAAGCGATTTCCACAAGGCGTGGGATCTGCGGATTTTTCCAATATGTGCTAGTGTCACCGCTGTGCAATCTTAGCACACTATAAAGTGCGGTGGCTGGCACGTAGCGGTACCCCGTGGCAAGAAGCGCATCTCATACAATCGCCGCTCTTGGTTTCTCAGCTGTCGCCCATTAGAAGCAATCTGTTGCGGGACGGAACATAGAGTTTCCTAAAATTAACTAGAGGGGACTCTGGCGCTGCGATCGTTCAGCTACCATGGGATTGATGGGTAGTACACAAATTTGCCTAGTCTTCGTGCTTGCGGCTTCAAACGTACTTGTGGCTTTGTTTATTGCTGTGTTTTGCCGTTCGTTTCGGATAAAAGAATAGACCGTTGTGAACTTCGTGACCAGGTTTGATTTGGTGAGCCTAAAAAAGTTAAAGTGGTGAAGTAAAACTGCTGACTTTTGTTGAACTTCGTTTTGCGACAAAGCGGATGCAGCCGACGCGGAGCCAAACGGAGCCGAAAGAACGAAGTTTAGACAAATTTGTGTACTACCCATCATTCCCGTGCTGGCTGAAGCGTCATGCGTTGCAGCTCCCATAGACACTAGCGCCAGAGTTCCCTCTAGTAAGTATTGTAGGAAACTCTATGGGACGGAAGACCTGCTCTCTGAGGGCCCTCCGAAGAGCGTGAGTTCGGGCCTCTGAACGAAGCGAGGGCGCTTGAGACAATGACAACTTCCCGCTCAGCTTGTGAATCTTGCTTGCCGCGCACGAGTGCAAGGCTTATCTGAAGGGTTCACAGTAGAGTCTGTGTTCTGCCGTATGTGTTTTTCCACCAAGCGCGATGGGTGGTTCAGGACCTCTATACAGGCTTGTCCGAATTCCTTGATTTGCTTTAATTCAGCCATACAGTAGAGGCAACGGGTTGCGATGCGAGTACTGTTTAATTCTCCAGAATAATTGTGTACCAATGGGACACAGGAGATTAGGAATACATAAACGCAGCTGCGTGAACCATACTTCTCTGCCTCACAACAATCTTAGCTCTATTCTTTTATCAACAACATTATACGGAGCCTTCTCTCTCGTAACGTTGTCGCGTAGACATATCGCAGTTTTTGTCCGCCTCGTTCATTGCATTAAAATTTGTGAGGTGTGAAGTGAATACATGTAATATTGTACAAAATAAAATAGTGGTCTTCACGATATCGGCGTTACCATTGTGCTAGTAGCCCCTAAAGTCGGAAACAAGTTTGGAAGCCTGCGGTCTTACGTAACAGAGAGGCCGCGTTCCCTGTGCTCCGGGCGCCGTCAGTTTCGATATTGCCCTTATTTAATATTCAAGTATGAATATCTGGATATGCGTGTTATTTTCGCGATATTTAAAAAATGGGTATTGCTATAAATTGACATGCACTACAATTTTCTGACATAAATGACGGCGCGCAAGTGATAATTAAAAAGTTACTTAACCAGTCTTTAGTTAACGTGCTACGTGGCGCCAAAATGCAGAAAAGGAGTGTACCACACTCACCGCCATGGCTGCGATTGGCGCTGTCTAACACTCCTAGGTTTAACTGCACATATATACCCCAAAAGGTGGACGGGAGGATCACCGCCGCCGTAGCTCAATGGTGGAGCATCGGACGCGTTATCCGAAGGTCGCAGGTTTGGTCCCTGCCGGCGGCAGGTTATCTTTTCGTGCACTTTACTTTCTTCACATTTATATCCTAATTACTACAGCTAACATCCCCTATACTTTCCTTGGCATTATTGTCTGTTAGTTCTCATTAATATTGTGTCTCATAAAGAAAAACGCCAGGCCTGCGCGGAAAGCGCAGCACAATCACAGCGAAAGCTGGAAGAGCGGCATTTCTAGAGCCCGTTATAAACTCTCTTGTGGCTTCTAATACAAGTACGTTAGCAACGTACCCCCTACGCCACAAATCATAATTTTCGGGAAGTTGGGAAGCACCCACCGCGACATTATTCTTTATTCTGCGGAGAAGCGAGGTACCATCTGTGAGGCATATTATGTGCACTTTGTTATTGCAGTGGTTGATGACGATGAAGAATTATGGCTGAGCCCTTTGTAATGGGTTGAAAGCTTTAAATGACCCACTAGTTACGTAATTCATATTGTATGACGCCCGGTCGTTATTTAACTGTCCCACCACTCTTTATAACATACGTTAACCGGAGAAACTGAGAGCGAGAGAGAGGTGGGATTAACTTTATTGGGAGCCTGAGGAAATAGATCATGGGAGCCTTAATTATTCCGTATTTATTTATTTATTTATTTATTTATTTATTTATTTATTTATTTATTTATTTATTACAAATACCTACAGCGCCCTAGTTGGGCATTATCGTGGAGGATTATTATATACATACAAATAGCACAAAGCAATATCAAAACTACACGCTAGCATATACAGACATCACGGTAAAAGAGACAACACAGTATTAAGAGCTTAAGACAGTCCATTTTACTGACGTTTCATGAAATATTTAAATTGATTCACAAGAAGTTCTCTATGGCAGAAGAAAAGTTTGCAGATTCCATTCTTCAGTTGTTCGAGGAATGAATGAAAACTTAAAAACCTTGATATGACATTGGTAGTGCCTTATTTTTCTTGAATTGTCACGTCTCTTAGAATGATAATGAGGCTGTTTTATATATATGTTTCTATCGATCCCCATGTTACCACTGGAAATGTTGTACAAAAGCTTCAGCTTGACTATCTTTCTGCGCGTGCAAAGTAATTTCCACCCTAGTTCTTCTCTTAATTGTGAACTTCGAATTTTGTAATCATAGTTACCCGTGACAAGTCTTGCAGCTCTTTTCTGAACGCGTTCTAACTTATCTTCAAGAACATTTGTGAAAGGGTCCCACGCTGCGCATGCGTATTCCAACACGGGCCTAATATTAGTCAGATACAACGTTTCCTTTAACGCTTCGGGCGCATACTTGAAATTTGCTTGAAAAAAGTGCAATAAGCAACATGCTTTGGCACATGCCTTGTCAATGTGCGATGTCCAGTCCAAAGTCGCAATTAAAGCCTTATGGTCTCCCTTGGCAACCAATAGAAATGCACTTGCCAGGAACCCACTACGCTATAAATCATCATAATTTTTGTGAGGTAGGGAAGCAGCCACTATACAATTTTTCGTCATTCTGCGGAGAACCGTGGTACTCGCTAAACACCTGTAAGACGTTATGTGCACTTTGTTGATGCTGTGGCTGATGACGACGAAGAATTATGACAGAGGCCTTTGTAATGGGTTGGAAGCACTCAACAACCCACTCGTTGCGCAATTTGCGTTGTGTGACGCCCGGTTACAGTATTCACATTTGTGTGACGCCTGGTTGTTATTTTACTCTTCTACCACAGTACATTACATATGTTATTGCTGTTCCTTCCCGACATGAAGCCTGTATAGGGTCTTTTTTGCAACGCAGTTTCAAGCACGGGCATGGCCCTAAGCAATCAACAAGTGTAACCTGCAAGAATGAACGGATTACGGGGTGGGAATTGTCTCGAAAAAAAGAAGAACCGTGAAACTGTTTGCCATAGATAAAGATGTACTAATCCCAACCCACCCTCACTAACTGGCCTGAAAATGTTGTCACGACGCATGAGCTCAAAAGTCGAAGACCATATGAAAGTAGCAGAAATTCGATGAAAGCGTTGTATATAAAATCTCGCGCAATAGATAAGTTGCAATACGTAGTAAAGCTTTGTTGCTAGGAAAGTATTGCAAGCTTCAGCTCTCCCAAATATTGAAAGTCGATGGGGAACAAATGTCTGGGCGTGTCGTTCAAGCTTAGGAACGCGCTCCTTCCAGTAATGCGCACTGAATCTATACGTGTCTAGTGGTACACCGAGGTACTTTGGCGGGATTCGTGTCCAATTAATCCCTGCGAACTGATTCGGCGTGGTACCCCACGAGCCAAACCGTAGTCCTAAACTCTTAAAGGCATTTAAACGAGCTCCTGATACAACGCCAAACTTTTCAATTGTAGATACCACATTTTCTACACTTGGTTTATCTGTGCAAAAGAAAGCGACATCGTGTGCATAAGCTAATACTTTAACTTCACTGCCTAAAATACTAAAGCCGCGAATACAACTGGGCTGTATTATGCTTAAGCACAGAGGCTCTAGATAAAGTGCAAACAGAAGTGGTGACATCGGGCATCCCTGTTTCATCAAACTTAGTTGTTTCATCAAACTTCTCCGAACACCCGTGTTTGTGGGGATTCATGCAGGAAGTTTACGTCGCAGTTCGGTTCCTTAAAGCTCGCTTTTCCATGGAATACCTGTACACAGTCTCGCGCAAGGTACTATATAAGGATTTACTAACTATGCTCTTCCCGCCTCCGTTGTACCGTTCATTGTAGTCCGATCTTTCAGACCACGATGTGTTGAAACGTGTGCGCAAAATGTATATTCCTCCTAATTCAAAAACATTTTTCTATAAACTCCACTCTGAAACACTTCCGGGAAACACATGGTTGAAAACAAATGTATTTTTGTTTCTTCTGTTAACTGCCGTCTATGTGATGTGCCGGAAACAATAGAACATTGCTTTGTTAGCTGCAAAGACGCTATTCTGTTCTGGGATGTCCTTCAGAGAGCACTGAAGAAAAGTTTTGTGATCAATTCTCACACTATACGTTATCTTATACCAACATCGTTTGATGAAGTGCACTATGATATGTTTTTCCTCATGGGTATGCATAGCTTATGGAAGACACGTATCAATAAAACCTGTATCACGTATCAATAACACCACTTTTTTTTTTTACCTTCGAAGACACGTATGCAGGACCGTAACGTAGAACCCAGCATTTCTTCAAGCATGCACTTCATTCGCATGACTATTCATGCTAAAAGACATTTATAACGACCTAGACTTTAG
The DNA here is from genome assembly GCF_013339695.2 of Rhipicephalus sanguineus. Lineage (NCBI taxonomy): Eukaryota > Metazoa > Arthropoda > Arachnida > Ixodida > Ixodidae > Rhipicephalus > Rhipicephalus sanguineus. Next base: position 136,878,677 of record NC_051184.2, read on the forward strand.
ACCGGACTGGTATCCCCTCTTGGTGAGGTGCTCAGCCTCACCACCTTTCCAGTATAACACGATGTGAAGAACTCTCACCGTTGTACTGCACGTTGTGTTAGCGATCGAGTGTGCACATAGTAACGCTTGAGCGCTTATTGTCGCTATGTGATTGTACTTTTGCTTGCTTTATTTGTGCTCTTATTGTGCACTGTAATACTCAGTGTGATAAATACCATGAAAGAAAAAAGAAAGCACGGGCATGGCCCTGAGGTAGAACACTGGGCTCCCACGTGGAGGGCCCAGGTTCGAACCTCGTTCCATCCTGGAATTTTTTTCTTATTTCCTTTTTTTTCTTATTTCGTGTGATAATGGTTAAGGACACCGGCGGCGGCGGACAACTACGGCGCCAAAAACGGCCGTTGAAATGATCTCATAACAGCTTTCGCTGTAAAAAAACGAGCCCTTAAAGGGGCCCTGCAACACCTTTCTTAGTTATATTGGAATAATCTCATTATTGACGTATGACTCTTCACGAGTCATATGCCGCAAAAATTTTTCGAATCCGTCAAGTCTAAGTGGTGTTGCCAAATTATAGAGATCACGTTCCGCAGCTTTCTCCCTCAACTCAACGCAGCGAGCGCGCGGAAAGCAGCGCGCGGCGTGAAGGGAGGGAGGGAGGGCGGAGGTGCGAGGAGGCGACGCCAGCGCCGGCGGCATTTTTTTTTTCATTTTTTTTCTCTCTGGCGTCTCGGCGCAACCACGTAGTCTGTGGCGCCACTTCCGGTCGGCTCGCGCGGTCGTCGTCGAGCGGCGGAGCCCATGGCACCGTGTATCGCGCGTGCTTGAAAACTGCGAGTCGGTTTGGTAATGTTGGGTGTGCACCTCGAACTGCCGTAGTGTTTTCATCGCTCTGCCAACCATGGACGCAAACTTGCGTGCGCGTTTGGAACGAATGACAGCTGAGATGGGTTGCGACCCACACTCCGATACACCGCCTCTTCGCACTGCTCGCGCTTGAATCGTATTCAACACGGCAACGCTGCGTGCACCCTTCTCCCAGTGGCGGTACTTCGATGCTGTTTGCTCTTCGAATGCGGGCGCACAGCGAGTGCGGGCTGACAACAAAGAACAACAGACTAGAAGAAAGGATCGTGGGGCATCGGGCCGGCGCTGACCCATCCCCCGGCTGTCTGCAGCTACCGTGAAAATGCGAGTCTGCTTGGTTGCTGTGTCGCGGTTTTTGGGAACCTAAGACTACGGGGAGGATACGCCGAGGTACGGCTCGATGACTTACTGAACAGACAGCGAACGGGACTCTCGCCATACAGCGAACACAAGTATCCTAAGCTAGCCGGCGCCAGCATTGTTATCGGAGAAATGCTGCACCGCTGCCTCGGTCGGTCGTCAGAATGTGCCGACGATGCAGTTTCCAGCTGACGAGGCAACACTCGAACGGCTGCCACTCTCAACGGCAACCGGCGATGGTCGAAAGCACAGAAATATTCACGGTTTCGGCACTGCGCATGGTGAAGAAAACGCAACCACGCAACTACGAGCAGACGAGCTGTCGGTGAGACCGGAAGTGCTAATATTAATGTTTGTTCGGTGTTTTTAACGCGATAACAGAATATAAACATACATATTATCTACTTATTGAACTCAAAATTAACAACGAAAGCAATAATGAGCGTGTTATCGTGATTTTAACATCAGCCAATGGTGGAACTGCCGACAATCGCGTCATATATTGCGGACTAATACATCATTTGTCGAGAGAAGAGGGATCGATTTTCAGATGATTTTGAGAATTTATTGTAAATTCCAGGCCGCTCGCTTCGCTATAATATTTGGCTCGCGTGTTCTCGGGAGCCTCGACTACCGATTGGCAGCGCTTTTTGACCCTGCTCAAAAAGTGTTGCAGGGCCCCTTTAAGAGACATCTTGTTGCCTTAACGAGTCTTTGTTAATTAATCGCGTCAATGTCATTTTAGTTCCGCCCGCCGCGACATAGAGCTCAAGTGTGAAAACAACAGGAGCCTGGCTGTCATAGGATTTTTAGTAAAAATCTGTACTTCCTCAAAAGAAAAAGCCCTGTATTATAATTACACTGCACACAATAAGCACCAAGTGTGGCGATAAGTACAAAAAGTGCGTGGACGCTGCACGCACTATGTTTTGCCTTATGCTCCGATAAATTCACTATGCACTGTGTTTGCCTATGCATATGCACTATCTTTTGCCTTATGTACCGATGCTCTCTGATACTGATAGACCATTGGTACAACTGCGAACAAATCACCCATCAAGGGAATCAAGCTACACATTGTAATCGATGATCATCAGCGCTTGAATTTGCTAAAACAAGATCCTAAAACATGTGAAAGACGACAGAGATGGATTGGTTTGTGAAGCAGCTATCGTGGCTTGTCTGAATGACGAAACCTGCGTCAGCATGCCGTCCATACATTTATCTTCTGAAGTGAACCTCGTGGTGAACACGTAAAGGGTAGATGTCGTGTAGGCGAGGGTGCTGTGTTTTACAGCGAAAGCTGTTATGAGATCACAACAAGGGCCGTTTTTGGCGCCGTAGTTGTCCGCCACCGCCGCCGCCGGTGTCCGTAGCCACTATCGCGCCATTTAAGAAAAAATATCCGGGATGGAACGAGGCTCGAACCTGGGCCTTCTGCGTGAGAGCCCAGTATCTTAACCCAGAGCCACGCCGCTGCTCGAAACTGCTTTGCAAAAAGACCCTACACACGCTTCATATCCGAAAGAAACCACATTAAGATATGTAATGTAGTGTGGTAGAAGAGTAAAATAACAACCAGGCGTCACACAACGCGAATTCTGTAACCAGGTGTCACACAATGCGAACTGCGCAACGAGTAGGTTGTTGAATGCTTCCAACCCATTACAAATGCTTCGGCCGCAATTCTTCATCGTCATCAGCCACAGCATCAACAAAGTGCACATAATGCCTTACAGGTGTTTAACGGGTGCCGCAGTGCTGCGCAGATTGACAAAAAACTAGAAGATAAAGTTCGGCAGATCCCACGTACCATGGGAGTCGATGTTATGCGAATTATGCGGCGGAAAGGTGACTGTGGCGTAATTTTTTTACTGAGCGAAAGGTTACAAAATGACATAGGAGATCTGTATCAATTTTATACGCACACATATATTGTCACGTGGCCGGGACGTTGACGAAGGCAGCAGTCAGCACGTCAGACATGAAACTCTTTATTTGGCCGAACTTGTGGCCGGCAAACTGAAAGTCAAACTACAGTAATACACCGACAGCGGCGAACAGAGCGGCGACCGTCGATCAACTGACAAGCGGTGAAACGCGTCGGCATTTATACATCTGCCGTCGAATATTCCAGCGTCATCGCTGGTTGTCGCGCAAGTTCTAGAATAAGCTCGAGTGTTCGCGTCTTGCGCGCAATCTTGACAAAACCCACCTCCACCACTCTGAAAGACGCAGGAAGACTTCACCAGGCAGGGGCAGCAGCAGCGTTTATTCCGCGATGTCTGCCTCGGCTCAGAACAGCAACCAAGCAACCCAATGGCGATGATGATGGTTATGTACAAGGGAGAACGATGAAGTACGATAAGTGGGCTTACGCTATTTACAATAATCGCGAAGCATCTCGAACAATGAGGCGCGGTTGGTGCTTAGCGTTGCTGACAGTCTTTGTGAGCGAAAACCGAGTACAGAAAAAATGATAATAAGAAACGCCCGTGGCAATGGCCCCCTCTGAAAAAGCATCGTCCCGATGCTTAAAACAGAACACGGGGGTGGCCAATGCATGCAACAATAAATAACAAGAATAAAGCAACAAAGTACAATAAACAAAGCACAAGCAAGAAAGCAAAATTACAGTCCTCAAATTCGGTAACGCGCGTAATATGGCTTGAGGCGCTTATCATGAAGACCGATTATCATGATGATAATCATGATTAATTATTGGGTAATTATGGTTAATTACGACGCGTATGCATGTCGCAATAAAAAGTCGACGAGCTGCGCTCTACGTGACGAAGGGAAACACAGCCCCTCTTTATTGTGCTGGTCGATAATATACACTCCGGCGGACATCACGTGGTAAAGGTAGCTTGGCGCACGCAGTTGTCGCCCAGCTATATGTTCTGACGTCACACGCCGAACACGGGCAAGTGGTAACAGCCCAGATAACAAAGGCGATGATGATGACCTTGCCTTGAGACCCCCTAGTCAAAGCAGATTAGCAGAAAATGACTCGCAGGTATTTGATTTCTTAATATCTTAGAGCGAAATTACAATGCTTGACTATCGCTCCCGCGACATATATCCTGTTGAGGAAAAAAAAAGCACAGTCGTGTGTCGTACTTTTCTTACGCTTATGACTCATCTTGCACCAACCCTGACATAAAGACACACACGCCATTCAAATACATATCGAGCAGAAATTTTCATGCGGGAAAAAATAGTTCTGTTGAAACTTCGCATAATTTTTATCGCTGTGTGGAAAAACAAATCACGTTTTGCTATTCTCATAACTGGACACGCGTTACTATTAAGCAGACAAGGATGCTGACAGGGATGTAAGAATTCAATAGTGCGTTGACTATTGCTGACAGTAGTGTGAATTTCCAATCGAAATTATGCTTATTATTCCGTGCTCACTACAACAAAATGAGAAGGGACGACTGGATATTTCGCATTTCAACAAGGTATAGAGCATGAGGCTTGAGAATTCCAACATGCGAATAATTTGCTGCTCTGAGTAGCAGTAGAAACGCAATAAGAGTAGTGGTACATATACAGTGTTGTAGGCGTTACCGAAAAAAAGTAACTAAATACGTTACTCGTTACGCTAAAAAAGGAACGCGTTACCACCCTACGTTACCTCTTAAAAATGTAACGCGTTACCGTTACAGTTACCCTAAAAAGTAACGTACGCTACTTCTGCCGTTACTCTATGGTCAGAAATTTCATTCACCGCATTTCCACTGTAGGAACCCCATATAACAGTTTTACAAAGCTGATATTTCACATTCACACAAAACTTCCATCAGAAACGACAATTTTTTGCGCAAAGTACCGATTTAACGAGAATAGGTTGCACAAATGTGTCGTACCATGGCAACAGTAGCGTAGCCAGAAATATTTTTCGGGTGTGGGGCGGGGGGCGTTAAGCCATACTTTATGTATGGTTGTGCGTGTGTTTGTATGTCTGCCTGTACATATACACATGGAAAATTGAAAGATTTCGGGGGGCGGGTGCTGGTTGAACCCCCCCCTCCCCCTCCAGCAGCGCCAGTGCTTGGAAATAGTTGAGTTACCTAAAGTCGCCTGTGTAGTTACATGTGATGGCTGCAAGCTCTTTGGCACATGGTAAATCCATTTTCTCAGTGTCACGATAAACACAAAATTAGATTTTATCATCAACGCTCTCCTTAAAGAAAACGCCACAACTCTCAACAAACTTACAGTAATTCTGACGGTGCGCTTTTACTATCAAGACAGATGATCAAATAGTCATAAAGAAATGCTTAAACGGCTTAGCCTCGGAGCAAAATAAATTTTAGACACATGCATTTTTCCCCTTTAAAAATCTGTACACTTGCCTAAAAAATTGCAAGCGTTTATGTGAAGGTGTTCAAGATCAGCCTCGTTCGCTGAAAAATTGGGTAACTATAGAAACGTGTACTCGCAGTTGCGGATAGAAAGAATCAAATTTCATTTCGAAAACAAAGTTGATAACCATCACTAGATTATTGCAAGGAGAATATTCTAATAACTACAGCTTCTTGTAGAAATAAAGCAACAGCTGCATTTCAAAGCTGTCATCGGACAGATTGCCTCTCTTCTTAATGGATACTTCCGCACCTACACTAAATAGGCACTCGAAGGACACACTAGATGGTACTTTTAACGCCTGATGAATGAAAATGGCGCGAGAAAACGTAGGACGAGACGAAGAAGGCTACAGCACAAGCGCATGTGATGTAGCCTTCTTCGTCTCGTCCTACGTTTTTTCGCGCTATTTTTATTCATCGTGAATTACCAACTCGCCCAACAGTCTATTCTTAACGCCTGGCGGGCCGGCATGGGTATGCCACTGCGACAATAGAACGTCGGGGTGAGCTCTGCAATAGTGGCGCCAATGAGACGAGGGAAGTCTGTGTAAAACTCCGGGATAATTGAAAAAAAAAGAGTAACGAGTAACGTGACACCTCACGTTACCGAAAAATGTTAACGTAAGTACGTTACCCGTTACAGTTTCTAAATAGTAGTAACGCGTTACCGGTAACGCCGTTACTTGTAACGCGTTACCGCCAACACTGTACATATATGGAGTCAACCTAACCGAGAGTAGTGGATGTAGTAGTGGAGTCAGCGGTCATGGCCGTCAACATGCATGGGTGCCTGGTACCAACGTCATTGCATGATGACGTCATCACGCGAATACGCAGGAAGGCTTCGCATGGAATTTTGTAATCTTCATTTTAGGCATAGATAAAGTTAGAGACGCGTATGGCGTTAGTTTGCGAAGCGCGCCGCTTTTAGCTTACGAATACCACACGTCGCTGGCTGCTATTCGACAGCTGTGGCATGACGAAACCCAGCGCTTGGCCCCTGAAAGCCGAGGCGGTTGTAAGTAAATGGGGGTGAGTTTTACGCGGCCAAGCAGAACGCGTGTTGGACCGGTATAGCCCGACTTACGGCGATAGGGACCGATAGGATAATTTGGTGTAATTTCAATTTTGTTCGTTCGGTGGTAGATGGATATTTTCCGTGGCATGGTCCTGGTTATGATCGCGAGGAATGCATATGCGCGTTCGTGACGCGCCGGTGAAAATTGTAGCTCTCACGTGATTGGGCAGTATGCTGGCGCTTTACTGGTACAAGAGAGGCCTCTACTCTATGCACTAATATCTACACATAAAAATAACATAATTGGACCTGTATGTCGGGATTGTCCTAGGACACACACATACACACACACCAGCTTATTTTAAAGAAAGAAAGAAAGAAAGAAAGAAAGAAAGAAAGAAAGAAAGAAAGAAAGAAAGAAAGAAAGAAAGAAAGAACGAACGAACGAACGAAAGAAAGAAAGCCTTCGTGTTGAATAACTACAATTTTTTTTTTATTTGTCGTTTTTCACCTGCGGATCGAAGAGTGTGATAATGGCACATAATGAGAAGCTATAGAGCCCGTTATTCAGTCCCATGTAGTTATTTTCCTCATCACCGCACTTTCTATACAAGAATATCTATGCCTAAACTGCAAACCCTCTGTAATCATCAAATTAGTCTCCGATGGCAAGAATGAGCTGCGCA